>NC_068359.1:80674453-81027829 GCF_020536995.1 Dreissena polymorpha
CTACCTGACTGCATTGTAGTAGGCTAACAAACTCGTCGATCTGCGAATGCGAGATTCTGTCCACAATCTTCCTCTTGTCTCGTATCAGCTCCACTATCATCTGAGCCACGTTCAGACCGATACCGCCCTAGAACACACACGGGTGAGCAATTTGAACAATGTAATACATGTAATGAAAAGACGTCATAGTAGACATAGTAATAAATATTATTCTTCAACTGACTTTTTGCGTGAACTGTGTCTGGAAGAATTCGATGTACTTGGCGAAGTAGAGCGCGTTCTTCCGGCTCTTGCCGATCATGTACGTGTACAGTATCTCGTACGCCTCCTTGAACACGAGGATGATGTTCTGTTCGTCCGGGACGCCCTCTAGCGGAAACTGCAGGATGCGTACCAGAAGGTCGATCACCTGTAAAAACGGGGGTTAAATGTACAGTTAAATGGGACTGAACATAAAAAACATGTAGACATGACATAAACGTCATTCAGTACATGCTAAATTAAGAAAAAAGATTCGATTCAAACATGCCTGAAAACACACGATTACCAGGTAAACATTGGTAAAAACACAACAAAACATACACCATCATAGTAAAGCACATTATTAAACTAAACATCCCTGTATAATATTTTACTGAATAAATAGAACCAACAGGTTAAAATATTTATATTCTGTTATACATTTGATGTATATAATTGAAAGTCTAACTGGAACAAAAGACATCGCTCATCAAAATAAGACAATGGCATGGGTGTAGAAGACAATGGCATGGGTGTAGCACATGCAATATGTATATAATATACAAATTCACAAAATAAAGGTTATTTATAATGCAGAAAACATATTTTTATAATGCTTCCATTTTGGAGTTTTCTTAAAGGGGCCTTTTCACAGATTTTGGCATGTTTTGAAGTTTGACATTAAATGCTTTATATTGATAAATATAAACATGAGGTCTAAAGAGCTCCAGTATAAAATCACGAATAAAATTTAAAAACAAAGAAAAAAGTATCCCAAAACAGGGCTCGAACCACTGACCCCTGGAGTCCTGAAGTAAAAGTGTACCATTTAGACCTCTCGGTCATCTGTGCTCATACTAAGTAGATGTATTTTATACTTATAATATATATAAGCAACCTTTGTAGTTTCACAGAATATAACGACAACAAAAGAACTCTCCAAATTATTCAATCGTTTCGCGTTGTAACGCTTTATAATTTTCAGGTTTTTAAATCGTCAAAAGATGCATAATATGGCTATTTTAGAGCATGGTAAACGTTCAGTATTACTGTTTCCTCACAAATATCATAACTAGAACGAAAATTTGCGAATCTGAAACAACTTTTTTTTTAATTTTGTGAATCTACCAAAACGTAAAAAGGCCCCTTTAAGTGAACTAATTTAAACAAAGCCATCTCAATTATACCTTCAGATTCCGCATGAGCTTCTGGCGGTTCTTGCTGGGCAGTCCGGACTTCATCAGCATGTACTTTCTTAGTTCCTCCATCGCCTTCAACGAGACACAACCGTCACAAACTCGAAACTTGTAAAATGTAATTTTTGACATTTGAAGTATGGAGCTTTTGTTGACGTTTTACCACAAAACCTGTTAAGTAAAGTAAATCTCCTGTTTGACTATTTGGGGAAAGGTTATCGTCAACATGGGGCTATTTATTCAAGAATATGTATCAAATACTTAATGATAAGACTTAGTGATTGTTTTAACTATTGTAAAGTAGTAAATTTAACTCAGAAGATTTGAGGTGTTGTCCATCATGTAAATATCACAGCAGTAATCCGACCTGTTTCTCAATCAATTATTGGGCAGGGAAATCAATCAACTATTGGACAGGGAAATCAATCAACTATTGGACAGGGAAATGTCGAAACTGATGGCGTTTCTTCTATTATTATTTTTTCGATATTGATACTTTATTTACCTCGTCCATAGGTATGTGCAGGTCGAAGTCATCCTGCTCTATACCGTACATACAGTTTTGTGTTAGTATGAGTAAACAGTAAACAGTGTTGTAATCAATTGTTAGAATATAATATCCTTATACATACATAAACACTATACCAATTACAAATGTTTAAAATCTTAAAAAAACAAATAAAGTTTATCATAAAAAAATGAAGAGTAAATGTAGTGTTATGTAAAGCAGATGCACAAACTATTGTCATTGTTTAAGTATAAAAAGCTTCGGATTAGTGACAATTTTTACTGATATTTGAGATCTTTCAAATGGTTGATTGTGGAATTTTTAAAGGATAAATAATATTCATATTATGATATTGGTTCAGCAAACAAACTAACAATTGCCCAAGATAGTAGTTCTGTTTAATGACACTTAACATTGTTTTGGATTTTAAGAGACATAGTCAGGCTCATTGTTAGCCCTTGTTTGGATGAAACTATCCCCTTTCTCTGACATAGGTTTATACATTTTTTCAATTCTAGCATAAGAATATACTTATACTTGAGTGTTTTTGCACATTATGTTCACATACAAATTCAACAACATAATTCGCAATTCTCTGTGTAAAACAGAAATCCCAAAACAGGTCTTTTATAGATTCCTCATTGTCTTTACAAAAAGTGCACAGGTTTTCCTTCAAAATGTTCATTTTATACAATAGAGATTTAATTCCAAGGATTCTATGTACTATTCTTGTTTGAAACCATTGAGTGTAAGTAATTTTTAAAAATATCAAAAACGAGACTATGTACTTTTTCCACTCAATGTTGTTGAAAAATGTATCCCACTTTGTTTGGCAAGTCGGTATATCAGAATTGATAATACACGTTATAATAAATGCACGTTCTGTGTTTGGCTTTTTAATAACTTGGAAGTCAGAAAGACTGGGAAAATTCTTTAAAGTTCTAATCAATCCTTCATAAAATAAGAAGTTGATCTTTGTGCCAATATAATTCTCTTATATAGATTGTTTTAAAAAATTTCCAGGGGTTTTTACAATATCCCTAACAAATCGAATTCCATTGTCATACATGCATTTATTATATATACTACTAAGACCTATTTTAAAATTGTGATTATACAATAAAGGCATGTTAAGTATATCTTAACATTTGCAAACAACTTTCTTACTGATATACATAATGTGGTATGTAAGAACATCTTTCCAAAAACTATTCTTTAATACAAATTTTCTCAGCATAATTTTTTCCTACATTCATCATTTTGTTAACATAAAATATTGAATAAACACGTTGAAAACATTTTCCAGTGCATAAGACAATTGTTCTTAACCATGTTAGTTTCATAGTTTTTTTCAAATGCATATAATTCTATCATAGATATTCCTCCCTCCTCAAAAGATTGAATAGCAATACTATGCTTGATTTTCGAGGGGCCATTCCAGACGAAATTATGGAACATGGTGTTTATTTGTTCCGATATTGTCTCTCCCGGGCTATGCAGGGAGATAAATAAGTGTGTAAATAGGGAAAGTAATAATGTTTTATGACAGTTATTTTCCCTAGGGGAGTTAAATTTCTTCTATTCCAAAAGTTTATAGTATTGTGTAATTTAATTATTTTATTTGCAAAGTTGATATCTAGCATTCTATTTAAATCAACATCAAATAGAATACCTAGAACTTTAAATTGAGTTGTACCCCAAACTAGTTTGTATTTTGTTTTTGTACTGTACTTTTTGGAGCCAATCCTTATTAAATTTGTCTTGTCGTAATTTATTTTCAATCCAGAATACAATGCAAAATCATTTAAACGATCAAGAGTAGCATTGAGTAAAGCTTCTTTGCCATCTAAAAAAGTGATGTATCATCAGCACACTGAGAGATTTTATATTCAGTGCTATTAATTTCAATTCCTTTGATAGTATTAGAATGCCGTATTTTAATTGCTAAGATTTCAGCGCATAGAATAAAAATGTATGAGCTGATGGGTTCCCATTTTCTGCAACCTCTTTCTATTGTAATGAAGTCTGAAAAGAAGCCATTAATTTGTATTGATGTTTTGGGGTTGTGGAGGAAGAGGGAAATCTATGTTTTTAATGTTTCTCTAAAATTGAAATAGTCAAGTGATTTTTCAATAAAATCAAACTCTAGGGTATCGAACGCCTTTTCAAAATCAATTGTCATCAAGAGCCCAGGGATGTTGTTATCTTCTGTATATTTCATTACGTCATATAATAATCTAGTGTTTTCCCCAATATGCCGGTCTTTTATGAATCCCGTTTGATCTTCAGATATAAGAGTATCAAGAACAGTTTAAAATTTGTTGGCAATTGTGTCAGATGCTATTTTATATATAACATTTAAACGTGTTTAAGGTCTTATATTTTTTAGGAAGTGTCTGGGTTTATCTTTCTTGGGTATACATGTAATAATTCCTTGTTTTGGGTTACTGACATAGATCCACATATAAAAGCATAATTAAGGCTCCTTGCAACAAAATGACCTAAATCCTTCTAAATTTTTTAAAAAGAATTCTGCAATATTAAAACCCATCTGATCCCGGGCTTTTATCACTTTTCATATTTTTTTAAGGTTTTTGAGATTTCTTCTAATGTTAAAAGGCATTCTAAAGATTTAGATTGCTCATTACTCAGTTTAACAGTGTGTATATTCTCTAAATCTTCATGTATATTATAATTGAAATGAGTATTATTTTTTTTATACAAAACTTTTTAAAACTGTGCAGCTTCTTTTAAGATATCATAGTTATCAAATATTTTTTGACCTGCACTATTTTCAATAAAAGGAATTGTTTTATTATACGCATACTGTGTTTCAAGGTTGCAGAAATATTAAGTGGGGTTTTTACCTTCTTCAATTTATTTTGCCCTTGCTATAAAAGAAGAGTCTTTCATTTTTACATTACGAATATTTTGGAGTTCCTGATGTAATAGATTAAGTTCTGCCATGTTTTCGAGTGTTACATTTTTTTCAATTTGTTCAATTGAATTCAATAGATCACATTCTCTTTCTTTATTTTTTTATTTTTATGCCCCCTTTCGAAAAAAGGGGGCGTATAGTGATCGGACTGTCCGTCTGTCTGTTCGTCCGTCTGTTCGTCTGCCGTCTTTTCGTCACACTTTGCGTTTAGGTTTCGAAAAATGCTCATAACTTCTATGTCCCTTGAGATATAACCTTCATATTTGGTATGCATGTGTATATGGACAAGGCCTTTCCATACGCACAACATTATTTACCCCTGTGACCTTGACCTTGAACTTAGGGTCCGCGTTTAGGTTTCGAAATCTGCGTTTAGGTTTCGAAAAGTGCTCATAATTTCTATGTCCCTTGTGATATAACCTTCATATTTGGTATGCATATGTAAATGGACAAGGCCTTTCCATACGCTAAACATTATTTACCCCTGTGACCTTTACCTTGAAGTTAGGGTCCGCGTTAAGGTTTCGAAATCTGCGTTTAGGTTTCGAAAAATGCTCATCACCTCTATGTCCCTTAAGATAAAGCCTTCATATTTGGTATGCATGTGTATATGGACAAGGCCTTTCCAAACGCACACAAATTTTGACCCCTGTGACCTTGACCTTGAACTTAGGGTATGCGTTTAGGTTTCAAATTCTGCGTTTAGGTTTCAAAAAATGCTCATAACTTCTATGCCCCTTGAGATATAACCTTCATATTTGCTATGCATGTTAATATGGACAAGGCCTTTCCATACGCATAAAGATTTTGATCCCTGTGACCTTGACCTTGATCTTAGGGTCCGCGTTTAGGTTTCGAAATCTGCGTTTAGGTTTCGAAAAATGCTATAACTTCTATCAAAGCGTTTATATGTCATCCTATGGTGACAGCTCTTGTTTGATTTTTAACTTGAATATGAGATGGTTTTGCCTCTTATTTCCATTAATAAGGTTTCAAAGAAGAGTTGGTCGTTTCTTCTATTATGATACATACGAAAGAATTAAAGAGTGACGCCAGTTTAAAATCATACAACAACTTTCAACAACTCATGATCGCATCAGATCTATATTTAAATGAAAGACCAAGTCTTTACATGTACGCTAACAAAACACATATTAAATACGATACTCCGCACATAACTTATTCAGCAAATTATTTTAGCAGTTTTCAAAATAATCAGACCAACAATTTATCTGTCTTATTATTTAGCATTTACTTAAGGGTTTCGGGCCCTGATTTGGAAATATTTTATTTTACAGGGAACCGATCAAGTTTTTTTTCAGCTGATGTGACCAGCAATTTGAAATCATTTAGATACGATATGTGATGATTCAGCTTTTTACGTTCCACAGTCTATACCGGGGGACATATTGTGTTTGCCCTGTATATTTGTTGGTTTGTTTTTGACAAACTTTAACATTGGCCATAACTTTTGCAATATTTAAGATAGCAACTTGATATTTGGCATGCATGTGTATCTCATAGAGCTGCACATTTTGAGTGGTGAAGGGTCAATGTCAATGTTCTCCTTCAATGACAGGTCAAATATATGGGGGGGGGGGGACATAGTTTTTCACAAACACAGCTTGTTAACTCTACTTTAAATTGTTTATTGGTTTAGGTACATCATTTTGTTCCAACCGACAGAATGCATTAAAACTTCGCACTTGCACGATTCAATAGATTAACCCATTTATGCCAAGTTGACTCTCCCATCCTTGTAAATTGGATCAATTTATTTCCAAAATTAGGGATGTCTAGTATATTTATTTCTATATTTAGAATATTTCTTACAGAAATTCCTTTAAGCAAACAGCGCAGACCCAGATCTACGCTGTTTGCCAAGGCCTTTTTTCTAGACGCTGGGCATAAATGGGTTAAAATACGATTTTGCGCGGAAATTATAGGACTTCTAATACAGCAATGGTACAGTTTGTACATATTCCTTTTGTTTGCATTTCTTAGGTTAAACAAAATAAATTGCGAATCTATAAATGCTAACTTAATATGCTATATTGAAACACAACAAAAAACATTAAAACGTAACACAATTGTTTTGTGAATATGCTTACCGTCAAAAGCTGGTGCGTTTTCTTAGAATTTAATATCACGCCTTGCTGTCTCTGAAAATATACAATATATACCACTTGAATGTTTACAATATGTTACAAATATCAATTATTTTTAAATGTGTTATTTATAATCAACTTTTTAAAACACTTAACATATTTTTTTTAATTAGAATCAATTTAGAAAAAAATACCGGAGAATAATATGTTTATGGCAAGTAGTCTTCTAATATATTAAATATCGTTAAGAGCAAATATAAAGTCTTGTGTTGGTATCTTGTCAAATTTACCCGAGACATGCTTTAAGACCAACCGATGCATGTAAGTAAGAGAGTTAACTCATTTATGCCTTGCGTCTGGAAAAAAAGGCCTTGGCAAACAGCGTAGACCCAGATGAGACGCCGCATGATGCGGCGTCTCATCAGGGTCTGCGCTGTTTGCTTAAAAGAATTTATGTAAGAAATATTCTATATATAGAAATAAATATACTAGACATCCCTAATTTTGGAAATAAAATGATCCAATTTAGAAGGCTGGGAGAGTCCACTGGGTATAAATGGGTTAACCCAAACCTGGTCAGATTTGCGAAACGATGAACGTAAAGTGTTTTAATGGCATTAACAAACATTTAATTTCATACCTCGCTAAAACATTAACATACTAGCCTTTGTTTGTACTTATTACAAGATAAACGCACGTTGTGACTTATGAGTGTTCGATACCCACTTTTTGGAAGTCCAGGTTCTACCCAGGGAATTGACTCGAGCGCGTTTCAATAAGCCTTAGGAGTTCGATGCAATCGAACATAAATAAATAGGTTAAACTCTGTCAGTGCTGGAACCGAATTTTGAAGGTCTTTGCAAACAGAACGTGGCATCTCATCAGGATCCAAACTGTTTGCTATTCTGATAGTAGTCTTTGAAAAAAATAGAAGAAAATGCTAATTTAAGAAATACAGCAGACGACATTTTAGCAGACGACACATTTCTCAGCATGCAAAGGGTTAAGGTATACGCACGTCCTTGATCAGATTGCGTAGGAACGGCACCATTCCGGCGACGTAGTTAAACTCGTCCACGTGTTCGTCTTCCACCATCTGGATCGTGAACGCGTCGTCATACTGGCTCTCTCCGCTAGCAGACACCTTCAGCCAAAACAAAATCAGTTGATAGAGGAGAACGGAGTTTTGAGCAAGTGTGTTAAGTGCCGTCCCAGATTAACCTGAGTAATCCGACATTTCCGCTTTTTTGTACATGTTGTGTATAGAAGGTTTAAAGGAAGTCTCTTTTTAGCAAAAATCAAGCTCGGGCGGAAAGTGTCGTCCCTGACTAGCCAGTGCGGACTGCACAAGCTTATCTGGGACGACACTTAACGCACATGCATTACACACAGTTTTCCCTTGCAGATGATAACAAGATTGTTCTGGATATACGACACATGAAACATTCAGTTCAAATACATTTAAGTAAGAGGTAAGTTGTTTTGTACTGTAGTGTATAGACAGTTGAACCCTTTCCTTAAATGATAGACTTGCAGAAGATAACAAGATTGTTCTCCTAATTGCTTTTTTCTAGAAGTTCATTATTTATATATTTGATACCAGACAGAAGAACCACTGGAAGAAGTCCAAGACAGATAATATAGCAGTATTGTGCTTCTTTCCAAGCATTTAAAAATACGCTATTTATTAAATCATTTTCATTTAAGTTATATGACATGTAGCTTAACAGAACCGCCAGCGGAAGCCTTCAAGAATGTTTATGAGTTTTTTCTCAAAACGGTAATAATAAAACATGTTTTTATTTCGGCAAAACAAGATGTAAATAAAAATGATGTATTACACCATAGCTTTATCCGTCGTAGACGAACAGCTTGCTAAGCATTAGAAAAAAGAAAATATTCGGTTACGTTGGTAATATCATCATACCCAGAACACATATAGTATAACCATGAGCTTCCAAACCTCCCCTGACACAAGTGTATGCAATAAAACATTTACTTAAAATGACATTATTTCGTTAAAGTTTCATGACCTGCCATCTTGTTACAAGGAAGCAGCACCGCTAGATGAAGCTTTAAATCAGCGCAAAAAAACATAGGGTTTACTTCATCCCCTTCAATATTTTATCATACAAATTAGCCATTAAGTATACACGATTTAATTTGAAAGGTCATGTATCTTTGTTGATTATCTCGGGTGAAAGCAACGCCTGCGTACCGTCAACTAACGCTTTTACATTGTTGTTGTTTTTTCATACCAAAAGATTTTTATGATATTTATATTAATGCAATCAATTTATTATGCACTAACATAACAGATTGGCATCGTTAACATCCTGTACATAATGTGAATACTTGAGTTGAAACAGTTACATAAATACATTTAAAATATTCGTTCTGAACATCATTGAAGACATCGCAAAAAGGAAGCAATGAAACATGCTTATAAATTAAGTAAAATAGATGATGTAACAAAAAACAAGACAATTAGACCAGCGAATATATTAATGTATAAACATGTTAAACGCTGCGTATGTTGTGCACAGCAAAATCACAATAAATCATTTCAACTTTAACAATAAAACGATCGCATGGAGCCTTTGGAAAAAGCCAGGACAAATAAAGAAATAAACGGCAAAATTATGCATGCCAATATTTACTAAATTATTTCAATTAAACATTCATCACATATCTTCCCGCCATTGTTATTCAAATACAAAATCTCTTAAAGAAATATGAAATAAGAGCAAATGAAATAACGTCATCTATGAAACGCATTCGTTGCTTAGCGACTGACCTTCATGTCAGGATCCTGTTGGTAAATAGACAAACAACAAGGGCATAAAACTCAATGAAAGATGCAACCAGACGTTGCTCATTATACGATAAGTCAGATAACTTATCATTAATATTAATAAGTGAGTTCATTGCATGCCAAATATAGCTATTTCAGACGAGAATGATTACCATATATGTTAAACTAGTAAATCTTAAATGTAAACGTGTAGTTTGCTTACTATTCTTAAACTACATGAGAATATGTGCTACCTGATATTTCGCGCGTGTGTGTGTACTTCCGACACGTCCTATTGTCCGTTGCTACATTCGTCTTCAAATACTCGTGCATTTACTTGTACAAGTCAGTATATACTTACATCGTTCTTTTATTAGCTGGTCATAAGAGAAATAAATATATAATAATCACGATCCAATGGTCACCGTTGTGCGCGTTTACTACATTACCTTGAAATAACTTATTTCATTACATTGAGTGGGTGCTATACAAAACATTTTAATGACGATTATTGCATTGTGATCAAAGATTAATAAAAATGTTGTTGCCATGGTGATAAGTACGCTGTTGATACTTGACGCACATGTGACCTACATGTACCTGGCGGACCATGGCGCTGTCCCATCGCAAACCTTTCAGAGTTTGGTCATTGACGTTCTCTATATCCCGGAATTTCCGACGTATGTAGTCCTCGTCTAAAACATACAGCATTTTAATCTGCATATGTTTTGCGACCATTGACTTAAACATCTCAGTTGTAATCGTGTTTGTGCGTTTGTTGTTTGCGTCATAATGTAGTTATACCTGTACTTTTGAAGCTCGTGGTAACGTGCTGTTTACAAAGAAATTGTATAGTGTAAGTATTATTTTACTGAAATCGATAGCAGGTCTTTATTATGACTAGGATCTTAAGTCACCACATTATGAGTTACACATTTACGTGGTCAACCTCACCAAAGAAGCCAGATAATTCCGGCAAGTAACACATTTACGTGGTAAACCCCACCAAGTTAGCCAGATCAATCCAGCCAATAATACATTTACGTGGTCACTCTCACCAAGAAAGCCATAAAGTTCCGTCAAGTAACACATTTACGTGGTCAAGCCACCAAGTAAGTCAGATCATTCCAGCCAGTAACACATTATTGTGGTCAACCTCACCAAGGAAGCCAGATAATTCCGGCAAGTAACACATTTACGTGGTCAACATCACCAAGGAAGCCAGATCATTCCGGCAAGTAACACATTTACGTGGTCAACCTCACTTAGGAAGCCAGATAATGCCGGCAAGTAACACATTTACGTGGTCAACATCACCAAGGAAGCCAGATCATTCCTGCCAGTAACACATTTACGTGGTCAACATCACCAAGAAAGCCAGATCATTCCAATCAATAACACATTTATGTGGTAAACCCCACCAAGAAAGCCTGAACATTCCAGCTAGTAACACATTTACGTGGTCAACCTCACCAAGGAAGCCAGATCATTCCAGCCAGTAACACATTTACCTGGTCAACCTCACCAAGAAAGCCTGAACATTCCAGCCAGTAACACATTTACGCGGTCAACCTCACCAAGGAAGCCAGATAATTTCGGCAAGTAACACATTTACGTGGTCAATCACTCCAAGAAAGCCTGATCATTCCAGCCAGTAACAGATTTACGTGCCGCAAGTAACACATTTACGTGGTCAATCACTCCATTAAAGCCTGATCATTCCAGCAAGTAACACATTTATGTGGTCAACCCCAGCACGGAAGACAGATCATTCCAATCAGTAACACAATTACATGGTCAGCCCCAACAAGGAAGTCAGATCATTCCAGCCAGTAACACATTAACGTGGTCAACCGCGCCAAGGAAGCCAAATCATACCAGCCAGTAACACATGTACGTGGTCAACCCCACCGAGAAAGCCAAATCATTCCAGTCATTAACACATGTACGTAGTCAACCCCACCAAGAAGACAGATCATTCCAGCAAGTAACACATTTACGTGGTCAACCACACCGAGGAAGCCAAATCATTCTGGCCAAAAACACATGTACGTGGTCAACCCAACCAGGAAAGCCAGATCATTCCAGTAAGTGACACATTTACGTGGTCAACCACACCAAAGAAGCGAGATCATTTCAGCCAGTAACACATTTGCGTGGTCAACCCAACCAGGAAAGCCAGATCATTCCAGCCAGTAACGCATGTACGTGGTCAGCCCCACCAAGGAAGCCAAATCATTCCAGCAAGTAACACATTTATGTGGTAAACCCCACCAAGAAAGCCTGATCATTTCAAACAGTAACACATTTACGTGGTCAACATCACCAAGGAAGCCAGATCATTCCAGTCAGTAACATATTTACGTGGTCAACCTCACCAAGAAAGCCTGAACATTCCAGCCAGTAACACATTTACGTGGTCAACATCACCAAGGAAGCCAGATTATTCCAGCCAGTAACACATTTACGTGGTCAACATCACCAAGGAAGCCAGATCATTCCAGACAGTAACACATTTACGTGGTCAACCTCACCAAGAAAGCCTGAACATTCCAGCCACTAACACATTTACGTGGTCAACCTCATCAAGGAAGCCAGATAATTCCGGTAAGTAACACATTTACGTGGTCAATCACTCCAAGAAAGCCTGATCATTCCAGCCAGAAACAGATTTACGTGGTCAACCCCAGCGAGGAAGACAGATCATTCCAATCAGTAACACATTTACGTGGTCAACCCCAACAAGGAAGTCAGGTCATTCCAGCCAGTAACACATTTACGTGGTCAACCCCACCGAGGAAGCCAAATCATACCAGCCAGTAACACATGTACGTGGTCAACCCCACCGAGGAAGTCAAATCATTCTAGCCAGTAACACATTTACATGGTAAGCACCACCGAGGAAGCCAGATCATTCCGGTGAATAACACATTTACGTGGTAAGCCAACCCCACCAAGGAAGCCAGACTATTCCGGCCAAACCAAAACTCGTATTAAATCGTCCCGTGATTTCCTTTGCCCCCCGTGTGGAAAAAGGGATTCGCTATATGAGATCAATCCTCATTCTTCAATAAAAACTTAAGATATTTTTAGCCTATAGTGAATTATACCACACAGACAGTTATATCAAGACTACGTGGTGACAAAGCCCTGAACATGTCCGTTTTTTTGGGTCATTAACCTATTATATTGGCATAGAAGAAAAATTGTATCACTTTCAGAAGGTGATATATTCGTTCTCAGGGTCTCAAGTTTTATCTAGATGCAAACTCTTGAAGTAAATGTCACTACTTAACATCCCTTCTTCCTTGGTAGCGTGGTGTTACTTGCATCTTGACATAATATTTAAACAAAGACAAGATGATAATGAGAAGAAGCCTGAATTAGAAACACAGTTCCGGCAACAACAGTAACATACACAC
Organism: Dreissena polymorpha; assembly: GCF_020536995.1. Lineage (NCBI taxonomy): Eukaryota > Metazoa > Mollusca > Bivalvia > Myida > Dreissenidae > Dreissena > Dreissena polymorpha. The sequence goes on from NC_068359.1 coordinate 80,687,660, forward strand.
TGACCAAACGCAACCAAGACTGTCATAAGAGATTTCATGCACCTGCCTATTATTTGCATTATTTCAACGAGAGTTGTTGAACACAATTTCCTTGTGTTTATAATTTGGTACAAGTAATATAAAGATGCCACTTTATTAGAAATGTTTACAGTGAGGTTTTTCCAATATGTTGCAGTATCACATTAAAACTATGTATAAAAACGTGTTGACATATATTACAGCATACCCTTCAGAGCATGAAGCCAAAATCCCGACAAAACGTGTTCTATTCGGCAGTAGCTCTCGAACCTTATTTCATCCCTTTCCTGAAAAGATATAGAGGATATTTGTTCATATCAGTGTAAGATCGTTTGTTATTTCACGAGTGATCATATAAAATATATTTATCTATGATCACGAGTGAAATAACAAACGATCTTACACTGACATGAACACATTTTCTTTTTCTTTTAAGCCCCTTGTTCAAGAAAATAATTAACAGCTGTTTCCCTTGCGCTGAAAAGTTACCCTTTCTCCCGTGGCGTCAATACAGGAGACAACATGTGACTCGCTCTAGGAAAACAAAGCTTAAAGCATATAGTAAATCTTGATATAATAATCTAAAATAGAAAAAGTAGTTCCGAAAATTAGTTATTTTCACCGGTGGAAAAAACAATTTGTTTATTCTAACTGCTGTTATTTCACTTCAGTAATGTCATATTTTATCATAAGGTATAAAAGAAATGTTCCTAATTCACATAGTTTGTAATATTTCGGTCTTCAATAATTTATTAAATACTTTATAAGCATGAAATACAAAAAAGTAATTTATTGATATTAAGGTAATATTAACTACGGGCCTTCATGTTTTCGTGCCGAGCAAACCACGTCTATATTTCTCATGGTATAAACAACAATAAACAGAAGTTAATTGCTGAAAAACATTAAATGAGGCAATTCAAATAAAAAACGTCATTATAAGTATGTACATGTATTGTTTTTCTATTACATTAAGGTGGACATTTAGGAAAGTTTATATCAAGGCATGTTGATTCATCAATGGAAGTGTGTGATAATTTAGGATACTACTATCAAAGCATGTTGATTCATCAATGGAGGTGTGTAATAGGATACAACTATCAAAGCTTGTTAATTCATCAACGGAGGTGTGTGATAGGATACTACTATCAAAGCTTTTTGATTCATCAACGGAGGTGTGTGATAGGATAGGTCACTAGTAGATTTCTTTATGGTCAAGTATATGTTTGGTTGGAATACAGAACTGTGAGATAAAGTGAATAAATACAGGTTAACAGTTACATAACCTCTTCTATACATCGCAAAACTGAATTCATGCCATATTTCTAAAGCCACCATCTAATTAACCATAAACAATGTAGATAATAAGCATTTGATTTTTGATTCCATGCAAGTCTTCTTTGAATATATTGTACTGAAAATTTTCTCATAGATCTAATTTGTTGCGGGTTCATCCAGTCATGATTCATCCGGTCATGCAATTCTGGCGATTTATAAGCGATGCTGTCAATACTCCATGGGATTGTAAAATAAATGATCACGTGCATGATCTATAACCATGTACCTAATTAAGTGATTATCTGGGAAGATAAAAGCTAAAGCAGAAAAGCATAATTACGTTTGGCAATGCAGGCTAAAGCTCTGCAATCCATCAAGGGTCCTAAGTTTTTAGGGGAAATGTTTTTGCGTTGTAGTCATAAGTTATTAATCATCCAAATAAATGCACTTTTGTCATGAGAGAAATAACGTCTAATAAACCAGTGGATAATATCCTATATGTGTTGTTATTGTATTGTCAAGTTGGATTGTTTGAACTTTCTTACACTGTCTCGTTTTGTTTTCACTCACTCCGTGTAACATCGCTGAATCAATTCGTCTTGCAAAGATCACTTGGAGATTATGAATTAATGTAAAAGGTTCCAAAACAAGATATTCGCAGGCTTTCTAAACAATAAATCTAGAGGTACAATTGATTGATTTCCCTTGTGCCCCGTTAATAGCAGGTTATTCAATGCGTCTGACAAATATCTAACAATGTATAAACATTTTTTCTTGCATTGTGACGTTATCATAACAGGCCTGTCGCAATTTGATCGGAGAAGCTCTTATATCACACAGGGGTTGGTCGATACAGGATAGATATGGAAAGACCTTCCAGTAAATGCATGGGAAGTCCCGAAATTGGGATATTTAGAAAAGGATTGAATGCTCCTGCAACACGTAAAGTTTAATTGAATGGTGAATGCATATCAAAGTCATATATTTATTTCGATCCAGCGCTATTCTATTTGTATAGTTATACCGCATACACCATAGTAATGGTTTAAGTATTAATATACGTAGCTTGAAAGTTAGGAGGTGTCACCAGCATGATTTAAGGAATGGCACTGGTTGATTTGATTGACCACCGTGCAAAAAGTAATGCAGCGCATTAATCATTCAAGATACATGACCGGTATACAGACTATTTACTCATCCGAAAGATTATGACAAAACTCTGCACAAATATAAGCGAAACAAACACATGAAGAACTTATACACGAAAGGGTCATTGATAGACTTACATTTATAACGGAGTGAAGTCGGAACACTGTGCGTGGATCTTCGCAGTCGTCGATTAGAAGAATCTCACGTGAACCATCGATGCACAAGTACTTTCGGGTGGTCATGTGACGTAGGCGCACTTGCTGCTCCCATTGCAGAATATCGCCTTTATGTGGAAACATGTAACGTTGTTGTTTAAGTGGTGTATACATATTTAATAGTTTACACTTAAATGTTCCGGACAGTGTTTAAAAAGGGAAGCGGACAACGACAACGAGCGAGGCATGGTATTGTTTTGCGCATGGGGGGGTTAGAGGGTTAGGGTAAGGGTTAGGGTTAGGGTTAGGGGTCGGGCTTGGGTTCGGGTTAGCCTTAACACATACCTTAACCCTAACCCGACCCCTAACCCTAACCTAACCATAACCCTGGGTTATCTCCCCTATACCATGCATCGCTCGTTGTAATTGTCCTTTTCCCGTTTAAAAATAATGTATTATACGAATACTGTTGTACGTGTTTTATATAAGAATTTCAATGATGCGGTCGCAAATATAATGATGTTTTCATACCTTTGAAAATAAACTACTCCGATACATGGTATTGATGCAGACGTATTAAAACATTTAAGTACCCTTCATTCCTCTATTTTAATTCATTCTCTCGATTCGGCCACTTTCATATATGGAGAAACTCTGACATATTTCTGATAAAACTCAAGTTATTTGTCTTTAATTCGAACATTATAGCACATATTTGCTGTCATTTTTGTTAAAACACGTAAATTATATATATTTGTATTTAAAATAATCAAATATGAGTAAAAAAACAACTTTTCTATACATGTTTTAATTTCAATAAATTTGAAAACATCAACTTTGAATTATTATGTTTATGTGTTTATTATTCTTAATTTTAAATAAGAATGATATCAAAATTATTACTGATTGATACGATTGATACGAGAGATATGTACATATCAGGGTTGCTAGGGTGCCCTCTTAGAACTCGCCTTTTAATAAATAAATGTCTTTTATGTAAACTACTGTGCACTTACCTTAAACTTTAAAACTTATATACAATGTCTGACTTCAGTTGAAATTGTATTCGTTAAGAATAAAAAGTCTATTTAACCCTTAATTGGACGAATACCGAAAAATATGTTATACATGTATATAACAATAATTAACACTACTACTACTACTATTACTACTACTACTACTACTACTACTACTACTACTACTACTACTACTACTACTACTACTACTACTACTACACTACTACTAGTACTACTACTACTACTACTACTACTACTACTACTACTACTACTACTACTACTACTACTACTACTACTACTACTACTACTACTACTACTTCTACTACTACTACTACTACTACTACTACTACTACTACTACTACTACTACTACTACTACTACTACTACTACTACTACTACTTCTACTACTACTACTACTACTACTACTACTACTACTACTACTACTACTACTACTACTACTACTACTACTACTACTACTACTACTACTACTACTATGACTACTACTACTACTACTAGTATTACTACTTGTACATGTACTACTACTACTGCTACTATTACTACTTCTACTATTACTACTACTACTACTACTACTACTACTACTACTACCACTTCTACTACTACTACTACTACTACTACTACTACTACTACTACTACTACTACTACTACTACTACTACTACTACTACTACTACTACTATTACTACTACTTCTACTATTACTACTACTACTACTACTACTACTACTACTACTACTACTACTACAACTACTACTACTACTACTACTACTACTACTACTACTACTACTACTACTACTACTACTACTACTACTATTACTACCCCTACTACTACTACTTATAATACTACTTATAATAATTATAATAATAATAATAATAATAATAATAATAATAATAATAATATAAAAGTGTTGTTGTTGTTGTTATTATTGTTAATATTTTATTTTATTTTTTATTGTTATTTTCACTATTATTATCAAAATAAACATTAAACAGCCTTTAAAGATATCAATTGATGTATAAATACACTGAGCAGTTACCGTTGAAAATATTATTTTCGGCCTCTATCGTCCAGAACGTATTACCGGAAGTGGGTGGGGAAAGTGTACGTGGTTTATGCTGATCCATAACACGGATCCGGAAATGAACTGAAATCACGCCAGAATTATTATAGAATCTATAAAATTGGATTTGTTTACATAGTGGATATATGCGGACATAAGCCTAAGTCGTTATAGTAACTATGACAATCGGAAAACGAGCCATGTCTATTTCAAATTTTAACTTGTGGACTTTGCATATAAAATCGGTCTTCATTAATCGTTAATATTTGTTAATTCCTGAACATGTGCATCGATCTAATTGACAACTCATTATAATAATTATTTGATTATTGAGAAACACTTATCTTTTTACAACATGTATTTTGAAGCGAATTGTTGTTAAATGTTTGAACTTTATTTTCCTTTCACTTTTTTTTCTGCGAATTGTTATTAGAGATTAAAGTATGGAAGCCCTTTGATGTAGTTTTCAGCTACAGAAGAAGAATATGAGTTCACACTTAAACCATAATTCTTGATGCATGCATTGAGGCTTTATTTTGCGAAGAATTGTATTGACGGTAGCGAGAATTTACAGCGTTGTGATACCACATGACCACGTGCCCTCAATATCACGTACCGTCTTCTGCTACTTCGTCATCAAACAGTCCCTCCGCCACCATGTACGCCTCAAGTTCCTTGTGAAACAGTCGGATAACACTCCCTCCCTGTAAACAAATTCTTAGTAAAATCTTAATGAGATGAGCTATTTTAATATTATTTGAATTGATGTACTAATTTATTTCAATAACGATTTTTAAGAGACTTACAACTGCAATTTTAAAATAATACCCTGAAATCTGTCAGTGGAGTGAAGCAGTCGACCTTCGGTGCAATTTTTGTAACAAAGATATAGAACTAGTCAGAAGATAAGGTTTCAAATTGTATTTAAATTTAAAGTTTAAGGTTAATTCATATTCTTTGCGGAGTGTTTTGTAATGTTAGGCATGTTTGATAGAAATGGATTTTTTAATATTATTTGGATTTAAAGGACTTATTTACTGTTTCAGTGTTTGGCAAAATGTCAATGACATCTAAATGCCACACATTCAAAAAATAATGTCTTTATTTTAATCAAACAAGCAAATGAAATACCCCTGATAAAGAAACTGTTCAAAATATTATTTTGGATAATCATGAATCAAAGTCGGTAAAATAATTAATCGTTTATATGTTTATTTCAATAACTTGGGAAATATGTATATTATTAACACGGTGTTTAAACTTCTAACTTAATTGCTAATGCATCTACGATACAGTCAGGCGTTAGATTCTGCCATCAAATGTCATGGGTTCGAATCCGGGCTATATTTGTTCTTTTCTTTTTTGCGAATATGATAATGGCAGAATATTATATTCTTGTAATTATAAAAATCAAATGCTTTTTTATTCGAAAATATGTAAACAAGTCCTTTTTAGAGGAGAGTTCATAACCAAAGTGGGGAATAAAATCATTACCCGGACATAAAGAGCCGAGTCCTGTGTCGCCATTTTTCGGAATCGGATAAGAGTGAAACCTGACCTCTCCACACCAAGGTTAATTTCTGACCTGTAAGGTCGCATAAGCATTTATAGATATAATGTGCAGAAACAATAATTCTTAATAATGAAAAAGTAGTAAAACAGAATACAGTTTGATAAGGTATGTCCTATAGTTATATTTATAGTTTGTAGAGTCCTTCAATCAATGGCGCACAAGAGTTGCAAAAGGTCAATAAGTCATTTTGATGTATTTGGTACTATCAATTTTCTAATTAATGAGCACGTACATGTACAATACATAGCATTCCATGCTCGTATTAAACAGTTAAACTCTAGGTCGCTTAGACGTTTTAAAATGACATATTAAAATAGCAGGGTTCACGTCGATGACACACTTTCAAGTTTCACTCCGTTTTGCTCGATGATTTATTTGTATTGATGTTAGCTGAAGTGCATGACATAAAAGCAGTGGATAAACCCACCCCACGGTGAAGTGGTCAATCTGGAAGGCCGAGCTTGCGTGCAGGAAATGGCCTGGAGACTTGATGCTTTCAAACACGATTTGGTCGTAGATTTGTACCTGGAACAAGGCACACGTACCAAGATTACAATAATCTAGCGTTATGTCATGTAGTTTTTTCTCTTTTTTTTCTTTCGATGGATTTGAATCATGTTTCGATATGATCATGCAATACAATATTTAACGTAGCCATTGCAATCATGCAGACAAACTGTAGAAAGGAACAATGTTTTCCAAGTATATGTCATGTATTTTTTTTAAAGAAGTCTTGAAATAAGTTTCTGCAGACACAACTGTCCTCATTGTTTTATTTGTATAGACTGTATTAAGGGGTGCAATACATATTTATCAGATTAAATACTGAAAAAAATACATTATCACATTATTCATAAGCATGGTTAGATATTAAGTCGGAAAACAACGTTGCTAAGGCACGACTAGAATGATCTGCAATTCTAAAAGAGGCTTATAAGTTTACAAAGAAAAGCATTTATATACTCTTGTTCTATTAATTGTAAGTTATAAGTTATATCCTACCACTTCACCCTCCGATTTGACCTTGTACTGAGGCAAAATTCGGAACTGCGCATTCTTGGCATTAAACTCTTGAAGTAGTACCTGGAAAAATACATGTTCACTGTTCAACTCATAAAAGTTTTTACGGGGTCCATATTTAGATGGCGCATTTTTCAGTTTAATAATCCATACATGGAACAATGTTGAAAATGAAACAGGTGACTTACTTTCCATTTTTGCAAGACTTATAAATATTACGAGTTTTTGGATGTTTGTTACATTTTGTATTGAATACATTCAGGAAACTATCGTTTTCCTTTTTGTGCGTTACTCGTGATGTTTGTTTAATTCTAAAAGGTATAATGACCTAACTTAGCTCTTTACGTATTTAATACGGTAATACAATGTATACATTGTAGGTTCATAATGACCTTTTTAATTCAGATTCAATGAATACAATATCCCAGAATGTCAAAAAACGACGAAATACTATATTATGTTGGTATTATACACGTTATACGTAAACCTTGATTACACATTACATTTGCAGACAACCACTTATGTTGTTATACAACCTTTTGAAAATATAATTTCGATCGACTGAATTAATACCTATTCTAGACGATGGTTAAAAAAAAAAGCTTTGCTTACATCATATAATTACATTTGGAATGACATTTTTACTAATTACACTACGTAAAACGGAAATATTGTCCAAACCAGACATTGATAATATTCCCCCCCCCCCCAACGTTTTTTTACAAAGGTTGCCCCGCTGTGACTTTGACATATCCCTGCCATCATTTCATGTTGTGTTCATGTCAATAATTACTAATTGAATAGGCTTCTGAAAGTTGTTTTCACACATATGTTTCGAGAGATGAGAATGTAACAGTATTACATGCTCTATATCTACGTATCAGATAGACGTGTTTTACACTAAACCCTCTTTTTATATTCTGAGTTGGGCTGAAAAATCGTTTACTGTCACACTAATGGCATTGGTAGTTAATCACATTAACAGTATCTAAGCTGACGCTCATGTAACATCATAAAAAGGGATGCCAGTTCAAACCCCGAGAGTATTGCCAGATCACCCACTCGTGTTACTTGTACTGTTTTGCCTAGGGAAAGCTTTCTGCGGATTAAAGATCAGTTACCATAATATTCAATATATAACAATCCGATTCTTTAGCGCCGATGTTCTAATTTAGTTAAAAAGCATATCTGAAGCTACGCATTTGCGATTTCATTATATGTTTGAGAGTCCACATAAAGTAGTTTTCTCCACATCGCCGATCAGTCCTTGTTTAATTGACTTTAGATTTCAAATGTAAGCCTTGAAATTTACGTGTTAGCTGTTTATCTTGAAAATGACCTGATTAATTAACAGTTCCATATGAAAAATATGACATACCAGCATATTGTTCTTGTCAATCTGAGACGTCTGTGAGGTCCACATATGGACGAACTTGTTCGTGAACACATGGCGTAACTGAAAACAGTGATCATGTTAATGCGATTTCGTTCTATTCCTATTCAAACATGATAATTGTATAAATGTTAGATGCAATGCTTTGTAAAACAATGTGTATTGCTTTAAATAGACATGTTTAAACTAATCATGCGAAATATATGTTACCCATAGAACGAATAATCTATGTAATCATCGAACGGTTTTAATATTGCATGTTAAATGCCGATTAATATCATATTGAATGGCACGTTTGTTTTATTTGTATGAAATTGCTGCTGTTAAGCAAATTATTTAAACATACATTAATTATGTACGTATGCTGTATTTATGCCACACATGATGCATTGAACTGAACTATTGCTATTCACAAAAGATGTGTTGTCCCCATGGTCCCTGTTTGTTAATGCAAAGACGCCTTAAAACGCTCATATTAGTCTAGTGCGAAAGCTAATTTCAAAACCACATGAGCTTGTTTATATTATGGATATGTACCAATGAGTAATGTATATGGATATTTAAGTAAATTATAAAATAAATGGCCTCTTGATATTTGACAAAGGTGCCCTCTGCGTTTCACAGATAAAGATCTCTTTCGTTCGTAAAGAAAACAAATTCTCATAATTCCTAAAGTATGTTTACTGACATAAATGGTCTTCTCGTCTTACCAATCTAACACGTAACAAACCTTAAAGATATTTAGATATTGGACCTTCCTACCATCTGATAATTATCTAACTCGACCTATTTTTTTCAATAATAAAGAACGTATGCCTGCAAATAAGGTCACCAACCTGAATGATCTCCCCGTATCTGACCCTCTTGCCCATCTGTCGCCGCTGCTCCTGTAAGTTGTCCGCATTCTCCGCCTCCGCTGCAAGCTACAAAACAAGAGATAGCTGGAATAAAAGTGAGTCAATATACGAGATATCAAGGAGAACGTGAATAGTTTCAGCGAAAATACGCTTATGAATGCATGCAGGAAAGCTGTGAGTAGAGATTAAATGTCACGAGGACGCTAGACGCACGTAAGAGAGCAAAGGCTGTCTCCGCAATCTGCTAGATTTTCGAAACCCCGCTAATCAAGTTGGGTTTAAAACACAACTTACCCACTCAACATCATTTCAAAATTACAAAACGTATTATCAGTTATTATTTTTTTTAACGACGATTGATAAATAAATTGGCGTTTTTTTGTGCCTAGAGATGTATTAATATAAAAAAACTCAATACGGACCTCGGACTAAAATATCCCATTAATTAATTTATTTATATTTATTTATTTTATTATCATTCATTTATGTATTTGTTTATTTATTTTTATGTACACAACATGAATCTAAACATCTGTATTTAGATCGAAAAACTAAACAAAGTATTAATTAAAATAAGATGATGTCAAGATAAATTCATTAATTTCAAAACAACGTTCGAAATGACATGTACGCTTATCGAATTCGCAGACAAAGTGTGCAATTTACCCATCAGGCTCGACATTCCCTTGGCGTATCATCTACTTTCCAGCAAACCGTTAATTTGTTGGGAATGCACCAACTGTCGCTTTTATTACTGTTTTATGTTTCTATTTAATCAGCCATGATGGAAAATGCCTAAACACATAAATAAGTTATGAGACCTTGTTGGTAATTTTTCCAAAAGACAGTTTGAGTTAACCTTAATAGATTTTAGCATGATTATTGGTTCGTGGTCGAACAAATTTGATGTTATCTTCACGTTTCTTTTTAAATTGTGATTTGTAACAATCCACAATTAAGAGGTGTATTTTCAAAATAAAACTTAAATTGACCTGCAATTTATAAGATTTCCTTCAAATAAAATAAATTCCGTTCCATGTTTTCAAGATGGTATACGGGTCGTAATATGTTTGTCAAACACAATTACATTCCTTTCGGTGAGAACGATGTACATTCAATAAACTAAAATAAACACTCAAAAAGTATATGTCAATTGCAACCATTTAATAACGATTGTGGATACAATTGATTAATAACAATGGTATCGATACGATATGCAGTAAGATATTGTTTAATATTACATTTTTCATTTGAAAGACTAGATCTTGATACACAAAATAAGTTAGCTTTTTTGTTTTGATTTACTACGGCTTTTACGACATCATACTTATTGATCTCTTCACAATAATAATTACATGTAATTCCGAACGCTTCGCGTGTTTTACAAGATGTAGTTAAGAGAGGAGGGCAATTACAAAGATTAGCCAATTTTTGCGCACATTTGATCGAACAAACGGATGTATCAACGAACAAGAAGCAATCAATGCAACCACTGCAAACCAGCTTCATTTTGTTCACCTTTGTAGTTGGCTCGTAAAGTAGTCCCAACTCATACACGTGGCATAAGTCACGTGATAATAGAATTCCAATGTGTCGCATTGTACCATCAAATCATTTTGTCACATCTGTTAATTGATTGCGATTGACCTTGCAAGTTGTTCATAAATAGGATCAAATTAGTATATGTATAACCCTTTCATGATAACTTAAAAACCAGTAGACGTGATTTTATGGCTTTGTTCAAAATTAATAACTTTAAAATATGACCAGTGTTCTAATGCAACTATAGCTATATCTGCATCAGGGTACCTTGTGTTGCGGTAAAGCGCCCGTGTCCTCCAACAGGTTACCGGAAGAACTGGCCTGTGCGAGGTACTTTCGGTACTTCTTGTTAAGCTTGTAGCGGTTCTGAATGCTCACTTGGAATACGCATGCTACCGGTGAAGAAAGTATGTTATGAGCGAAGTGCGTTGAAAGTATTAACAAAGTAACTATTGGCAGCCATGAAAATATAAAATGATGGTACATCACAATTGTTATTTTAAAAAGTGGGTTTTAGTATAACAAATACGTTGCTCAGAAGAATACCCTTTAACGTATTTATTACAATACTCAAACACACGTATATCACACAGGATAACAATGCACTGTTTATTTAAGACAATGCAATATATGTGTCCCACTGACAATATAAATGACCATGTAGCGAGCTTGATTAGACATTTTGAATGACAAATATACACAGAAGAATACAAGTGTGATGCTGTACGCTTTAACATTGTTCCATAAAAGTAATCTGTATTGTCTATGGTATGCATTTGCAGACAGTATTCTAATTTTAAATAATTTCACTCAGAAATATCTCTATTATGCACTTGTAGAAAGTAATGCGCCTTAAAGATGAGCCTTAACGGACCTTGTGCGCATGGTATCTTGGTTGGTTTGTCCTTCTCTTGGCCTCGGTACAGGTACAGTTGGCTATGCACGGAGCTGTACGATAGAAATATATTACTTTCAACCAGGTCAAAACGACTCATATGTCAATTTGAAATATATAAATTTATTAAATATATGTGTTGTATTGCGGTTTTAACGAGGGATGTCAATGACCTCTGTGCCAATAACCCGACATAACAGGTGATATAGTGTGTCTCATGCCAACACTGGCGGGCACTAAATCAAGTTCGGCGACACGACTTTTTGACCAATAAGCATGAGCCGCAAAATATGTATAATTTCTTTAAAACTGTCAAAATGTCATTTTAAGTCAAAGAAGTGTGTGTTTGTATTATATTGCTTACTTGTGTATACGTGCTTCAACCAGTTTATGAACATTCAAGTTTTGAAATAGGAATAGTTTCGAGGTTAGAAAACCGAGACGACCGCAATGTCAAACTAGATTTCAATAATAGATAAACCAGCAGACAATTTATTGAAATGTACATTTACAGTGGAATTGTCCAACATGGCAAACTCAATTTACCGACAGGTATTAAACAAGAATAATAATGATGACACGCAAATAAAAAGTGCCGTAAGTAAAATATTTTATACATATCACCGTAAATAATGTGTGACAAATTAATATGGTATACATGCATATGCACTGTCTAAATACGTGTGCTTTACCTATGTTTTATCCTTATTGCAATAATTTAGCTACAAGTTAGTTGTTCTTCATGGGTGATGCTTTTCAAATTATTTACTATAAAAAATTACACTGCTATTAGTATGGAGAGTGTGCTTCGGTGAACTTGGAACAGTAAAATTGTACACATGATAAACTATAGCACAGTTAATAACTAACTGTCTAACTGAGGTGTGAATTTGTTACATCTGTACTTCTTTAGCAAATAAACACAAAAAGTATTGGTATACTTTAAATTCTGCATTTTTTGCATATAAGTTAAGCATTTCATGAGATCATTTACAGAGCGAGTTTTTAATTGGTTAATGGGATTGTGTTCTTTAAAAAGAGCTAATGGTCAAACATTTATGATTAGCAATTATCATTTACTTAACATCGGAAAAGGGAGTTTACATGGAATGTTGTTTTAATTATTTTTAAATGGTTTAAAAGCCTTACAACTTTTAGAACGGAACGAAATACCAAACGTAAAACAATCTGAGGGAGTTTAACATGAATAACGTTTTAAATGTGTGGTTGGTTATAAATCCTTAAGTGCGATGGGTTTAACAATTTAAAACGAGTCTAATGGATAATAAGACTAGCACGAATAGACATAAAAAGAGCTGACAAGGCTTGCATATTTAAAGAAAGCATGAACATACTTAAGGGGAGAAATGTATACTACCTTACCAGGTGACTTTATGCGTACCACAAAGTTTCCGATATATAAATACAGAGTTAATAAAAATTTAATATATTCATTAAAGCTTGAGTGCGTCTATTGTCTATGGCGTCTTTCAAGTCCGTTTCCCGGGAAGAACCAGAATTATGTGTCTTTGGAAAGATCTCGAGAACACGCAGCGAAGTGGGATCGAACCGGGGACCTCCCGGTCGCAAGGGTTAATTTGATTTCCACTTAACCATTTTAGTCGAAATTCGCTTGAATATACTGTTGCTAGATACATGAGCTAAAATTATAATGTGAGCAATTTTAAATACTCGCCTGCTCTGAAGACTATACGTGTACCCCTCGGTCTCCACGGAGTACAGACATATGTAGTCCCCGACGCACAGGTACTCGCCTGCGTTGGACGAGGCCAGCATCATGTTGCGCGTTCACCTTCCTTACCATGGAAACAACATTTATTAAATTAACAATACGAAAAGAAGTTTGGACAAATTTTAAACGCGCAATGCTTTTCATGTTACGTTCCATGTTGGTGACCGCTTAAATAATGTTTATGTTTAAACAAGTGTTGTATAATGTTTATGTTTAAACAGTTTAAACAAGTGTTGTATAATGTTTATGTTTAAGCATGTGTTGTACAATTTTTATTTTTAAACATGTGTTGTATAATGTTTATGTTTAAACATGTGCTGTATGATGTTTATGTTTAAACAAGTGTTGTATAATGTTTATGTTTAAATATGAATTGTATACTGTTTATGTTTAAACAAGTGTTGTATGTATAGGCAATTTGTCACTTGCATACGTCTTGAGTTTCATTTATTCATTATAATATTGACATAAAATAGTATCATGGTGAAAAGTAAATGAATATGTGCATTTTATATTTTGTTTTGTTTAGTTTTAGTACTGTTGCGTACGACAAAACAAGGTCTTTAGCGATTTGATTTAATATTGTTAAAATGATTAGGGCATTGTGCGCGGCTAATATTAATTATGTCATTACTATTTTAGTTTCAACAAGTTAAAATTCTTTCAAATTATTATTTAGGATAAAATAATAGTGTTCATATGTACGAGACATGCATGCCAATCATTAAATCAATAAAGGGTGTAGAGCATTTATTTCAACTTTACCAGTGTTTTTGGTATATAATACTTAGTGACAAGTGTTTTTTTCTTGTTAAGGATTTATTAAGTATTAAAAGCCATGACGGGGCAGGATATGTTTCAGTAACTTTCTTAACCAATGAAGAAAATCGTCATTCTTAAGGTAGCGCACCAATAATGATTTACCGCGATTTCTTCGAAGATTGAAGAGTCTGTGTAAAGTTGCCGTGGCCGAGTGGTTAAGGCTTGAAATCTGTTGTGATCTTCCCGCGCAGATTCGAATCCTGCCGACAACGCATACTTTTTGCGACGCACTTTATTTCTTTTCTGACGTAATTTGATTTAATATAGCATATAAGCTAAGTTTATTGTTAATTATATTGCAATTCGTATGCACATTCTTCAATTTTTAAATATTAAAACAACGTTTTGGCAAAATTGAGTGATTTACTGCTAAAAATACGAATCATGCATGTTGGATTTTTATTTTTGTTTAAAAAAAGTAGACGGTAAATCTGTCTATGTCTTGGTATTTTTGTTGTATATAGTGTATCTATAAAAACTTAGTTCAAAATATTACTTAAATAATACTATGTTGAATTTTACGACACTTTGTTTTTAACCAACCCAATTTCTACTTGGCTGAAACCACTAACATTTCATGGCGCTCCTCCATAGATAACAAGTTATAAAAAATAAATGTCGGTAAAATAATACATATTCCATCTTGTTCAAACTTTAAATACCTTTACTGCATGCCCATATTTGGAAATCTGGATGAATTATGGAACTTTAATATACCCCAGGGGAGCAAATAAACTGGAAAAGAGCCGAGCATGGGGTGGTTTTGAAAAAATCAGTATATTTTTTTTGTAAAGCACGGAAAGCCTACATAAAAAGTGCACGTAGTTCAGTGAAATGATGCTGAAGAAAATAATCATTAGATTGTATTTGGAAAAATGCCCATTATGGGTGCGCTACCTTAAAATACAAGAGTCTAATTGTCTGTAAAATATTGAAAATATACACTAATTTCCTATAGACTTAAATTTATGTTTGTGTACTAACTGAAAAATATACATTATATTTACTATTAGGAAAATGATATTTTGTCTAACTATTTTACTTTTTTAACATGTTCATAATACTTGAATACATTATTTAATATTATATTGTGAACTTACGTGTGGTTAGTTGACTAGTCTAGAAATGTGTATGAAAGAAATAAATCCAAGCACATCATCCACTCAATCTGGATTGTTTTTAAAGACATCCGTCAAACAACACAAATAAATTCAGATTGTCATTTCATACAATTAACCATTAACTACACCATTGTTACTGATGTATAGTGTCCAAACGGTCAATGCCATTCGCCCAAGCGCAATTCTATAAACTCAAGTACACGTTATGTTTACAAGTAATCCCATTTTGATTCAGATAGAGAGTTGTTCATATGGTTCACGCATTCCCAATTTTTTAGAACATGTCTTCAAATAACCCCGCCGTGTGTGGAACCCTCATATGAATGTGATTGACGCTGAACGTTTCCTATCTTCAAACCAATGGCAACCAAATACTGGCATGGTACAAGCCAGTGTCCCAATAACGACGTGGCATCATAGAAGGCGTTAAATATACGCGTGGTTTTGTAGTATGCAGGCTTCATTTCCAAAATTGTTTAACCTTTTACCTCCTTTACGTTTTCTTATGGCTGATTTTGTTGTACATTTGATTTAATAATAATACAACTGATATTTGAAAATGACGAAAGCAATAAACAGTAAAATCCATTACATTCGATTTCAAAAGAACAAATGTAAAAAAGTATCTTTTTTTTAAGCAAAACTTTACTTAATCTCGTGTAACACATGAATTAAAAGTGCTAAGTTTTGTCATTCTGAAGTAA
The DNA here is from genome assembly GCF_020536995.1 of Dreissena polymorpha. Taxonomy (NCBI): domain Eukaryota; kingdom Metazoa; phylum Mollusca; class Bivalvia; order Myida; family Dreissenidae; genus Dreissena; species Dreissena polymorpha. The sequence continues at coordinate 80,704,030 of NC_068359.1, forward strand.
CAATATATACCGATATTCATAAAACTAGTCAAAATTTAAGATTGTATTAAATGTTCTATTTAAAATTCAAAACATTTCGTTTAAGATGATAAAAATTATGTACATAAGTAGTATTTAGGGTTCATATTAGTTCAGAAAGAAGTAGATATATAACAGTCCAAGTTCTAAGTGTTTCCAGAAATAAAGAAATATTAAGTTTTGTTTAGACAAAGCCCTTATAATGTTCCTATAGTATGTTGCAGTAAACCAAGTAAAAACAACAGAAAAACTTTGGCTTCGTCGGCTTATGATTTTAAACAATTCTCAAATGTTGCACTCAGAAACCATCCATTTGCTGCGTACATATATTTAACAATAAAGCTATTTTAAAACAATATTTGTCCTAATGCAGTAAGATTGCTGCTGCTGTTAGGGTTTATTGTCGCCGTGCGTCTTCATAAGATGAGTCTAGCGGAAAGTTTATGAAAGCAGCAGCAGCATTATTTTTGATATAATAAACTGAAATGAAAAACATCTGTACAGATTTATGAATATAAATATGTAGATTGAAGTAAAAATTTCGACGAAAAATTATGAATAATAACAGTGCATAATTAAATTGAATGCTATCCCAGTCTTTCATCAACAACGTAACTTAACACGCGTCAGAAAGATCGTTTTAAGTTTGAAGTACAAATGTTTTTGATAAATACATTGTTGTAGATGTATAACCCTTTATTCGTGCTATATTAATAATTAAAATGTATCGTCAATGAGGTACGTTCGTGAAAAAGCTCAAGACGTCTTTCAACACGATGGAATAAAAAAGTACTTTTATAAAATGACGTTTCACAACAAGACAAGCGGTTGATTATGTTAACGGTGCCCATTGACAATATAATCCAATATTAATCACAATATTAATCCAACTTTACAGAATTTCGTTATATACTTTTACTCGCGCCTTTCCATTATACCCACATTTATTAATCAACGAGTCTTTTTTGGCACATGTATTTCATAGTTGATATTTCTGCTCCAATTACAGAAGGTCAGCACTCATATAAGCACTTGCATGAAAGCTCCTTAGTCACATTATTAATTAGATTATTGCAATATGTACATCAATAATATGTGTCGTATAAAAATCATTGATATTGCAGGAGTTTTCTTGGCAAAACGCACCATGAGATGATGATCCCAGAGTGGAACGTCGTGTCTAGTGTTTTTCAACACGCTGTTTTTGAGACTGAGATAAACAGATGGTACAAACGTTGGTACTTACAGCGTTATACTGGTGGACATTTGCGCCACGCTTTTTAAATCCGTCATTGAATGGTCGATTTAGAAATAGGACAAGCCCTATATTGACAAAAAAGAGCTTTATGTAACATTTGACTTCAACGTTTGGAAGACATAATCGATATAATGTGTTGCCTTTTGATGACAAAAAGTAACGCAACTGATATGAATGTTGTCCTGACGATAATTTTTATTTGGGGCTGTTGTTGATATGATAACTATAAGTATCTTTACTCTTTGGTATGGGGTTCATATGTATACATTCTTGCACTGTGATTCCTTTAATCTTGCTAGCGGGAATAATGTCATAATTAAAGTATCTGACTGTCTTGAAAACGTATACGTAAAATCTGATTATTGAATCTGAAATTGTGACCTCATTAGATACTAATAAAATGTATCCAACATTATAATCGAAGCTGCTTGATCATTATTGTTCACCAATACTTTATAAATGCATCATTAAAAATTGAATAATTTAAATAATTAAACAATTCAAATTTGTTCATTCTCTTTTTCACGTTTCATTTTTACGCCATCGGCTGCTCTGCATAATATTGTCGTTTTTGCCATTTTGTGTTGTTATCGTTTACATATCATCTTAATTTTCAGCGATGTGCATGTATGGAAGGGAAAGACCGCCAATATTATTCATCACCAGAAATGTTGCACGTGTTGAGTATTAAGCTGATATGTTTCATCTTGCAATTATAGATTATACATACATGTCAAATAATATCCGTTCAAATAAGCAATGTTCGATATTTTATGTTTCAATTTTCAACAACGTTAATTTTTAAGGTTGAGACATCTCAAATATTCATCTTGTTCATTGTCTAATTAAAGTTGTTCAATGAATAAAAACTTAAAATGTTCCAAATGTAAAATATACATATACTTGTATTTTTAACTCGCATACACAGCGCATAAAACTTACACATGTGCAACAGTAACTTTAACGAACTGCCAATTTCCACTGTTAGCAAGTAAACATGTCCGGATTGGTCAACGCGTATCTGTACACATTGCCATGTTACAAGTTTACATCTGCACAGTTGTAAAGTCGGTTAAACAAAAATCTATACGCTTTGAATAATATTGGCGGTCTTTCCCTTCATATACGCGGTGGACGCGTCAAAATTATTGTTCGTCTTAGCAAGGAACCAATGCCTCGCTTACGGGCCGGGAACCATTGTAAATGTAAACAATGATTATTCTGGTGCACAGGTGTTGGGCGCATGGCCAAGTCAGTTTAACACTATCAATATGTCATAAAACAACAGTTTTCATCAGTTTGACCAAAACAAATTTCTGATATAGTATGTATATACATGGTAGGTATCAAACTCTAACAAATAAGAGACTATCAACTAACAACACAGATTTGTCTTTTTGTCCTCACCAAACACTAATATAATCGTTATGTTTGTATGTTTATGTCAATCGTGTACGATGATCCGTTCTTCACTTTACGCCTTTTTTTCCAACTTTTGGTTCCGCGCCTCAGAGTTACCGAATACCTGAAACCGAGAACCGTATTTACCTTGAGCGTCTGATCCACATGGAGCTGGACTCGAAATTGCCGATAAACAATTCCCGATTTACAACGATTTCGACGTTATAACGCAAACAAAATGACAAATCTGTGTTGTAAGTTGATAAACTCGTATTTGTTTATTGTACTAATGTGGATTATGTTCGGTAGCTGGGATATTTCGATACTTTTACTCTTGTAAAAATCGGCACTGAACGTTCGGTCAGACGAGAGCCGACCTAGCATTTCTACGAGTTCGAGAAGTGTTTTCTTGTAGTTTATGTTGGCAAGGTAGCCGTTCGTGGTCATTTTTCGTCACGAGGCAACTTTTCCCAACAAAATGATACATAGTTTACGAAAATCGACCGCCATTTAGACACTTAATGGCTTAAAAATGTTGATGTAGGTGATTTTCCTGTGTAAAGAGATACCTATCTTGTATATATATATATATATATATATATATATATATATATATATATATATATATATATATATATATATATATATATATATATATATATATATCAAATTGTTTTTTGGTCAAAATTTTGTTTTATGACATATTGATAGTGTTCAAGTGACTTGGCAGAGCGCCCAACACCTGTGGCTACTACTAATGACATTTTGTACCCTAATATCGGTTGACTTAAAAATGCGTTGTAAAATGTTGAATTGTGATTCGTCAACTTGTATTCTGTACAATTGTAAAGTGTGCACTTGTTAGATGCTGACTTGTAGCAGATTACTAAAACCGATCGTACAACTTAGAAAATATGCAACATGCTAATGTAGTTTGTCATCAACTTACTTTCAGATGGATCTTTTATTTATTATTATGAAACTACAATATTAGGTATATGAAGATGTATACTTTATATATGCACTATCTTCATTTTCAGATCTGAAGTTTAAGAAGTTTAAGAAGTTACATGTTTGTTTTTAAACATTTAAACATTTTGTAGAATCGGAACATACAACATTTTACTCTTTACAATTGAACAAAGCAGATAATAAAATGTTCCATTTTAACAATTCTCTGTTACACAAATGAGCTGAATATTCAACACGTGCAACATTTCTGGTGAAGAATAATATTGGCGGTCTTTCCTTTCCATATGCATGACGTTTACCATTTGAACAGTAATTAAGTTAATGGACAAAAAAAATCTGACGCGCTTTCTCTCGCCAAAATAATTATCATTGCACTAATTTGTTTTGTTGTTTAAGAAATGATTTGACAACAAAATAATTAAGTTTTTGAAAGCCGATGAAGATGTTTGATCACCAATTCTAATATTTCTGTTGATACGTTTGTGGTAACGATGTTAACATTATTGTGTTTTGATGTTAGGGTAACAATCAAAACGCTCACGCTTGCCAATAAAAACCGTATTAATTTATATTATTTTCTCCCAAAGTGGCTATCGATGTTCCCTCGACTCCCAAACGACCGGTCTTACATTAGCCATAATAGATCTACATCCCTTTCGGAGAAACCATTACAAATGCGATTACCATTATATATATCACAAAAGCTCTGGGGTACCCTTATATCCTTTCATCTGATAAAATTATATCTCTACAAAGATCAACTCAATGTAAAGTAGCATTCGATTCCAATCCAATTAATTTATTTGGTCAACCATTATAGGCCGTGCCTTACCGAATCACTCAGCATGTGTTTCCATGTTTCCAGTGGCAAACACAATTGATACAATTCCATGGCCGTCTGTCAGTTCATTTCATTTAGACTCATCATTGTGCTCGTGTATAAAGCTTTGACACCTAAACGACCGGTCTGACATGTAACACAATATATCTGCATGACTTGGGGCAATTAAAGCAAACTTCTAGTATTGTGAAATTCACAAAAATTGCGGTGTAATTAATTATTTCATGTGACACTATTATATCTATATCAGGATCTACTCGGTGTCTTATAGATAACATAACTTCTGAATGTTTTTATCATTTGATATCAACCGAAAGTTACTTACACTAATGCAGCAAAAATTTGCTTACACCATTTATCGCAGCATTGACACCACTTCCGTGAATGAATTCATGTGTTATTATATTGAGATCAAGATTGTGCGACGTATCGCAGTAGAAGACACGCAATAATTTTTTTCACATCCTCAATAAGATTCGCACTGCGTCAACAACAATGAAGTGTGAAATAATCATAATAGCAAAAGTATTGAAAAAGAATATAACCGCTTTGGATAATGAAACTTATGTACTGCCAGCTAATAAGCCACGGTTATCCAAGACGCTTTCTTAAAGGAATTTGAATTTCTGAGAGCGGCGTAATTTGATGAGTACTAATTAACAGCCTTATAAAAGTATAATTGGGCGTCTGTGGAATATTCAAATCTAGAATGTTGTTTAAAAAAAAGATCTTAAACCTGTAATTATCAGAACAGAACAGAACAGAACATAAGTTTATTACGACTTGTACATAGTACATCGTCAGTCTTAACCTTGTAATTATACATACATCAACAGGTCATGTGAATAGGAAGTGATCATACAGTTATAAGTAATATACATTCAATCATGTCAATCTAAACATGCAAGTAGTTTGAGAAAAAAGAAAATAGCATTTTTACAAACTATTTATGTGGCAGGGTGGCTATCTAGTTATCAACATTTACGGAAATATACTAAATTAGAATTTTGTTATCTTGCGCATAAAATGTGTATTATTATGTTAATAATAATAGTAAGACATAACACACATATTTTGCATATATTACATAGTTCCATAAGGCATCAAATTAGACAATCAGACACGTCTGTTCTACATCTGTATGTTAAAAAAATAAGGAAGAAAAAAGTAATACTTTTTTGTATTGAACAAAAGTTGGGCATGTAACATATAACATATGATTCAGTATGCTCACAGTAATACTATTAAGTAACGAATAGCTATCTGATTGATAGGATTACATACATACACAAAATAACAAACAATCACATAAACAATCAAAGAAGCGAACCCGCGGAACAGAAGAAAAAATCAGCTGGTCGTATTATGTACAACATTCAATAAGGACTTTCTAGCAAAAAGAGCTTCTTTCACAAAAACGGATAAATTAATAACGTCTTTTTTAGAACATGTTCTCATAAGGCTTAGGAATTTATATACTGATGGTCGCTGGTAATAATATGATTTTATATATTTTTTCCTGATATCGTTATAACAAGGGCAGATTAACATAAAGTGGTATTCATCTTCTATATCACGTGAGTTACAACAACTGCAATACCTTTCTTCCCTTGCTATGCGATTATTAATGTACCTACCCGTTTGAATTCTTAATGGATGGCATGACATTCTTAATCTACAGAAATAAAATCTGAGGCTTTTAGGTAAGACATCTAAATATTTTTCATACTCGAACGATAATTTAAATTCTTTGTACAATATTAAAACTGGACTTTCAAGTGTTTGAAGCCAGTGTTGTTTAAAGCAATCTAAGACTCTACATTTAAATTCAGTTAGAAATGTGTTTGTGTTAACATAGTGACCATTTTCAAACACGTAAGCGAACCCGTAATCGTTGAGCAGCTTTTTCACATTTGATACCCAATTTTTCTTGCCATTAATGCAATCTTTAAGAGCCTCATTATAAACAACACTTAGTATAATATTATCACTGTCTTTAATTTTAAACCAATATTTAATTATTCTAATGTATCTGTGTATATATAGAGGATATCTGCCCAGTTCACCATATACTGCAGCAGAACACGAATTGCTTTTTACTCTTAGTAATCTTTTACAAAATTTAAGGTGAATCCTTTCTAGTTCCTTAGATTTGGTGTAACCCCAAACTTCGCACGAATAGTTAAGTATTGGTGTTACAAATGCATCAAATAGTTGACAAAGGGTTTTTGGCGAAAGATCAAAGTCGTCGCATTTGCAAAATAAAACATTTAAAGCTTTCAAGGCCTTTCCATTGAGATGTTCAATGTTTTTACAGAAGTTTCCTGTGTAATTCAAAACAGTACCAAGGTAGTTGAAATCATCGACTACTTCTATTGGTTGGCTATTATAGGTCCATTTTTCGTTTGCTAATAACGCCCCACGTTTTCGGAAAACCATTATTTTAGTTTTTGATGTATTTACAGTAAGACCCCATGTGTTACAATATGAAAACAAAAGATCTAAATGTCGCTGGGTTTCCTCAGGAGTTTTACCTATAATAGCCATATCATCAGCAAACAACAACAAAATCAAAGTTAAATCATCAATACTTAAGCCGGCATCAATGTCACACTGCAAATATAACTCTAGATCTTCAACAAATAGTGAAAACAAAAGAGGTGACATCACCTCGCCTTGTCGTAAGCCAACAGCATAATTGAAATATTCAGAATAAGAAGAGCATACCTTAACACACGATTTAACTTTTTGGTACATATCTTTAACAATTCTAAGTAATTTTCCATCAATACCAGTTTTAAACATTTTTAACCACAGTGCATTTCTATAAATGGAATCAAAACACTTCATCATGTCAACGTAAATGACATAGAGCCTCTTATTTTCATTGAGGTATTTCTGAACAAGAGAATGTAAAATAAAAATTGGATCTACTGTGGAACGCCCTTTACGAAATCCGAACTGCGCATCCGAAATACTGTTATTGTCCGTACAAAACTTTTCAATGCGTTTATTTAGGACTGTAGTAAATAGTTTTGACAAACAACTTAAAAGTGTAATACCACGATAATTATTAACCTCGCTTTTGTCGCCTTTTTTATGTAGTGGTATTATCAAGCCTTCCATCCAGCTTGCTGGGTAGTAACCTGAATTTAAAATACCGTTAAAAATATCACATAAATGACTGGCTAGAATATCAATACATTCCACGAAATACTCGTTTAATAATTGATCATTGCCCGGGGTTTTATTTCGCTTGAGCGATTTAACTGCACAGCGTATTTCACTTACGGTAATAGGCTGGTCAAGTTCAGTGTTAAAACTAGATAAATTATTAAAATCATGTTGTCTACAAAAATATTCTGCTTCTTCGTTGTAACAATTAGATAAATCGTTACTTAAATTTGCAAAGTATTCTTTAAATGTATTAATAGAAATGCCAGCATTGTCAGATATTGGTTTACTTTTAAAATATTTCCAAAATTCTTTTGGTTTACATTTTTTCAGACGTTCAATTTCTTTCATTTTTGCCCTATAACTGTTATTTTTACATTTCCTTGTGGTTTTTTTATAAGTAGATTTGCGTTCCATTAAGAGTACCCTATTTGCGTTATTTTGGTCTGAATTGAAAAGGCGTAGTGCTTGCAAATACGATTCTCTCGCAGAGTTACAGGCATCATTAAACCAATCTGCGTTTTTTAAAACAGTATTTTTGTAGAAAAAAGGCTTATTATTGACAAAATAGCACCTAGAAAACAATGGATTAGCCACGGATCTAACAATTTCAGAAAAATCTTCAACCGTTTTATCAATAGAATCTCTACATGATACATCGATATTTTGAACAATATTGTTAAAACGTGGTAAGTGTCCAATAATGCCTGAACGAAAGAGCTCCTTGTTTTCATCACTCCACTTGCATTTAATTTCGTACTGTGGATTATCGTTCTGAACAGATTTTGGGCATGCTAATGAAAAACGCAACGGAGCGTGGTCACTCCATTCATTAAATGGATCAATAGTAAAATCATTGATAAGTGAAAAATGCCGTTCATTCATTAAAAGGTAATCAATAACAGAACAACCGTTATTCGAACAAAACGTGTAGTTACTAGTATTAATTATACGCCCGTTCGCAATACGCAGTGACGTAGATTTACACAGATCTATCAATTTAATACCGTTGCTATTTTGAACAAAGTCAACATAATTTGGAATGAACAATAAAAGCACAGGTACTGTTTTATTGCCATTCATTATTATTTGTAAGTGAAGATTGCAATACGTTTTCCGTGTTGCTTTCTACAATAACAAATCACGCCTTATTTATACATGTTAGATATCAAGATCTGGCCCTGTCAGAATTAAAGCATGCACAAATCGATCAACGTCTGATAGATAGGAAAGTGTACCCAATTAATGACTGTTTATGTTAGACAGCCATTGCCATCGTCAAATAGCATTCTCTCTGAAAATTAGGACATTCATTTAGTGAACATCCAGTTTTTAGCGTGGGACATGATAGATCTAGTTTTATAACACTCGTCTCCATCTCACATAGTTCTTAGCCAAGAATAGCGTGTTTTTTGGCCTTTTCCTTTTAGTTGAAATGCACTCAAGATTAGTGTGGAGCACAAATTATCAAAACCGATCATTCAATAAAGTCGTCTTAAAAGTTAGCTTTATCCCGAACAATAATAATCTTTTAAAAAACGGGGTTGAAATAAATATTGAAACAACATGCTCTAAATGAAATACAGTTTGGTCCACTATTCGGTATCAACGGGTAATCGCTTTTAAACAAGATTTTATATAAGCCTGTTTCAATTTAAAAAATGGTTTTATTCGCTTAAAAAATCATATAATTTTGAAAGCGAATGACAGCTTTAGAATGATATTCATTTTTATGTATGCAAATTTCATTGTTAGCATAAATAACATGATAATTTATAACTCTTTAATTTTGTTCACGCATTTTGAAGTTGCTTCTTTTGATACAAAATTTTAACATGCCTATTTTCGGATTATTTTTGGTGGATATTGCCCGTTTTTTTATATTTCAAATTTAATTAACAAAATGTGCCTAATTCGATTTTAGCGCTGCAAAAATCATCGCGAAAAATGGGTCAAAACACTAGTGCTTAACGAAAGTCCTTTTATTTTCGTACTAACGGTTAGTTTTAAGGGTAAACCGGCAAAATTGCAACATATATGGACGAAAACATAATATATTTAAGTTTCGAATCAAAGACTCGTGAGGCTGATAATGAACCGCATCACGGTATTTAGTTAGATATATCGTTGTTACTGTCGCCTTCGTGTTATTTTCGTGTTAACCCTGATTACCATTGTATTTTATTTTAATAATCGTATTTGTATTGTGATATGATGTATAAGGTAACAAGAGACCACTACCAGTTCGAACACTGTCAAGTATTGCCAATTACCTGTATTGTAAGAATTCTTCTTTTCCCAGTGGTGTTACCAATTATCCATCGATACCCAAATCGACCAAGCCAACATTTAATATATTTGATCTACACGTCTTTTCATAGAATTTTGAAAATTATATCACACACTTATGCATGCTTTCGAACTTGCATCGCCATGTAAAATTTTATATAATAGCATTATAATGATATCATACAATTATTACCTCGTATTTATTGGATTCGGATCTTATAACTTCGGATCTTCTCAGTTTTACCTCAACATGTCATGTCTTATTGATAATAGCTCTTACGGTTTACCCGACAATGTCATGAACTTATTTTCAAATAACTTGAAAGAAAGTTAAAGCATTATTTGTCGCTATATCTATGCAAGAACCGCATCATTTCGCATCCAAACTACAGGTTCCTTGATCCAAGGTCAGGGTGATATATCATGTCAAGCATGTGGGTAAAATATTGTCATGAATACATGGAATTGTTTATCATTACTGACCAAAATATAAACATAACAATCGAATGACAAATAAAATCAAAAATACTGAGCAAGAATATTTGAATCGATCATAATCACGCAGTTCGTTATAATCAAGCATATTGGATTTGAGGTATGCAAGGAACAAAATCTCTGCGCGGACTCTCGGCAGAGACCGTATCGAAAACCAGGACCAATTTGTACCGTGCATTAGTAAAAACATACGGCGACTGGTTCAGTTACAAGTGATACATAAGCCAGAAAACGATTAATTGGATTGGAATCTAATAGACGCAGGGTTTATCATGATAGAGACATGATTCTATCGGATGGAAGTGAATAATTACACCCCAGAGGATTAGTAGGTTTTATATTGTCAAACGCATTGTTCTTTACCAAGCTTAATGCAGATCTACTATGTGTAATCTTAGTCCGGCCGTGCAAGAGTCGATAAAACAATGATATTCACAGTTATGATAATATAGACAAGACAAGACAAGACACTTTATTGAGACTTGTACAGAGTACGTCGTCTAAATACATCAATAACATATACATACATGAAGTCACGTTTTTAACATTTTGTTTAACATTGTGTTATGTTTAGATATAGGTTTACAATACATAAAAAACTACATATATTATATATTAATACATTACTTAATGAAAATTTATTCATTTAATTAAATGCCTAACAAGATCAGATATAACAGAGAATTCGTACAGTATGACAGTGTTTAGGGGGAAAACCCTATGTATACTACAAAGTAGTGTTCAAAAATGTATTTCTTGCTTTTAACACATATTTAACATATTTTGCCAACATTAATAGCTCATTTGTGTTATTACCATTTAGTAATTGGTGGAATTTATATACAGATGGTTTATTGAAGTAAAATGGTTTTATATATTTCTTTCTGATAGTGATATATGTAGTACATTAACATACAAAGTGGAACTCATCTTCTAAATCTGATTCGTTACATAATAGGCAATGCCGTTCGTTTCTTGGGGTGTTTTGAGTAGCATATCTACCAGTCTGCATTCTAAGTGGAAGAACTTACAATCGTAATTTAGTAATGTATGCCCTCAGGGGTTTAGGAATATGAGCAAGGAAATGTTCATATACAAAAACAGGTTTAAATACACAATACATGTCCAGAACCGGGCTGTTGTCGACAATCCTATGCCAGTCCTGGATATACGTATCAATAACTCTACATTTAAATTGATCTAATAATATATTAACATCGACCAAATTCATGTCATCAAAAGCATGTGAAAATCCATATGTGTCTAACAGCCTTTAAACATTAGTAATCCAATTTATTGTCCCTTATTGCTATTTTGCAGGGCTTGTAAATATACACTTTTTATAATAATATTATCAGAATTTGAAATTTTAAACCAGTATTTAACAATTCTAATAATACGATTAATAAATAAAGGATGCCGACCCAAGTCCCCATATACTGCTGCATTACAAGTGTTCTGTTTAACAGTCAGCAATCTTTTGCAAAATTTTAAATGTATTTGTTCAATTTCTTTTGACTTTGTGTTGCCCCAAACTTCGCATGCATAGTTAAGAATTGAACCAACAAAAGCATCAAACAACTGACATACCGTTTTAAATCAAATTCTTTACATTTAATGAATAAAATATTTAGTGCATTTAGTGCTTTAACAGCTAGATATTCTTGGTTCAATGAGAAGTTACCTGTACAATTAAAAACTGTACCCAAATAATTAAAATCATTGACAACCTCTATTGGTTGACCATTATATGTCCAATGTTCTGATGGTAAAAGACGACCACGTTTCCGGAAAACCATAATTTTTGTTTTAGTAATATTTACCTTTAGTCCCCAGGTATTGCAGTATTCAAGTAAACGGTCCAAATGAGATTGAACTTCTTCAGGCGATTTACCTATTATTGCCATATCGTCAGCAAAAAGCAACAATATAAGTAAAATATCATCAATAAGCAAACCGGAAGTAGAATTCTCTTGTAAAATAATTCTAGATCTTCAATAAAAAGCGAAAATAGTAGAGATGACATTACTTCCCCTTGACGTAGTCCGACAGCATAACTAAAATATTATGAATCTGATAATATCTATAATCTATTAAATTTGCTGATAGCGGCCATTATTGAATAGTGATCCTGGCTTCTTGATACTTAAACAGCATAATATAAAATATCAATCTTTCCATATATAAAAAAAGGAAGCGACGGTAATCATGACGATTTGGGTGAAAATGCAAACGTGTTTGCAATGTAAACATGTAATAATTCAATTAAAAAACTTGCAACGGCATAGTCTGAAAATCTGTATCTTATTCAGTGCATAAACATATAGGATCTGGCACGAGTTGTCATATCATACCATATATTATTAAACGAGTTCAGGAATTTTGTTAGTAAGTGAGCCTTTAGCGAGCTTACTTACGAATTTTCTGGACGAGTTTAATAAAATATGGTATGACATGACAACGAGTGTCAGATCTTTTTATCACATGCTTTTAAATGAGCAAATTAAATAAATATTTACGCAAACATAATTATAAATCCCGAATGTTGTTTACATTTCGTGACGTCTTTTGACGTTGCAACGTCATTTCAGCAAAATAACAAAATGCGATTGGCCAATAAACGAAAACTAAGCCCATTAAAACGCAAAAAAATGTTGTATTACACATGTGTAATAAAAAAAATGTAATGGTTGCATAACATGGGAAACAGGGTATAGCATGTGATAAATAAATATATGCAACAGCTTATTTTTTAAAAAAATCACGTGATATGTTTTAGAGCAGTCATTTACGACCATCCTTACCTAAATTCAATATGCCTGAAACTCAAACATAGTACATGTTTATTACTGCTCTCAAATGGCTGGTCGTTAATATCGATGTAGTCGCCTAATATGACGCACGATCTGATATGTCTCCTTTTGATGGATGTTGTTCGATCTGCGCGCCAAACATGCAGAGTTAAGCACGCGTTACACTCAGACAAAAATGGAATCTATGTTTCAATCAAAATATAAACAGAGTATGTAAATAATTGTGAAGGATCGTCTTATATCGACCTTATTTGTATTGCAGTGCTTTGAGTTCATACTGAACCAAATGTTTTCCGTTTTTTATGAATTTACATTTCATAACCCTTTTAAATCGGTTGTTCAAGCAAAAAATGTGCCTGTTACAGTTTTGACAATTATGGTGTAAGCGATTCATACAATTTCGTTCATTGTGCACAGAAAGGACTTAAAACGTTGTTTTCTAACCGATGATGCGACTTCCATATAATAATCTCGCTTACATCTTTATCCTAAGCATGCTTACACGTACGTTGGTGGAACCTTTGTCCATTTACATGTACGTGGCTGGTTAATTCTCACTGCGCTTTAATGCCAAATAATACAAATGAACCTGAACCTATTTCGATAATTTGACCATATAACTTCTATCCAAAGGCTGCATTAAAAACGTAAACATATCACTTGGGATGGGGTAATTTATTTTCCAAAAGATGAACTAAATAGATTGTCTTTTTATGGTCTTGCGGTTAACAATTAACCTTAATGAATGCTGCGTGGAACATGATTGCCTTCAGATAAACAGGCCTTTTTAATATAGGCTCAACAAAAGTCACATAAATATTCGCGAGTCAAAACATTGCCGATGGCAAGCTGGTAACTATTGGCACGAATCGAACGATGTAGTTGTTAATCATTATTTTGAAAACATGGTGTCGATGAAAAGCAAATTATTAATTAAATAATAATTGATTGACTTGACGTATGTGAAACAATAATCATAACTTGGTTTTGTATGATGTTTGGCAGCGACTTAATTTGAGCAATGCTAGCAACAAATCAAATCTCTTCGAGGATGTTATAGACTAGTTAAACTTACGATGTATTGAACTGCCGACCCAATTATTTTAAACACACGCGAATGATTCAGTAAGTCATGCCCTCTTAATGTAAAAAACATAATTAATTGGATTGGAATCTATAATATCAATCTAATAGACACTTGTTTTATCATCACATATATAATTTTATCAGATGGAAGTATATAAGCACATCCCAGAGGTTTTTTTTGGTTTCATATTGTCGAACTCTTTGTTGATTGGTCCAAATATATTAAGATATATCATGCAACATGTAACTTTGTCTGAAAGGCAGTCAATTTAATATAGAATTTATTAATAGTTTGATCTATTATCGATTTAATTGCACGAGGGATCAGATACATTAATAGTGTCTCAAGTTCCGCTTCCACGGATGAAAATATTTATCATCTTTTATCACAAAAATGAAAATCAATAATCTACTAAAACAATCACATTTCTTTAATTTATTGATTATTATTATGGGAATTTCGTGGTGATAATAATAAAAATAACGCCATGACATTAACAAACTACGTCATTAAGTAGTAAAAGAGTGACAATTATCAATTGTTTTCACTATTATTTTTTACTGTTTGGTACAGGGCATTATCATTCTTAAATCATTCCCAATAAACCACACACACATCGAATAAACATTTTTAGCAAGCTGGGGGAAATATATTTGCGCATAAACACTTCAATTTGATGACAGACTGCATTTTTGGGAGGTAAGCTTGGCTTCTTGATAGCTATATAGCAAACTACAAAACATCAAGACTATTGCCAAGCATATATGTCTCCACCATTGTCAGAAATTTCCACCATTGTCAGATTATTTTTTTGTTGCCATAGCAACAAGAATTTTTGACGTAGGAACAAAATGAAATGACGTGCATAATGTCCATATTGCCATCTATCCATGTTTCAAGTTTCATGAAAAAATATGAAGAACTTTTCAAGTTATCGCAGGATCCAGAAAAGTGTGACAGACAGACAGACTGACAGACTGACAGACTGACAGACTGACTGACAGACTGACTGACTGACTGACTGACTGACTGACTGACAGACGGAGTGCAAAACGTAAGTCCCCTCCGGTGAAACCGGTAGGGGACAATAATACATAAACAATATAGCCATGCTTACAACAATTTTAGCATAGTAAATTATGAGTGACATGAACGTTGGTGCAAGCGTGTATGGTATAAGGTAACTTGCAAAGTCCTACACTGGCTACAGCCAAAATCAAATTATAAATTTACATGAACACTCGAGCTTATGATTCTCTGTTCGCTCACAGATGCGTACAAATAATACGAAAGTAAATGACTATTTAAATCAGTAAATATCCACTAGAATTCACTATATTTGGTTTATATGGAAGCTGATCGATTTGCCCTTTGCCATGAACCAACCAAATCTCTACGCGGAAGTTTGCATTGAAAGGGCTCCTTGCTTTTTGCTTTGTTGATGCCACTGATATACAGCTCTATCGCGACAAATCATACATTGAGTGTACTTAAACATACGATGTCATATATTTGTCCTTTTGCACTAGTATACATAAAGGATAACAATTGTTTATTGTCGTACGAAACAAATTAATGTAAACTCTTCTACATATTTGACCAAATAAACTCTCCCATAGACTGCATCAAAATGGTTCAAATTACTTTATAAGGTTAATCATTTGGGACGGCTTGATATATTTCCCAGAAGATGGACTGTATCATTATTGCCGTTTTATGAAGTCAAGGAGCATTGAACCGGCTTGCGGTTAACAACGACGCTTAATGAATGCTGAACTGGAGCATGATTGCCATCAGATAACCGGGTCTTTCTGGAAAAACGCTGACACAAATCAGTTAAATATTAGCGATTCGCTCCAATATATTCAAACTTTGAATGCAAAAAGTTCATGTCATTATTGCAAATGGTATATTTATACGAACTATGCGACATGGTTCCGAGTTCGTACATCCCCTGGAATGACTAATCGTGTGTTTTTTTTTCATGTTTGTGCCATATTTGATAAACTTGGTTATATATACTTAAAAGAAAATGTTTTATATATGTTTCACGCAATTGTTCTATGTGAACTTTATCACAATATCTCTTCTTTATTATTTTTTAATTAAAACCTATTTGAATTGTTTTAATATGTCAGATTCGTATCCTAATAAGAGTTTAAAAATTCAATCAATCATCAAACAAACAATGACATTTTTAACCTTCAGACTATCAATCAATTTCTCTACGATTACTAGTTTACTTCCTCCTGTCCAAATATTAAATACAAAGATCTGAGCCAAAAGTGTTTTATATTTACTATTGTTGGCTAGAAGCTTTATAATAAGCTTTATTTCTGAAATATTTTTTTTTGTTATTGTTGATCATGTGTCGAAGTCTGAGAGTAAAATACGACTTAAAAAGTAATAATACATATTGTTTTAATACACTAACAGGAATTCTTAAATATGTTTCCTGTAAATAAATACTCTAAAATATATTTTAATCTTTTTAACACGTACAATATAATTATATCATTGATATATACCACAGACAGTTTTACTTGTATAAATCTTACTTCAATAAGATTGTATATATTCTATTATGATAATTCTTGATACAAAATGTAGTATGTATTTTACTATCATCATCTAAAGAACACATTCAAATGTGTTTAATGACTGGCTGGCTCACAGACTGGCTCATATATTTGACTCACATTTTCATGACTGTGTGTCCAAGAGTTTTGGTTTTCGGAAGACATATTTAATATTTGACGGTCGAAGGGTATTCTTGCCATTTGACAAAATTATTGATCTAGTTATTTTACACAGCGTTTCATTACTCGGGACAATTTAATGTTCCGAACTATGCCAAATCGTTCACTTTTCATAATTCATCTAACATGATTTTCTAGACCAAGGGTCGAATTACCTCATCCATGCATATGGCGCGAAGTTATAGTCTTGTTATCATTTTTGTCAATCATTTTTAATAAAATTATTTAAAGTTGTATTAATTTTATATTAAAATCATATTAATTTATTAATTTAAAAATATCCAAACAATTTATGTTCAGGATTAATGCATTAAATTAGACGTATGACTCAAAATTGTAAGATTTTCGTTTTATCTAAAGGTCTATTTAAACCTTTAATTTATATCATTATTAATCAAAGTACTGACAGTACTGATGTGACGATGCTTTTGAAGAGGATGGATATAAAAGCATCAATTTAAGTTTATCTACATCTCCAAAATTGTGTATGTGGGTACGAACATTTTGGGTACGCAACAAAAATGAGTACGAAATTATGGGTACAAACATTATGCCCCCCAAAAAATGGTTTAAAAAAATTTGGGTAGGAAAAAAATTGGGTAGGAAAAAAAATTGGGTAGGAAAAAAAATTTGGGTACGAAAAAAAATTTGTGTAGGAAAAAAAAATTGGTTACGCAAAAAAACTGGGTACGAAAAATTTTGGGTAAGAAAAAAAAATTGGGGTACGGGGAAGTAGTACCCGTGGGGAACTTGACCCATTCAGCGAAACTGGGAGGCGGGTTTCATTCTCGATCAAATATAACAAGAAATATCTTTAAAAAGATATTCGACGTGTTTTTTCTGTACCACTTATCTTAAAAAAAACGTTCTTTTAAAGTAAAACGTTTGTGGATTATAACATTACGTTTCAGCCGATATATTCAAAACTTGACATGATCTTTAATTACACCATGCTCTTTACTTTCACATGTATATCATACCAAACTTTATATTTCGTTGTTTTCTTTCCTAAGTTAATGATGTCATGTGTACGGACGTGATTTCACATAATTTTTCTCTTTTGATTATTGTTTTTTCTCTAACTCAATAAGCTTGGGCATTTTTGTTCGTTAAGTACGGCAATAATTTCATGATGATTCCCGAAAGTAGGTATGAGCACATAGTCGTAAGAGTACTTGAATACGTGAGTTCGCCCATGAACACATGGTAAGGTTGACTAAATCTCCGCGATATGTGTTTAAAACAGCAAACAATATCCAACAAACGAATGAATAATCAAACATAGTATGCGCACTGATGGGCTCTGTAATTACTGTTTGAAAAGTTTATTAAATATGCAAAATGAGAAAGCAAGCAGAAGAGCGAGTTTCCTAAATATTATATGGCTATTATGCTGTTTATATACCATACTCGCTACAACGTTTACAAATTGAAGGTTTGAAATAATTCGTTTTCTTTACACTCATGATCGCGTTAAACGTTAATTATACACGTTTTCATTCGCAATTTATTTACAGAATCACTTCAAATGTCAAATACAATACAGAAAATGCATAATTGTTTCATTGATCTATAAACATATAATTGATTGAATATAACTGATTTAAAATTAACGTTTTCAAAGTTTGAAACTATTATTAAATCTTTTTTCCAAGAATATGATATGCTATTTATAGCTGAGCTTCTTTTACCTTTATCTATGATAATCAGCGAGGTATGCCGATTAGAAAAATCGAGCTATCTCAATCGGACTGGCTCGGTCTTTTACATAGGTCGCCATTGTGAAGAATTTTACGGCATAGCTGTTTAACGTCAAGTTTGACCTTACCTAACCTGTGTAAGTGTCCAATAAAATTCAAATACAATTCCCGCGGCTAGACACGAATGAATACACTTCATTTATTCCATAGGCTGATTTGAGTATACCACCAGAAGATTGGAAACATGTCCGCGTCTTTGTAACACTGTTTAACTGCATTGTCACATTATGGTAGGAAACAAAGTGCACATATGTACAAATAAGCTTTTCGATGAGGGAGAGATTAAAGAATAGTATAGTTGACACAAGGCCGGTATGTTTGTATTGGTCAAACAAAAGTGTTTATACAGATAAAACTTGTAAATATTTGGGTGGTTTGTTTATCCCGTTCCCAGGGTTTCATTGATTCAATATCTTTAGTAATCTAGCCAATCAGCAATAAGCACGCACAGCACACTGACCAAAGGGATTCATAACTGAGTTTCACGAAGCAAATGTTAGAGGGAAATAGTCAGTTAGCGTTTAGTTCTAGAGGTGAACAGATGGAAAAAGAT
The DNA here is from genome assembly GCF_020536995.1 of Dreissena polymorpha. Taxonomy (NCBI): domain Eukaryota; kingdom Metazoa; phylum Mollusca; class Bivalvia; order Myida; family Dreissenidae; genus Dreissena; species Dreissena polymorpha. The sequence goes on from NC_068359.1 coordinate 80,723,450, forward strand.
ACAATCATGTAGCAATCACAACGTATTTGTACAACTGAAAATATTAGTTATGTCCGACATTAAACTGGATTAGAAACTGATATATGTGCTGTTGAATATTTTATCCTACATTATGCAGAGAAACCAACATTAATAAAGAGGGACGGACTTGTCCCATGCGCGACACAAGAAAATGGTAGTTAATGCAAGTCTCGTCATCATGGCAATACGCGCAGGACGAGATATCGAATGATGGGCTACACACCAGTAATTTAAGAGTAATGAACATTGCTAGTAACTATGTGTCGACCATGAATGATGAACGATTACGTGACAGCATGAAACAATGGTATCTCTAATGAAAAGGCTTAATAGATAGAACAGTTTTACACTCAACTCTCGACATCAATACAGTTTGTGCGTGCACCTTTTATTTTCAGAGGATTGCCAGCGCAAGAGCGTTTGTACTTAAAGGCTATGTTATCATATTTAGTACTGACTTCCATATTCCTGTCAACATGTTAACATGTAAAAGTATAAAGAGCAGTGGAAGCGTGGCCTCACTTTAATGAATTGCAATTCAACCCGCGAGGTATCAGGGTCAGTTCGCGGCCAGTATGTGTGAATGTCAGAGTTTATTTACAGGTCATCGCTGCGTCTTCACGACTACCTTGTGTGCTGACCTGAGTTCGCGGCCAGTAAAATAATCGTTATATAATAAAGACGCTATCCGTGAACTAGGTGAACTGGAATTTTCTTTAGACCAGAAATATGTGAAATGAAGATATCCAGCGATATAATAATGGTATGTCAGTAATAGATTCTTAATGTGTTTTCAGCAATACCATGATCAATATTATTTTTGATTAATTTAACACGAATTTTTCCACCATATTGACTAATGTATTAAGCATGAGCGCGATGATTCTCGATACTGTTTATAATCAAATCAAATAGCAATGCCTGACAAACCACTAAAACAGGTTTGTTCGAAGAACGCGCGTATAAATATTTAAAATATGTAAGGATACTTCGCGTGTGGCCGGTTGACTCATATGTTTTAATTTCACTTCCATTCTTCTTTTGGTTTTCTGTTTTGTATCTATAGGTTTATGACCAGCAATATGTAATAATGTAAAATAAGCCGCGAAAACTCCGCGCAACATCCCGTACTGCGTGTGATGCAGCTAAGAACTGCACAGAAAAAGACATTCACTATCCTTGATCTCATTCATTGAACTCTTTACCTTTCACAAACTCCAACCACAATCAACGCCGTATATCTTTTTATGCCCCCTTCGAAAAAGAGGGGGTACATTGTTTTGCACATGTCGGTCGGTCGGTCCGTCCACCAGATGGTTTCCGAATGATAACTCAAGAACGCTTAGGCCTAGGATCATGAAACTTCATAGGTACATTGATCATGACTGGCAGATGATCCCTATTGATTTTCTGGTCATTTGGTCAAAGGTCAAGGTCACAATGACTCGAAATAGTAAAATGGTTTCCGGATGATAACTCAAGAATGCTTAGGGTTAGGATCATGAAACTTCATAGGTACATTGATCATGACTGGCAGATGACCCCTATTGATTTTCAGGTCACTAGGTCAAAGGTCAATGTCACAGTGACTCAAAATAGTAAAATGGTTTCCGGATGATAACTCAAGAATGCTTACGCCTAGGATCATGAAACTTCATAGGAACATTGATCATGACTGGCAGATGACCCCTATTGATTTTCAGGTCACTAGATCAAAGGTCAAGGTCACAGTGACTAAAAACGTATTCACACAATGGCTGCCACAACAACTGACAGCCCATATTGGGGGCACGCATGTTTTACTAACAGCCCTTGTTTAAAGATATTTCTTGTTTCATGGTATGATAACTTAGACGAGCTGCTTCGCAGCATCGTCAAAAATTCTTTTTTGCTGAATTACTTAGCTAAAAATCAGATTGTATGACTATATAAATTGTAGTAATATTCCGTTAGGTAAACATAACGGCATGCAAGATATATTTGTGTTAATACCAGTGTTGGCGAGTAAATAGTGCTGATAATGACCAGCCTGTTCAAATATGTTGCTTCGACAGCTCACGTCAGCCGAAAGTAGTTATTTAGCAGCTTATTATTCGGTAAAAAAGAAAAGTACAATCCGTTTGATACATTGGCTCTCGCCATATTACAACTTAAGAAAAAGAAATCTAAGTTCTCCGATGAGTACAAGAGATTGAACTAAATGGATAAAGTACTATATGTGAAAGTTACATTAACAAATATTATATGGCTAAATGTATAATATCCAAACCACAATTAGATAGATGTCGATTGACTAGTTTCAAGCGAAACAGCTGCAAAGATGACATCGACTAAAACTGGGTATATCGATTGACATGGTGTTCCGTCTTTTAAAAAAGATGAACAAGATAATTAAAATTGATATGCAACAGCAGCTGGTAAACATACACCAAAGAACACAACAACGGCTAATGCTGTGAACTCTTGTTTGAGCGATCATCCATCGCTTGAGGTTTGGATCCACACAGAAACTGATTGTTTCGGATTTAATCAAAGTAACGAGACTTTGGAATACAAAATTCATTTACAACAGCGTACTGCATTCCCAGAAGAAACCTTTGTTAATAAAAAGATCAATTGGATATGCCCAAGCCATTGACAAGTGTATGCATGTGTTATAAAATAATAATTATGGTTTACCCCCATTTATTTCCTTTAAGTTGTTTACGTTATTTCACCCCATTGGTGCAAAAAGGTGCCATGTGCCATCTAATTTCAATGTCACATGGTATCTTTATGGAGAGATTTATGTACGTATGTTAAAATAAATTGCATAGACAGCATCGTCAACTGAAAGCAGTTATTAAAGGGATCTTTTCACGGTTTGGTAAATTGACAAAATTGAAAAAATGTTGTTTCAGAATCGCAAATTTTCGGTCTAGTTATGATATTTGTGAGGAAACAGTATTACTGAACATTTGCCATGGTCTAATATAGCCATTATATGCGTCTTTTGACGATTTAAAAACCTAAAAATAATAAAGCGTTGCAACGCGAAAAGATTGAATAATTTGGAGAGTTCTGTTGTTGTCGTTTAAATTTGTGAAACTACGAAGATTGTTTATAACACGTATAAAATACGCATATAATGTATGCTTGTCAGGATAGCTCAGTTGGCTAATGCGTTTTTACTTCGGAATTTCGGGTGTCACTGGTTAGAGCCCTGCTGCGGGCTACTTTTTTTCCTTTTTTAAATTTGAATTTTTGATTTTTTACTGGAGCTTTTAAAATTTAATGTTAACATTTTTCAATATAAAGCATTTAATGACAAACTTCAAAACATGCCAAAATCTGTTAAAAGGCCCCTTTAAGCAGTTTATTACCAGGCAAACAACAGAAAAGTGTACTTGATTTAAACAATCAGAAGCTCAGCATAAAATGATTTTCAAATAATTATATAAATTGAAAATGAATAATTAAGGCCTCTGGATGAAAGGTCCATGTATCTATTTTAAGCCATAGGTGTAATTTAATAGATTCATCCTTAACATAAATACTTGTTAAAATAGTTTTAATCAAAGTACGTACATACGATGCAACCAATTAACTACTACACTTTTGGTGTGTTTTAAAGGGATCTTTTCACGTTTTGGTAAATTGACAAAATTAAAAAAAACTGTTTCAGATTCAAACATTTTCGTTGTAGTTATGAAGTAGTGAGAAAACAGTAATACTGAACATTTACCATGCTCTAAAATATCCATTATATGCATCTTTTGACGATATAAAAACCTGAACATTATAAAGCGTTGCAACGCGAAACGAGTTAATAATTTGGAGAGTGTTGTTGTTGTTGTTAAATTTTGTGATACTACGAGTATTGCTTATATAAAGTATAAAATACATCATTCAATGCATGAGGGCGGATGGCCGAGTGGTCTTAGCGATAGACTTTTACTTTAAAGGTCAGTGTTTCGAGCCCAGTTGAGAGTTATTTTTTTTCTTTAATTTTATTCTTGTTTTTTATTGGAGCTTTTTGGATGCAATGTTTACATTTACCAATATAAAGTATTTAATGACAATCTTCAACACATGCAAAAATCTGTGAAAAGGCCCCTTTAAGTATTCGTCAAATGACACTCAATTATGAAAATGTTTACATTCCTCAATTGATCCTGACGATACCACTTCGATTCACTGCTTCTGGTTCGTTTTACCGATGTTTTTTTTGCGTATTTCAGCATGTTTGACAGAGGTGAAACTGATGGAGATCGATCATCATCCATCATACGTAGACTTATCAGTTTGAACTAAATATCAGGAGACTACATAACATCGATATTTACTGCTACGGTACGTATTTACACCAATTAATTTACGATATTTACGCAACAAGCCTTTTTGGTATTGACTTGACGGATATACATTTATGTAAATAAACAGTCTGTTAGGTTGTTGGGCTGCTGTAAAGCGATCTACACAACGTGAGAGTTATATGTAATTATTTTACATTTAAAACTAATAAAAGTACGATGATGTAGCTTTAGGTTGTAAGGTTCTGTTATTGTTAAGTTGTTTGTTGTATGCTTTGAATATAAATGAGGAAACGCCCAAATTCCTTCTATGTTAAAACCGGTCTATATTGTTGTTATCTTTCCTACTAGCATTCAGAGTTCGAGTTCAAACAATCGAATGATTGATACAAAGATAGTAAACGAGTTATGGTTATGAAAAAATGGTATTGTCACATCCATTTTTCAGTGATATATTTGCTATTTCGTGAATTAGAGTGGGAGATGATAGATCTAGTAGAAAAAGGACCTTAATTGATTATATTCCATGTTTGTCTCTTTTTGGATTGCATTACCATTCAAACGCGGTGACACCAGTTTTATTGACTGTATGTTCTTGTTCGTATGTTTAGCCCCGTAGCCCCGTTGACCAATGCATCTCTTGTCTTATAACAGACTTTTGAGTGTTCAACAAGAATTTCTTGGCAATGTTTATGAAATTTCTTATCCTAATATTTTAGAACTAAACTGAGTTGGAGTAGATTTCGTGTCAGAAATACTGATATACAATGGCCCGAAGGCCGGTCACATTACACCCGTAGTCTTATTCAGACTAACATTTTTAAGTTTACTGTTTTCACTGATTATACATAGTAAAATTGATTTTACAATCTTAAAAATATTAGCGGAATCACAGGTGGTAAGAGAGTGGCTATGATATTAATCAGTGAAAACATCATTTAGAATGAAAAATAATCAAATTATAATAAAAAATCTACTTCTCTGAAAAAAATCACTATCAAATATGTATTTTAATGACAAGGTATTCAACTCGAAATGATCCGAAAACAGGGTGCAAAGCTTTGAACAGTCATTACTTTATCAATTTTGCAGCGATTTTCACTAACTCGGTCTTATTCAACGCAGAAATGAATTTCCTTTCTGGAAATGTACATATCTTGCAGTTTTTTACAAATACTGGGTGTCAAATTTTAAGAAACAGCACGACATACAGCTCGCGTAACCTACCCGTCATCGATCAGACCCGATCTCAGACTGAAATCTTCACGAAGTAAAGGGCATTTTCTCTGCAAAGTTCATGGACCTCGATACCATAATTCAATAAAACTTATAAAAAAAACTTAAAGTTCTTGCAATTACATTATGCATCAAAGCTAACTGTCCAGTGCCTTTTGAAACCTTTCTTTACATACATTTCAACTGGCCGACATGTAAACACACGAGCGATTTCATTGGCCCAACGTGAAGGGGTACCATTACGTTGTGAAGATATCATACTTCAATCGGTGACGAGTAGGTTACGCGAGTAGTGTATCGTTTTATTTCTTAAAATATGACCCAGCATTTGTAAAAATATTGCAAGATATGAACATTCCAGAAAGGAAAATCATTTTTGCGTTTAATAAGACCAAGTTCATGGAAATCGCTGCACAATTGATTAAGTAATGGCTATTTAAAACGATGCACCCTGTTTTCGGGTCATTTTGAGTTGAATACCTTGTTATATATAATATATTACATTTGATAGTGTAGTGAAGTTTTTTTTTTCAGAGAAGTTGATTTTTCGTTATAATTTGATTATTTTCCATCAAAATGATGTTTTCACTCATTAATATCATGGACTCACACTGACCACCTGTGAGCGGAATACTGGTGCGCACAACACGCCATGGTGTAATCTAGTACTATTATAAAAAGAATATGACGACGAGTTCGCTATTACAAGATTATTGTTATCGTATTGGAACAGTTCTCATATTGACAGAATCATCGATGATGTGTCGCTTTAATGAGGCCTTCATATCACTCAATAAAATTGACTGCATTTGGCAACTGGCCTAATCGATTATAGAGTTCCCGTAAAACACGTGCCAAAACAATAGCCCGGTGATTTATGCTCATCCCATAAAGAACAAGTGTCGGCTTCCCCGGGGAAATTAATGGAAATGGAGAACGAACCCCAGATGTAAAGCCCCGCCCCCAGTTTCTTCGATTGGACGGCGCGATGAAACGATTGACGTGAAATGCATGTTCTTAAATCGCATAGGAGACTCTGCCAGTACTGTTGCTCTTATTCTGTCCATTTAATGTTATATTTCGTATACGAGTCAAGATAGAAAATACACGTTGCATATTCTAAAAACATATCGGAATTCAAGAGTACCGTGACATATTAGTTCACTAACAAGTTTCACACTAAAAATAAATAAATATCGTAGGTTCATACGATTCAAGTTCTCAGATTGAATCAAACGATCATACGTCGGTTTTCACTGGTTCTGAAAATGATCATTACATGAAGCAACAGTATCTTCTATAGTGCTAATGATTGTCTTACGATCACATTGAATCGACGAAATTAATGAAATTAATAACAGAATAGGTTCGATTTCATATAAATTGTATTTTATCTAGCGTAAGTTCACACAGACATACTCATAAATTTAACAAACTAACTTTACACACAATCAACATGGTAAACAAAGAAAGTGTACCGGGAAATACATGCAAAATAATATTTGTCCATAACAATAAAAACAAAATATCAGTTAAAATGATAATAAATGAATAAATATCATTAACAAAAAACATAACAAAACACAAGGCAACGCCATAACAACAGACTTTAAACGTTTTAGTCATACATTTAAGTAACTGAGTAATCCCTGGCTAGGTCTATATGCAGGTTAACTACACAAACAATTTTAACGCTTTACATCATTCTGTTGTTTTAAGGGCGATCTTGATTTTCCTCAATTTGGAAGTATGCTGGAATCCATATGAACGCCTGTCCTTCTGTCCGTCTGTCAATCCGTCTGTCCGTAAACACAAACTCGTCCGTAGACGTTCTCCTACACTTTTCGAGGTGAAACATTCAGACTTTCACGAATCTTTATCATGTTACATTGCTTTAGAATAACGTGTTAAAGTTCCTAGTGTTCAATGATTATAGACAGTACAATTGATGATAAGAAGGTCGCTGACAAACAAAATTCGTTTCCTCGTGTCACAAAATATGGTATGAAATCATGTCAGATCATATACACTTTATGAGTCCTGTTATTTGCGCGTGAGATGCTTTGCAGTTTCTTCTTTTTTGTGAATGTTCATCTCTTTTATTAATTAACCATGAAAAATATAACAGGGAAGAGGGAAAGGTATGAATAAAATCTGGTACGTGTACGAAGGACTGCAAATGACTATTAAATATGAAATATTAAAAAAGACAATTATGTCAGCAAGGCTAACGGTTCTTAAGCACTGCACCTCCCTTCAATAAAACCTATAAAGTATTGAATCATTGTGTTGATACCTCTGAAGCACGCATTTATGACAGCAAGAAAACTCTGATTACATAACATATTACAATTTTCTTGGGCTTGAATATAATAATAACAAGATGTTTATGTTCTCAACATGCGGTTTGTTTTTTCGCAAAGCTGACATATGTATGATGTGTATCAAATCCGTTATATGTAACTATTCAACTGCGTTTTTGAGTGCCTTACAACAAACCTTAGAATATTGAACTATGACAACCAACGCAAAACATCCACAAAGCTGTCATTTACTTTCATCGTACAGTTAAATCATTTCATAGAAGAGGTTACTCTGAGTGTCGGATACACGTGTGTTGTTCATGCCTACTTGTCTTTATCAGAACGATACTGTCAATGCTGTGATCTTAGGATGTATTCCACTTTATATGTATATGTCCATGTTTCCGCCAAGTAAGGCATAAATATATACAAACTGTTTACTATGTGAATCCATCAGTTTTTCAGTTCCATACTTTATTGAACTCAACTTGTAAAATTGAAATTATAAATTTGTGTATATATATGAAGGAAGCTCTAGCCGTACTTTAGGTATCACAAATAATTGTGTCAACGAATACTTGAGTAGTTTACTGCCAGTGAAATTATAGATATTTTACTACGGAAATATAAAGACTTACTCATTTCTAAAATATACTTTGCCTCAAATTGTAAGATATTTTCTGATAGCCCCTACGTTGTAATACAAAGACTCATGACAATATTTTGTATTAAATTGTGTGTATTTAAACGATGTACATTTGTATAAGTCTATACACTGTCTTTTCTGCTCTGTTTTGTTTATCCTGCTTCTACATGTACTACATGCGAACTACTTGTTTGGACTTTTATTTTCTGTTAAAGGTAGAATGCAATTTAGACTTGAAGACGAGTTATTACGTTAAAATGTATCAACATCCTCGTCCATTTGTTCTAAACTTTTTAATATATACATTGATGGGATATATAAATTATAAATCAGTGTACCGTTGAGGAATAATTGTCGTAAGATATCGAGTCAATACAGCGTTTCTTATATTATTTTAGTAAATGCAAACAATATCGCCCAACTGAACGCGCGTGACTGCTGACGTAATCACTTGCTTGTATGATTATATTCAATTAAAGCGAGTGTCTGGGCATTTAGCAACGTAGTCGCATTAACATATAAAGCATTTGTGTGTTACGGATGGATTACTATTATTAAATGTGAATAAGTATTGAAATATATGGCTGGAATGAAAGCTAACAAAACTTGACTCAGATAAACGTGGTGATTATGATCCATTAAAAAGAGTGAGGAGAGCGAGAGCCAATACAGGTTTGAATTGTGAAATGCCAGTAAGCAAAAAATTGTGTAAATATTAGAGTTTTATATATAATAAAATTAACAATATTGTAGTGATAAATGCTGCAAAACTAAGTATGGAAGCCATTTTAGGTTTTCTTATTTTGCTTGGCTGCAACAATAATTTAATTTTTAACAATACATTCTGTATTCTCCTTAAGTGTGTAACATTTGGAATGCTGATTTAATTTTAATATAATGCATATAGTTATATTGTTTGTTGTTCTCTGCTTTTGTATAGAAATCTTGGGGACTCTTTCAAGCAGTTTAACCGAGAAAGATCGCAAACAGTTGTATTTCATATTACCACGCTAAGTACGATTCATTTAATTAGATCTGCCTTTGGCTAGTATTTGTAATACTTTAGGTAAACAATTTTGATTGTATCAGCAAACAAGAAATGTGTTTGTCAGAAACACTATGTCCCATTTTGCGCCGCTTTGAATTTATTTTTTTACCTTTGACCTCGAAGGATGACCTTAACCTTGAGCTTTCACCACTCAAAATGAGAGGCATTTGGTTGTCAGAAACACTATGTCCTCTTCTGCGCCGCTTTGATTTTTTTTTTACCTTTGACCTTGAAGGATTACCTTGACCTTTCACCACTCAAAATGTGAGGCTCCATTAGATACACATGTATGCCAAATATCAAGTTGCTATCTTCAATATTGCAAAAGTATTCATAAAATGAGCGATTTTGGCCACATAATTTGACCTCGGACCTTGAAGGATCACCTTGATCTTGACCTTTCACCACTCAAAATGTGCAGCTCCATGAGATACACATGCATACCAAATATCAAGATGCTATCTTGAATATTGAAAAAGTTAATGCAAATGTTAAAGTTGGAGCAAACAGACCAACATACCAAAAGACAGACAGGGCAAAAACAATATGTCCCCCACTATAGTGGGTGGGGGACATAAAAAATATAATAAATCTACATTGCAGAATGGAATATAAGGTTAGTGTCTTTGTTGACTTCAATTATTCCGCCAAAAGGCTTGCATTGCTTGGCAAGCTAAGCAGTGCATTTCAACTCATCGTTGGATAATTAAATTCAAGCACAAACAGACACTAACCTAATATCCTCCATGTATACACAACTTAATACCAATGCATAGAAGGACATTAGATCTGTCTAACCAAGCACTAACAGCTGTGATCCAGTCTATAGCTTGGCAACTGGCTCTAGTCTGATGACACCTTCCTGAGAATCAGTCTATAACTTTGCAACTGGCTCTAGTCTGATGACAGCTTATATCCAGTCTATAACTTGGCGGCAACTGGCTCCAGTCTAATGACACCTTCCTGGGCAACCGACATTGCCAGCGTTCCATCCTGCTTCCACACACGACCGTGACAGAATGCCTTCCCATTGCCTGCAGTCAGAAACAGGCTTATCAAATATGGGACAGAAATGCAACGCAAAAAAAACATCTATGATAACTTCTAGGCCAGTGCTTTGAAAGCTACGTATCCAGTAATTACAATTAAGTTAATAGGTTGATAATAATAACTAGGGTACAAAACATGAAGTCTTCACTTAGACTTTAATATTTGCAACATATAATAATACATGTAGTTCCTTCATATGTATATATATATATATAGTACAACATCTATGTCTCTGAGTACATTATAATAAAAACTGAAAACAGACGCTTACCCCACAAAATATTAATCTGTTTAATAATATTTGTTGATAAAATAAATTGGTTGTTTCTTTATCAAAAAATTAGCACACAGAACCATCAACTACAGTATATACCTAATATTAATTGAACCTACCTGCATGTGGACTGAATGCCTCGTACAGCATCCATTCGTCCACACGGAACGGGTTATGGAACCAGATGGTGTGATCGAGAGAGGTCATAAAGTTTATGCGATAGTTCATACCGCCAGGCTGAAGTGCGGTACCCAGCAAGGAGAAATCGGACATGTAGGCAGCCACACACTGGTGCAACTTTGTATCTTCACCTGCAGTATGCAATCACTTTTTTTATTATTGTTTATATTTTAAACATATCTATTTAACCTATTTATGCCTACTGGACTCTCCCATCCTTCTAAATTGGATCAATCTATTTCCAAAATTAGGAATGTCTAGTATATTTATTTCTATATTTAGAATATTTCTTACAGAAATTCCTTTAAGCAAACAGCGCAGACCCTAATGAGACACCGCATCATGCGGTGTCTCATCTGGGTCTCGGCTGTTTGCCAAGGCCTTTTTTCTAGATGCATGGCATACATGGTTTAAACTAGATTGCATTGAAAACCGAAGGCTTAGTGAAACGCTGTTGAGTCCCGGCCGTACCTATGACCTTCTGGTCGCTAGGCGGACACCGTATCTACAAAGCCACGGCAACCTTGTTCATAGTACAAATACAGATACAAATATGTGAAATTTTTACAGCAGTGTCAGCATGGGGTACGCAATCCATTGTCCATGTTATCAATTTGTAATGACTAATTATTGTAAACAGATCGTAGCAATATGTTTTTCCAGGGTTATCCAACAAATGCATAGCCCATTACGCAAACCTAAATACGAGCACATGTCCAAAAAGTAATTAAAAAAGGACTATTCCAATTTTTATTTTTTTAATTATTTATGAGTATTGTAAGCAGCAATTGTACACATATTTCAGGCATTTATTTAATACTAGCAGAGACTGCGGACATTTATTGTCCATGCTATCTAGCTTGTCCGGGGCATGCAAAGACATGTAAATATTGGATAGAATTTGCTACAGAAAATTTGTAAAAAGCACTTTTTTAAGTATGTAAATTGAAGATTTAGCCCCCTCTTCCTACTGTACATGTTTGACATTCTTACATTATTAGTATAAAAAAACTCATTTACTCATTCACACACATGCGCACCTTTGTTTTTCTCTGTGTTGGAGATATATTTTTATGAACTAAACTATACAGCAAGTAACCACTCTGAAAAAGTAAGCTTAAAGATATGTCCTCAAGGATCAGTTATAGAGAATTTTATTTGCAATATTTTTTTTTCATTAATTTTGAAAATCTCTTTTTTAAACATATTTAGGCCAAACATGTCAACACAAACATAAATAAGTTCAAAATTACTAATCATTCCGCCAGTTTTCATCCACATGACTCGCTTTGGCGTCCCAGATCTTTCTTTAAAGAAGACCATTGGATTTATTGGCCGGATTACAATCTTCAATTCATCCGCTAACACATGCTCCCAGTCTTTCTCACTCCCGGACCTGTAAGACATAACACAGGTCACCATGGGTTACACAGTGCCTTACCTATGTGTCCCGCTGCTTTCATCCATAGAAACCGCTTCGGCTCAGAGATTTTCACCCGGTAGTAACCCTCGGGGTCACATGGTCGAATAATAATCGGAAGATTTTGAGACAGCATTCGGTTTATGAACTCTTTCTCGCGGTCAGAGATTCCTTTGTTTCTGTAACAGGACGATGCAATTCTTGCTAAAATTTGTTTGGACTAGGTACTTTATGTAATACCTTTTCTCATGGAAAGCTATAAATTAGACTGTTAGTGACATCATATAACCTACCCATTATACAAGCCTATGGAAGATCACATTATTTTACTTTCCATGTTTCCATGTTTCTTTTCTGATCATTTCATTTACATCATTTCAATTTATGAAAACTTTAGTAAATAGGATTAAATATATTTTAAAAAGAATTCGTAAGCCAGCTGAATCTTACTAGATATAATAATAAATAAGTACATTAATAAATTCTGGATATTTATAATTGATCTTCCATGTAAAACAAGAGATGTGTTTGTCAGAAACACAAAACCCAATACTGCGCCGCTTTGATACATGTTTTTTTACGTTTGACCTTGAAGGATGACCTTGACCTTTCACCACTCAAAATGTGCAGCTCCATGAGATACACATGCATGCCAAATATCAAGTTGCTATGTGAAGTTATGAGCATTTTTCGAAACCTAAATGCGAAACCTAAATGCAAAGTGTGACGGAAGGACAGACGGACGGACGGTTTGATCACTATATGCCCTCATTCGGGGGAATAAAAATGCAAATAAATGGGGAATATCTACAATCACAAATGGTAAATGTAAAAACATTTTTATTTACACAGTGCTCGCAACTGAGGTTGAAAATCAAGACCATTTTCTATAGAATGTCTTCGTCTTTGTTATTGAAGTTTGTGCGCATATTTTATTCGTTTCGTTTGCACAAATTTAATACAATTTCCAAAGCGTGGGGCAGCTGGTGTGTTGGGGGGGGGGCAAAACCGAAGCTGGTTCATCACATTGATATTCCGTTTTAGATCCTTCCATATAAATTGATAAATGCTGGTCTTGACTATCCCCAAATTGGGAAGTGGGATGACCACACCCAGACAAGAGGGTCCACTGTTGGCATATAGGGGAAGGACAGCCTTAGATATAGGTGTAGTTGTGCGATAAGCCAGATATGCCTGGATTATGGATTAATAAAATGCCCCTGGCTAACTGTTGCTGTTCCTACAAGAGTGCAGGAGATAATAAATTGGCACAATCATCCCCAAATGAAAATACCACATATGTATTACGACAGGTACCAGGTTGAATTAAAGCAAATGAGAGCAATACCACAGCAACAAGCCAATACATGCAGCAGTAACACAGAGGGAGACAAAACTCACATGAAGCTATGACCAAAGGGTTAAAACTAGAAAAATATCAGAAGCTATCAAACCAATGAAGCAAATGATATCGCTAGGTCCTTAGAACCAATCAAAATAACCAAAACTAGAAGTGGCGCGGCAGAGGCCGACGCGTATCCCACGCCGCATAGATGTAATATTAAAAGGCATTTTTGGGTGGGCAAGGCCTATGTTAGTGGGGATCCAGGGTGGGTTATGTGGACATGGATGGTCGAAATAGACCGTGTTGTCATAAGAGATGTTCAGTATTAATTTGAAGTCAATTGGTGAATAAATATAGAAGTAATGATAAAACAAATTTTGGGTGGGTGTAGTCTATGTGGGCGGGGCGCCCCAGGGTTGATAATGGGGCCATGCATAGTTGAGATTGACCATATTGTCATAAGAAAAGTTCAGTATCAATTAGAAGTGAATCGGTATAGAAATGAAGAAGTTACAGTAAAAAGGCGATTTTTGATGGGTGTGGCCTATGTGGCCGGGGCCCTGGGGTGGGTAATCTGGACATGGATGGTTGAGATAGATCGTGTTGTCATAAGAGACGTTCAGTATTAATTTGAAGTCAATTGGAGAATGAATGAAGAAGTTATGTTAAAACAAAAAATTTCGGTGGGTGTTGTCTATAATGGCGGGGCGCCCCTGGGTTGGTTATGGGGCCATGCATAGTTGAGATTGACTGTATTGTCATAAGAGATGTTCAGTATCAATTTGAAGTAAATCAGTGTAGGAATGAAGAAGTGAATGTAAAATAACCTAAAACAAGAGGGCCCTGAATCGCTCACCTGACTAATCTTGCTACATAAACTTAAATTCTATCAGACTTTGAATTAAGTTGCACAAGTGGTCAAAAATTGAAGGTCATCAAAGTGCATAAGTTCATTTTAAGGAATTGAGTTTAATTATATATAATCCCAACCCAGATTCAATCAAGATAAACATTCTGACTAAGTTTCATAAAGATCTGATAAACTGTGACCTCTATCATCTACAGGAAGTTTTACTATGATTTGACCAGATAAACTACTTTATGACCTCAGATGACCCATATACAATCCCAAGCCAGATTTCATCAATTAATACAATCTGACAAAATTTCATTAAGACGTGATGAAAACTGTGACCTCTTTCATCTACACAAGGTTTTACTAGAATTGGCCCAATGACCTAATTTTTGACGCCAGATGACCCATATACGATCTAAAATCAGATATTATCAAGATAAACATTCTGACCATATTTCATTAAGATCAGATTATTACTATAACCTCTATTGTCTACACAAGGTTTTTCTATTATCTGACCTAGTGACCTAGTTTCTGACCCCAGAAGACCAAAATACAATCTCTCTCCAGATTTCATCAAGATAAACATTCTGACAAAATTTCATAAAAATCTGATGGTAACTTTGACCTCTATTGTCTACACAAGGTTTTTCTATGAATTGACCTAGTGACCTAGTTTTTTACCCCAGATAACCCAAATACATTCCCAACCCAGATTTTATCAAGATTAACATTCTTGCCAAATTCTATTAAGATTGGATGAAAACTGTGACCTCTACTGTTTACACAAGTTTTTTTTTAAACTTTGACCTTGTGACCTAGTTTTTGACCTAGATGACCTGAATAAGATACCAACCCAGATTTTAACAAGAAAAACATTCTGACCATATTTAATTAAGATCTGATGAAAACTGTGACCTCTATTATCTACACAAGGTTTTTGTATGATTTTACCTTGTGACCTAGTTTCTGACCCCAGATGACCCAAATAAAATCCCAATCCAGTTTTCATCAAGATAAACATTCTGACCAAATTTCATAAAGATTGGATGAAAACTGTGACCTCTATTGTCTACACAAGGTTTTCTATTATTTGACCTAGTGACCTAGTTTTTTTACCCCAGATGACCCAAATACAATCCCAACCAAGATTTCATCAAGATAAACATTCTGACCAAATTTCATAAAGAATGGATGAAAACTGTGACCTCTACTGTCTACACAAACAAATTGTTGACGGACGCACGCACGCACTACGGACGACAGACATCACACAATCACATAAGCTCACTCTGTCACTTCTTGACAGGTGAGCTAAAAATGAGTGAAAATCTCTGACCCGGCCCCATTCTAGCCCCCATAACTTTTGACCAAGGGGTCAGATCAAAATTACAAATAGTGCACTGTCGCACATATTCTCATAGCTAACATGTGTTTTAGTTTCAAGGTTCTAGTGCTAACAGTGTAGGAGGAGATAGTGGCCAGGACAAATAGACGGACGGACAGACGGCGGAGATAACCACATAATCCCCCCGCTCCAATTCGGAGCGTGGGGATAATCAATGACAAATAAGAATAAAAGTACTGACAGAACTGTGTGACGAGGCTTTTAAAGAGGATGGATACAAAAAGCATCAATTTAAATTTATGAACATCACCACATTTGTGTATGTGGGTACGAAAATTTTGGGTACGAAAAAAATTTGGGTACAAAAATTGGGTGTACGAAAAAATTATGGAAAAAAAAATTTAGGTAGGAAAAAAAATTGGGTACAACAAAAATTTGGGTAGGAAAAATAAATTGGGTACTACAAAAAAAAATTGGGAAGGAAAAAAAATTTGAGTACGAAAAAATAAATTTAGAATAAAAAAATGGGTACCAAAGAGGAGATTATGTCCTGAATGCAAACTGGGCAAAATCGACTAAATCATAACATGAGATTTCACATCGTGTGGCCTCCAAAGTGTCCAGGTGGAATAGCCAACCAAACGGCTGTAAACATCTTCTTTGAAAGCTATGACTACAAGCCACTGAGAGAATAAGTATGAAAGGAACCTGAGAGCCTGCAGAAGAAACTATATGAGTCGTGTTCTGAAAAAACTGGGCATAATGCATGTGCGTAAAGTGTCGTCACAGATTAGCCTGTTTAGTCCGCACAGGCTTATCAGGGACGACACTTTCCACCTTTATGACATTTTTCGTTTAAATGAAGTCTCTTCTTAGCAAAAGTCCAATAAAGGCGAAAAGTGTCGTCCCTGATTAGCCTGTTTTCTCAGAATGCGCTAATATGGCCCTCCAGAAGTCAACCTGCTTCACCCTTGCATCCATTTCTGCGATGAATAAGATCGGGTTCATGAAAATCGCTGCACAATTGATGAAGTAATGGCTGTTGAAAGCGATGCACCCCGTCTTCGGGCGATTTCGAGTTGAATACCTTGTTATATATATATTTGATAGTGAAATTATTTTTTTCAGAAAAGTTGATTTTTCGTTATAATATAATTATTAATCATTCAAAATGATGTTTTCACTAATATCATAGCCACACGCTAACCACCTGTGGTCCGGACAAACTTTCAGTTTAAAACGCACTAAGTGACCCCCTGACCTAGTTTTTGACCCGGCATGACCCATATTCAAACTTGATCTAGACATCATCTAGATACAACTTCTGACCAAGTTTGGTGAAGATCTTATGAAATTTTCAGGACAGACCTACCGACAAAGTGACTCCTATACAGCCCCCATTACCAATCGTAATGGGGGCATAAAAATGGTAACTGGGATCGAGAAGAAGAATTGTTATACGTGTATGTACAGCACTGGAAATTACTATTTGAAGGAATCTCATTTCAACAATATCCTACTCAAGTCTCAGCCTGAGAAGCTCGTCTGTGCTCATTAGGTTGTCTGGTCCTTCCACTTGAGGCATCTCCATCTGGAAGTGATAGCCCTGGGGCTCGTCTTTCTTGAAAGATGTCTGCATCGTGAATATTGCCTTCCCATCTTGACTAGCCTTCACACTTCGACTAGAGTATGTCTCACCATCTCGCGTTCGATCGACATGGTACAGTATCGGCCAGTTTGAGTTTCCTAAGTAACAAATTTTTTTTTTTCTGGAGACTCAAGTAACATAAATGAATATAGAAATTAGACATATGTTAGTTATGTTAATGAAAATAATGTATTGTTTGACATAAAAAAACACCTTTCTTCAGTTTCAAAATAAATAAGATTATGTTTATGTAGCGATTTATGTGATCATTTTTCTGTAAGGATAAATGCCCTAAACCAAACATGAAATCATTCAGGGCTTTTTTCCTGTTTTTGTGAAGCGGCCTTGGCCCACACATTTTGTAAAAAAAATGAGTCGAGAACTTTCTAAAATTTTGAAAATAAGAGTAGCGAACTTCGTGAAATTGTGAAAAATTCAGTCGCAAATTTCCTAAAATTGTGAAAAACGGCCATTCTCACAGAAGGAAAAAAAGCCCTGTCATTACAGCTGTTATGGAATTAATAAAAGTCAATTTATTCCCAAGATAACAGTTGTAACCTGCCCTGGTTGATTCATTGCATTCTTGTATAATGTACTTCCTTTACAGTGCAAAAGAATCTGACCATGTAATTTAATATGAGGATAAATTAAAATTCATAGTAAAATAAAGTTGGTTCATTTTCCTCATTTATCGATTATTTGTCATTGACATAAAGACACTGGCAACCCATATGTGGAACAAGTAAACAATAGTAAATGCTTTGGAAAGAAGTGGCTTAATGCATGTGTGTAAAGTACCATCTAAGCCTGTGCTGTCCACACAGGCTAACCAGGGACAACACTTTACACTTTTATGGAATGTTTCATTGAAAGGAAATCTGTTCTAAACGAAAATACAGTCTAGGGCTCTGGGCAAAAAGTGTTGTCACTTATTAGCCTGTGCATACTGCAAAGGCTAATCTGGAACAAAACTTTACACACATGCATTACACACGTTTTTCTTAGTAAGAATGAGGCTTAAATGTTAATCGCAAAGAAACTCAAACCTCCTCGTAAAAAGTAGCAGTGCAGACTATGGGCGTGGTGGTCGTGTGAGACTGTGTTGCATGCCGCAACTAGGGCTTGACCAACAACCTGACCACCAAATATAAACCTGCTGCCTTGAGGGTGCCAGAGGTTTTCATTTGAAGCTCTGAAATTGAACAATAATAATCTTTTAAAAACAAGATACACAGCATTGATTATGGTTGGGGTTGATGAAGCATAAAGAGTTTTATCCAATTAACAGATAAAAATATAAAAAAAACGATCATTTAAACTTGAGCTCTAAACTATTGCTATACTATTTTAGATTACACTCCAACAATTTGAGAATCTGTTTCTGACAACTACAGAAGAACAAAGTCATCAAAAATGCGATATTTGATATTTATAAATGGAAAAAGGGAGGAAATAATAGGATAAATAGGCAAGCCTTGCACTTAGACTTAGTACCATGGTTCTAAGCCTTGCATGATAAACTTGATCTTTATACAAAACTCACATAATATTCTGTATATCAACGAGATCAAAGATAGTGAACGATTACTTGAGTGTAATGGTGCTTACCAGTGCTGACAATTCTAACCTTAATATAACTCTTAAACCGAGAAAATCAGTTTCATGCCTTGGCTTACAAAAAAATTATAACTTGATTGTATTTATGACTGCGTACATAATCTCTTGAATTATTAAAGTGACTAATTCCCTTTAAGGCATACCTGAAAATGTTAGGGTCTAGATTTTCTAATGTGAGAAAAGACCGTATCACTTCTCCTTTTAAATTGCTGTCAGTCTGTGATGAAGATCCGTCTGACATGTTGTTATTTAGCTTTAACGTGTGAGCCGGTGAAAACGTTCTCAATATTGACCTCTGCAAACACTTTGTCAACATAGCGTCAAGATTCAATCACAGAAAGTTTGTTAAAAACGTCTACTGAATTTCTTTACAGTTCATTTCATTCTGAAAATGTTTAAATATTCTTCTTCGGTCTTATTAATCCAAATATTCACGTTTGGCATTTACAGTGGCATTTCATCACTTTCAACGTTTCTTTGTCTTTGATAATTTTCTTGCGGCTAATACAGACGATGATTATTATATCTCGGACACAAGACAGTTTGGTTTTATAGTCGTCTAAACTCCCGTAGAATCACCCTGGCTTGCACAAACTGTCACACAACCTTTAACATTTAATTAAAAAAAATGAATTCTCCAAATATAAATATTGATATTTAATGATCTGGCAAAGTTTTTCAGAAAGACGTCACTTGTAAAAATAACTTACAGGAATACCAAAATATCTAGCGCCGTACCTTTTTAAATTCAAATGATGTAATCATTTAAATCGTTTCGCGTTGTAAAGCGTTATAATTTTCAGTTTCTAAATCGTCAAAAGATGCATAGTATGGATATTTCAGAGCATGATAAATATTCAGTATTACTGTTTCCTTACAAATATCATAACTACAGCGAACATTTGTGAACCTGAAACATTATTTTTTTGTCAATTTACCAAAACGTGAAAAGGCCCCTTTAAAAAAGTTTTGTTATTTAATATAATTTTTAAACTTTTTATATACACATTACATTTTAAAATGACTTAATATAGATGATTATTTTCTAAGCTGAGTTTTGCAGAGCATACGAGTGAAGCGCATAAAACCGAAAATTGGAAAGGTATTATTATCGATTGTTTAATTAGTGATATGATCAGAACAGAAATTTATATAAATCAAGTTAGACATGAAGTGCATTTTACTGGCATGTTGTGGTATAGTAAATTTCACAATTGGCGTTGGAAAATTATTTATACGAGCGAACAAAGGCCCAAATACTATAGAAAAAAGTTTGAACGTGCTCAAATCCTCCAAACTTCTTTTTTTAACTTCTTGAAAATAATATTTTAAGGAATGCATGTTAAAGCAATTGTTTTCGAGTTAAAATTATAACAAAACAAAGAAACAGAATATGTGAATTTAAATTTCATTTTCTATTTTCTTTTAAATGGTAAGGATTATGAGCATACACAGGAAGCTTTGATCTGCTTTTTTCACTAAAATTTGATTGTTATTTAAATAAAACTCCAATCATAAAGTGGCGTTATTTCTGTGATCCAAATTTCATTCACTTCTTAATGTCTCTATGATTTTTGCTCTGGAGATCGATGCAACTCTTTGGGCATTGAAGTAGAATTTTAACGCAATTTTAACACCGTAAAATAAAAATATAGAGAATACTAGGTCGGTGCCGAACAAAGCAAAGTTTATTTTGCGAGGCTTAGAAAATCTGAACCACGAGCCTTGGCGAGTGGTTCAGATTTTCGTGCCGAGCAAAATAAACTTTGCTTTATTCGGCACCGACCTAGTATTCGAATTATCCCATCAATTTTCTTAGTCGTAAATTATTTCTTTAAAAATAGAATAGGAAAATCGAACTACACGGACAATCCCAAAGTTATTTTAAGGAAACATTGTTTTATTATTTTAATCGTGCCGAGCCTAATACATTACAAAAAGATCAGTGACTAACCTGTTTTTCTGTTTATCATACCTCTACGTCCCCGATTTTTAAGAAATAATGAAAAAAAAAACTAAACAACTGCAGCTTTAGCGTGAAATAACATGCATTGTGTCGTATGACGAGTTAATAATGACGTCACGAGTACGCGCACTTAATATTTGTGAATAATGTTTTTTTGCTTTTTGAGTTGCATTATGTGATAAAAAATATATTACATCTTGGTATCAAAATGTTTGTTTTGTTGAATCTGTTTCGATTTTACTAAAATGATTACTTTATAGTTGATTCCGAGTAATATGACCTTTCTCCGCCGCGCGTGACAGCTATATTTCAGCACTGTCGAAATAGAGGAAAATTTATTCCACAGTGGTTTATTTCGACAATGCACGTCTGATGATGAGATAAAAAATAATACTAAACGCGCACTTAATTGATTGTTTAAAATTGTAAAATTACAATAAAAACATGCCACGGATTAAAAAATACATGTATGCATTTTTTTCAAACAATTCAAATAACATTCCTTATTTAAAATGGGTGTGCGTATGTGTGTTTATGTATGTGTCGGTGTGTCCGTGCGTGTGATTTCCTTAATGAATGAATCAGAAAAATAATAATGTGTTTGTAACGCTTTTCATCTTTTATAAATAATTAAGTGAATTAACCAGATAGCGTCGAAATTGTCATTCCAACTTTTAAAGCCTGCGCAGTCTAGTGATACAGCGCAAGCTTTTATTTTTAGTGGCCACAAGTTCAATCCAAGCTCTGGAATGTTTTTATGCTCCAATACATTTTCGGGGAGCATATAGTTGCCAGTTTGGGGTTTCTCACTTCCTTACTTCCGTCACACTTTTGTTACAGTTTATCATAGCGCCTTCAATAATTTACCGATCTCTTACATATTTGGCATGTAGGTACCTTGCATGGACCTCTACCTTTCGATGATGTTTGAGGTCACTGGGGTCAAGGTCACAAAAGCTAATAATATATTTTTCCTTCATAATGTTGTTACAGTTTCTCATAGCACCTTCAATATTTGTCCGATCTCTTACATATTTGGCATGTAGGTACCTTTCATGGACCTCCACCTTTTGATGAGCTTTGAGATCACAGGGGTCAAGGTCTCCGAGGCTACTAATTGATTTTTCTGTCACAATTTTGTACAGTTTTTCATAGCATCTTCAATATTTTACCGTTACATTTCATATTTGGCATGCAGGTACCGTGCATGGACCTCTACCTTTTGATGAGGTTTGAGGTCACTGGGGTGAAGGTCAAGGTCACCGAGGCTAAAGATAGATTTTTCCGTCACAATTTTTTTAGTTTCTTATAGCGCCTTTAATATTTTACCGATCTCTTACATATTATGCATGTAGGTACATTTCATGAGCATCTACCTTTTGATGAGGTTTGATGTCACTGGGGTCAATGTCAATGTCTCCGAGGCTAATAAAAGATTTTTGACGATGCTGCAAAGCAGCTCGTCTAAGTTATCATACCATGAAAAAATTCTTCACAATTGCGACCTATGTAAAAGACCGAGCCAGTCCGATTGAGATAGCTCGATTTTTCTAATCGGCATACCTCGCTGATCATCATTGATAATGGTAAAGGAAGATCAGTCATAAATAGGACAGCATATTCTGGGGAAAAGATTTAATAATAGTTTGGAAATGTTAATTTTAAAACAGTTTTATTCAATCAATTATATGTTTATAAATCAATGAAACGACTATGCATTTTCTGTATTGTATTTGACATTTGTCTTGATTATGTGAATAAATTGCGAATGAAAACGTGTTTAATTAACGTTTAACGCGATCATGAGTGTAAAGAAAACGAATTATTTCGAACCTTCCATTTGTAAACGTTATAGCGAGTATGGTATATAAACAGCATAATAGCCATGCGATACCTTTGAAACTCGCTCTTGTGCGTGCTTTCTCATTTTGCATATTTAATAAACTTATCAAACAGAAATTACAGAGCCACATCAGTGCACATACTATGCTGGCTAATTTCTTCGTTTGTTGGATATTGTTTGCTGTTTTAAACACATATTAGGTCATATCGCGGAGATTTTGTTAATCTTACCATGTGTTCATGGGCGAACTCACGTATTCAAGTGCTCTTACGACTATGCGCTCATACCTACTTTCGGGAATCATTATGAAAGTATTGCCGTACTTAACGAACAAACATGTCTAAGCTTATTGAATTAGAAAAAAAAACAATAATAAAAAGAGAAAAATTATATGTTCATGCACATGGGCAAGTGAAATCACGTCCGTACACATCATTAACTTAGGAAAGGAAACAACGAAATATAAAGTTTTGTGTGATATACATGTAAAATTAAAGAGCATGGTGTAATTAAAGAGCATGTCAAGTTTTGAATATATCTGCTGAAACGTAATGTTATAATCCACAAACGTTTTACTGTATTAGAACGTATTTTTAAGATAAGTGGTACAGAAAATACACGTCGAATATCTTTTTAAAGATATTTCTTGTTATATTTGATCGAGAACGTAACCCGCCTCCCAGTTTCACTGAATGGGTCGAATTTCCCACGTGTACTTCTTCCCCGTACCCCCAATTTTTGTGTACGAAACATTTTTCGTACTCAATTTTTTAGTTTTCTTTTTTTTTTCTTACCAAAATATTTTTCGGACCCAAAATGTCTTTCGTACCCAATTTTTTTCGTACCCATATTTTTTTCCATAACCAATTTTTTTTCGTACCCAAAATTTGCGTACACACATACACAATTGTGGTTATGTAGATAAACTTAAATTGATGCTTTTATATCCATCCTCTTTAAAGGCATCGTCACACCAGTACTGTCAGTACTTTGATTAGGTGGTTATTAGCACATCGATTGACAAAGCGCATCATCGGGGAGCATCCATCAGTTTCACTGATATTCTTGTTTTATTTATGTGTTGCTTTTTTATTATAAAAAATAACTATTTCAAATTGAAAACTTTCATAAGTAAATTAATTAAATGACATTTAACCAAAACAAATACGAAAATCTGTGAAGAAGTGTCTTTAATAAAAATATGCTTTAATTATTTATGTTTAGAGACATGAACGATTTGTAAAGCTTGATGGTGTCCATGACACCGGATTCACCCAGTCACGGGCATGCATAAATATATAAAAAATGCAAAAACACATTGGAAGCGGCTGTCCAGTTAGCTGCGTTTCGCAACTAGAAGACCCGGGTTAAATCTCCGTACCCGGAAGCATGTGACTTTGGTAGATGACCAGTATACCGGACATGTGGAGTGTCCTCCGGGTCATCTGCCCCACCCCCTCCCCAACAGAATATTAAACCAACCTTAAACATATATTACATGTTAAAGAAAATGACTAGAATAACTGCTATAATTCAAAATCAGTCCTTTCTTGAAACGCCAAATAGTTAATTTATTATTATGTAGGATTGCTGAAAAACACTCCGTGTCCTCAAATAATGCAGCCTTCTTCTTTTATAATAATGGCTATGTTCAATACTGATACATTATGGCCATGCGTGGGGGGGGGGGTAAAAAGAAATAGATTGATAGGTTTTCCGATTTACTCAATCCACTCAGGAAAATCCTATCAACAGTGATAAAAAGGTGCATAACCTAACACCTTAAGCCCTTAAGACTTAAATATATACATATACAACTGTGCATGTGGTGAGAATATGAGTCGAGTTAAAAACAGGATAAAAGCAGAAACATGTGATCTAAGGAAGGAACACTGATGTAGACAGCACTGATTTAAATCCAGGGATCGTAGCAGCGCTGACTACATAAGATGGAAGTGTGTTCATTGTACAACTGTTCTTGGAAAGAAAGAAAATTTGTGGTAATAAGCTGTAGTTGGTGGTATTTAGTATGCCATGTGATGGTGATGGCGTGAGTGTCTAATGTATGGAGTGAGATAGTGAATGGGATTGACGTCAACATGATTATACACTAACAGGAACAGAAGAGGCCCAAGAACTGATCCCTGGGGTTCGCCAGAAATTATAGGGGCCATGGTGGAAGTTGCCCAATCTACAACAACCTGTTTACTACGGTAACCAAGAAAAGCTTTAATCCAAGAGTGTGTAGTGCCCGTGATGCCATAATGGGCTAGTTCAGCAACAATCTACCGTGATGTAAAGTTGTCAAGATGGTCTAAGATGTTACTAACAACGATATGCTCCAGCAATTTACAAGCAATACATGTTAATGAGACTGGTCTAAAATTACTAGCTTGGTACTTTTTTTATTTTAAAAAATAGGAGCTACAAAAGCCATGGACCAGTCAGAAGGGACAGAACCAGAAATAAGTGATTTGTTAAAAAGAATTGTTAAAATAGGTGCAATTTCATTTGCACATTCCCGTAAGATTCTGGGTTTGATTTGGTCTGGCCCTGCGGCCTTGTAAGGATTCAGTTTGGGTAGGAGTTTCTTAACACCATTTACCGTAATATTAATTGATGGCATGTTTTTATACGGGCTATTACCAAGATCTGGATATGAGCTGTTTGTGTCATTAGTAAAAACAGAAGAAAATTGTTTATTTAAGACTTCAGCTTTTTCCTTGGGGTTAGATTTTTAGACCCCATCATCCCTCAAGGGTGCTACACCACATGAGTCAGTTTTTAAGCTTTTTATGAACCCCCCAAAACGTTTAGCTGTCCCATGTTTATGTTCTGTTTCATCACATATTATGTTGTTCGTGTAGGCCCAGTAAGAGTTACGAATTTTCTTTTGTATTAATGAACCGATCTTCTTAATTTTTGGTAGTAAAGTGTAATATTTAGTCTTTTTCATTTTGCTATAAGTCCGGTCACGTTTTTATTAGCTTTTTAATGTCAGAATTCAGCCACGGTAGATGCTGCTTGCCAGAAACATTTTTAGTTGGTATGTATTTTTCAACAAGTGTGTTAAGACAGACCTTGAAAAATTGTCCCAAAGCTTCTGGACATTCATAACATTAATATTGTTTACATTTATGAAATTTATTAAACCAGTTTTGATTTCCGACCAGTTAGCCTTGTCAAACAGAAGTATTTTTCGTTTCTCTTTCCGATTTATTCTAGCAGAGGATAAAATATCAACAAAAGGGATGCAGTGATCACTAAAGCCTGGAATGACCTTAACTGTTTCGGCTAAAGAAAGATTAGACAAGAAAAACAGGTCAAGACATTTCTTTGTGGTATCAGATAGTCGTGTTGGTTCATCAACTATTTGGTTTAATGAATGAGTATCTGCAAAGTTTAAAATTGTGTTACATTCTTCTGGGTGTGAAGCATTAGAGTCTACAGTTTTATTTTTCCAATTGATTTCCCCAAGGTTAAAATCGCCCCCAATCAGGGTTGTACTATTTAATTTATCAGTCAGACTGATGGTACGATGCAGCTCGTCTATACATGTAAAATCCCTGTCAGGTCGGTATGCGATGCAGACCAGCAGGTCTTTTTTACCATTTTGCTTTATATATACCCAAATAATTTCAGATGAAGATTTTAATTCCACGAGAGCATGACTTCTTAACTTATTTGGAACCAGTACAAAAACCCCGCCTTCTGTCCTACCTTTTCGATCATTTCTGTAAACATCGTAAGCAGATGGAAACACTTCTGAATTTTTTATTTTAGGCTTGGGCCATGATTCATTACCCAGAACAACATCAGGTTTTACAGTAGCTAGCATAGATTGGAAAGCTAAGTTTTCTTCTTAACAGACTACAGGTTACAGTCACAATTTTTAAGTGTTGTACATACTGTGATTTGTGAGTTGGTAATTTGTTGTGTCTCATAGATTGAGAGTTTGTAGTTATGCATGTTTGTTTACTGGCTGGTTTGCTACAGTGTAAGGGTGCTTGCTGCCCAGAGCCTGGGGATTGCATACATGTAAGGACGGATGAGTTGTCTGTACTGACATGTGATAATGAATGATCTGATTGCATAGACTTTGTGTGATCAAAGAGAGTAGAGTTATAATGAAATACGCCACAGTTTGTACATTGCCACGGTTCATTTGAGTGATCACAATGATACTGATATGTAAGTGAACTCATGCCCTGACATTCTGCATGAAACCATGTAACACAGTCTTCACAAAAGACTCCTCTATCTGGATGCCATTTAACTGCTAAATTGCAAGTGCCACATAAGTCTGAACTAACTGGACCTGGATTTGATTCTGTATTATTTCCTAATAGGATGAGTAATACACATACGTAGAATAAAGTGAGACGGTTCCTGCCAAAAAGTTGCCTCTTTTTTCTAGTGAGCAGACCTGAACACAGCCCGAAATACAACTTAAGATTTCGATTTGGGTTATGATGGTTAATTTACTGGAAAAATTGGTTCAATAAAGCAACTGCCTGCTTTGTCGGTATCTGTTTAACAAAGTTTAACCAAAGACTGTGACTGTGAGATGGGTCTGCCACTTCATGAATATTTTTCATGTAATTAGATGCAGGGTCTTCACTTGTAAAATGAAGAGGGATGAGCAATAGCCCCAACACACACAGAGTATATGCAGACATAATTGTCTTCAGGTATCGTACAAGAACGAAACTTTAGAGGTCGAAGAAAAAATTGAAGGTCGCGAAAATACGTGACAATAGAACATAGTGTGGGCCAAGATCTGTTATGGCAGTAAGAATGGAAAATACTGGCACACTCTGTGTAAGTTGCCTCAATACCTGATCTTACACAGAGTTGCCTCAATACCTGATCTTACACAGGGTTTCTCTGCTGAAAAGAATAGTTAGGTGAATATTTGATTAGGTTCCATTTACTGTCCATATTCAACAATTATCTAAATGGTAGACATTAACAGAGATAAGTTTTATAATTACAATGTTAAATAATATGTAAACAATATTAGATAAGAGTTCTTAGCAGATCACACGCTTAAAGCAGTTTTATGCTTTGTCGAAGCAAGTAACCCCCATGTATTTAAGTAACGGTGTGTTGTCCGAATTCTTAAAGGGTAATTTTCTTGATTGTTTTATAAAAGAATGTCAAATGAAAATAAAAACCCAACCATATGGAGCTAAATATATTTAAACTTAACTTAATAACAGTTACATTTAGTAGCTTTTTATGCAGAATAATTATAAATGGTCAGTTATGGCTCTGTCCGTAATTTTTCAAGTCGACACCGTTACGAAGAAAATTTCATCTACCGCACGGGAATGATACGGGGATACAACTTTTTCCGAAAAGTTAACATTCTTTCAACCTTTTACGGCATAATTAAGCAATGAAAAGAGCGCGCGCGAAAATGTGAAAATCATCAAAAAGTAAGTAAAATATTGAACGTACTTTTATTCAGTGTCGACACCGTTCTTCCATTTTCTTTGCTATTTCCACTTCCTGTTCTTTTATGATTTTTAAATATTATGTATTCTTAGATGCCACAAAAAATGTGTGCGTAATGTGTTTTTGAGACAAGTAGCATGCTGTTTGTGGATGATCAAATGCCCGAATGTCATCACCGTTACAGTCCACACCGTAAATGAGTAACGGTGATGACAACATCGTAACGGTGTGCACAAATATATACACACATTATGGTGTGAATAAACTTCGTTTTCATATCGCCGATTATTTTTCAAACAACATCGCAAATTTTACATGGAGTTTATCAGACAAAAATGGAGAATTAATACAATTGGAATCAGTTCTGTCAGAATTCCCGCATGTCATCACCGTTACGTTCCACACCGTTACGCTGAATGAGAAACGTTGTTGACAACATCGTAACGGTGTGGAGAAATTTATACAAACAATATGATGCGAATAAAGTTCGTATTCATATCGCCGATTGTCTTTCAAACAACATCACAAGTTTTACATGGAACTTATCTGACATACTTTCTAGAAAAAAAACACGATGCGAATTAACAAGAATATGAAAGTATAAGATAATCTGTCCACACCGTTAAAATGTGACAACACCGTTACGCCGCAAAAAAAGAAGACTTTTATATACATTAAGATTCAACAAAAACTGCAAACGTGTTTTAACATCATAAAGTCTTCAAAAAGGTGTCCAATGAAAGAAGAATTTAGTATATAAACATGTACCAAACATTTTATAGAAATTCTTAAAGTTGTGAAACGTAATTAAATGTGTATTTACACCGTTACGCACTTAATGGTCAGATAAAGTCACTGACGATTTGGAATTGAAGTAATAGCCACTCATGATCACTTTATACAATGAAACAACGACAAAAAATTCATTTAAATTATGTTAAAATATAATAATATTATCAAACAAGTATTTATGTCCGTAACGGTGTTCTCTTCACAGCTTTTGACGTGCGTCAAATAAGCCTTCATAATCGCGATCTGGGTCACATTAGGTCGTGCCCAGCTTACGTTTGACGTGTACCTAACTGATAAACGGTCTGTCGCCACTGCTTTACTTATTGTGTTTTTGAATATTTTTTTATTAAGAATGGAACCTAATCAAATATTCACCCAGTTAGTAAGTGATTTTTTTGTTTCTTAAAAGAAAGGTAAACCCCTTAGGTGCGGATGGACCTATACATCTGCGAAACACACACACACTCACAATATTGAAGGCACACATAGTATCATTATACGGGCAAAAGCCCGCGAAGCGGGAGTTGACCGTTCATACATATGGACATTTAGACATAAACTTACATAAGAATACCACATATGGATGCGTCTCATAAAAAATTGCCACGCGACATGTATTTTCGCAATGCTATTTATGACCTTGAACAAATATAAAAAAAATTGACATATGCTAAATCACATGTAAAACATACCTCAGGAAAAATTATATCAATGACATCATAATTGTGTAGCGAATCGCACTAAATATTCTCGCATTATTTGTTTTTCTTCGCAACCGTTCCAGAATTAAGACATTACTCAATTATCTCCCCTGAATACTCATCTTCAGTGGGTTTAAGCCGAAGACTGGTTCACTACATATAGTGACAGTCTTTACCAAACACAATTTACGTGAACATAACCCGTCTTAAATATATTGCCGAATCTCAGATATCTGTCGAATTTATTTGCTTTGATCTTTGATCGATATCTTATTGTTATTATTATCCTGACAAATCACAAACGCTTGTTAAAAAAATATTTGTTTAAAACATTATAGTTGCCATCTCTATTCTTCCAGTATTATCGCGGTATTTCAATAACGACACCCTACTGTGTATTTGTCAGAATTCGTAACGCATTTTCCATTCGCTCTCAGAAAGAAGTTGTACGTGTGATCATGAGCAATATTATGGTAAGTTGTCGTTGTTATCCATTAGAAACACATTTATTCACAAAATTTAAAGATATTCTGATCTAACTTTTTAGTCGTTTAGCTTTAATTTTTAACGTATTTACACTTCGTCTGCTCGCACTTTACCGATATCCCGAAAGGTTACATATCACTATAATAAGTTTAGGCCTAAAACCACAAAATCCGATACCTTTGGATTTTCTTACCACAATTTTACGTAAAAAAAATTCCAGATTCGAAGTCAACAAAAACAAGACATTTATAAATTGTCTGCATTATTAATTAGATTTTAAGATATTTGTTGGTTTTCCGTCTTTAGAAGCTGTTCTGCCAAGGCAAGAGCTGGGCATCACACAAGCCATTGTATTCAGCAAAACTGACAGTGTTGGTTTACAGAAATCAACAAAGGAGGGATTCCTGAACTATCAAAGTTTCCAAGCTACATTCACAGTTATTAGCTGTGGTGATCTTTATTGGTTCTGTTGGTTTACTTGGATGGAACAGTGAACTTTTATAGAACTTTTAAGTCTATATCTGTCTATCTATAAACAAAAATCAGCTATGGTATAATAAGATCAGATGTGCAAACAATGTCAAAGGGTTGTTAAATTAACAATTTGAAGGCTATTATGCTGAAAAAATATGAAAGTTCCCATGCAAATTTAGTCTGTATATCGACAAGTGTCTGCCAATAAATGTCAAACTAGTAATACAAAACTTACCACAAGTATGTAAAAGCACTAAGTACCTGTTGTGATCATTTTTAGTAAGATAGTGTAATTCTAAACAGTGGCAAATAGCTTGTTTAGTAAATGCAAAATGCAATTAATATGATTTCCTTTATATTGTGTAATTAATAAATTGGTTGTTACTTGTTAATCAATGATAAATGTTTTATGGCTAGTACCAAACCAGCATTGTTAATTTTGTAAAAGGTTATAAAATAATACCACTTTGTAATTTCATAAACGTAAATATTCGTGTACTGTAGGTTGATGACAGTGTTTTAGTATTACTTATTTTGTAACTATTACTTTATTTGCAAATAAATGATGTGAAGTGTTTTGTATCTCCACACAATACCACATACCTTTTTATATATGTACTGTGTTGTGTGTTATTCGAATGTTTAAATAAATAAATATGGATGATGTAAATGATGCATTCTAATATTTGCATTCAAATTGTAACTATAGAGCTAATTGTATGCAGTTTAGACTGTGATTTAAGAATTGCTACAAAATGGCTAGTTCTTTTAGTCGCGACAAAATTTAAACTATTCAACAATAGTTTGCGAAAGAAAATTAGAATCCTGCAAGATACCTGTCCATGTCCATATATTTATAAAAAATACATGGTTATCAAATAAACTTATAAAGCTTTTGCCTGTAAATTAGGTAGCGCCTTTAATCATATTACAGATAGATGAACATTGGATATTACTAAATGGAGTTAAATTTTTCAAGATTACCGTTTTGGCCGAAGGCCGTTTTAAATAAATATATTTTATTACGATAAATGTACCTCCTGTCAAAGAGTATCTGAGCTATTCCAAAACTGTCTTGGTGGTGCATATGTTCATATTTAATATGTGACTTTTGATAAAGAACCTTTTAAATGATATCTTTTAAATTGAACATTTTAAAATATGAATTTTATTTTTTCTATTCGTTAGTTTTACCGTTTCACTCTACTGAAAAACATGTTAACGTTTACATAATGACACCCCTGTTGCACCCCACCCCTGTATGTGAAATGGAACAACCTATATACATGTCAAGTCAATATTTACATTTGGGGCCACACATGTTTTATATTTGAGTGTTAATTTAATGCAGGGCAATGAAAAAAGCTTCAATAGATCGACCCATTTTCTTTTACTTTCCCACATCCTTTTCATCACAAAAGGTGAGAAGCTCTAAATATGATTTTAATTTGATTATTACTGCAGTACAAACGAAGTGACCTTCACAAACGTGCAAATATTGCTGACACAAAATCCTATGCCTGCAACTTCTCACATTAGGGCCTAGCTGAAGGAACTTCACTGAATTGGTTTGATGCCTGATGGTACTGATAAAATCATTGAAAATTATTTTTAAAGCTTTTAAATTCTTCTAACAAAATAATAAATTAGAAATAAAATTTAAAACAATAATTTGTGAAGTCACACATGGCCTGACCACCCCTTCCCCCATGTCGCAAACTGTCACACTTACTTACACCCACTCCCCCTACTGGAACGTGACATACTTTATGCAGGGCCCCCTAGCTCAAGGAACTTCACTGAATTGGTTTGTTGCCTGAAAGTACTGACTGGACCTGTTTGTGTTGCGCTGTCAGGGGTAAAAAGTATCAAATGAAATATTAAGTAATGGTAGATAGAATTGACTGGGGCATGTCTAGAGGCCATTCTGCTGTGTCCTGTTAATATGCAGGACACCTTACTGGAGGCAATATGTTCCCGGGCATGCATGACTTCAGCAATGCATTAGAAGTGCATGTTGATGCTGTGTGATTATATTTGATGCGAATACTTTTAAGGCGAATACTTTGAGCATTCACAGTGTGGTGGCTATCATGTTTATTGTGATTTTTTTAAATCCAATTAGCCGACACTCATTCTTTTCATAGCAGATTATAGGGCTTCCCCTGGCTCGAAATGTTCTCTAGCCAAATTTACTGTAGAACACAGAAATTCTTCAAATTTTAATAGTATTGAAGGGCTTTATGGAGAAAAAGGTATAGCCAAATGGAAATTTCTTGAGCCAAATTGTCTAATTTGTAGCCGTTAATGGCAGAGCAGGCCCAGAGATTATCTTTGTTAACCAGGTTTTCCGAAGGAAAAAACTGGTTATTAGATTGGCGAATGCGGGCGGGCTGGCTGGCTGGCTGGCTGGCTGGCTGGCTGGCTGGCTGGCGGGCTGGCTGGCGGGCTGGCGGAATAAGCTTGTCCGGGCCATAACTATGTCGTTCATTGTCATATTTTAAAATCATTTGGCACATTTGTTCACCATCATTGGACGGTGTGTCACGCGAAATAATTATGTCGATATCTCCAAGGTCAAGGTCACACTTTGAGTTCAAAGGTCAAAAATGGCCATAAATGAGCTTGTCCGAGCCATAACTATGTCGTTCATCGTCAGATTTTAAAATCATTTGGCACATTTGTTCACCATCATTGGACGGTGTGTCGCGCGAAATAATTACGTCGATATCTCCAAGGTCAAGGTCACACTTTGAGTTCAAAGGTCAAAAATGGCCATAAATGAGCTTGTCCTGGCCATAACTATGTCATTCATTGTGAGATTTTAAAATCATTTGGCACATTTGTTCACCATCATGGGACGGTGTGTCCCACGAAAGAATCACGTCAATATCTCCAATGTCAAGGTCGCCATGACTAAAAATAGATTTAAAAAAAAAAAAAAACTTACAAAGGGGGTTAATTTTTTTTGGTCATTTCAAAAGTTCAGTTTGAGTTTTCTCCCTTTATCAGATTTTTTTTTCACAATGAAAACCTGGTTTTGTGACAATTTTGTCCCTTGTTTTAATTATTGAGTTGTTTAATTGCACATCAGAAGTTTCACCTCAAACTGTAGGTTCTGTTTGCCCTAAATGAAAAGGATGTAGTTGTGAAGAAGAAATTGGTCAGCCTGTCATCTGGCCAACAAAACGAATCCTGGTATGTGAGACTGAATCCCGATGGCTATCACACGCCTGTTCTTAAGCATGGAGAGAAAGTCATCGTGGAGCCTGATGATATCATAGACTACATCAGCCAGATAACACAGGGTGCTGGTAAGGGCCATTAACTGAGGTAGTTTGTTTTAGTTAAAAAAAAATCCTGAATTGACCCCCTACCACTTAAATACCAATGTATTTTTTGCACTCTGTTATGTTCACAATGCTGCAATTCTTATCAGATCATAGTCCAACTTGTTGACGCTCTCACTACAGAGATCAGTACCCAGATTTAGATGAAACTACCGGTATACACTTATTTATTGATATAAAGAATAATTTATCAAGAACAATATTACTATTACCCTATGGAGAACCAGATATTCTGAAAAGTTGGTCTTAAACACAATTCATTAATACACAAAAAATATTTGAAAGTATTTTATAACATATAACAATTGTTTGTTCACAAAAAATTGTTTAAGATTCCATTGCTCAGTCATTTTGTGAAAATAAAATTGTGAAAGTTTCACTTGATTTTTAAACACAGGTCTGAAATACAAACATAGTTACAAAACTAGCATATATTATATTGAAATCATAGTCTAAAATCATGTACCGTATGTACATTTAATTGGAATGATAATTCATTCTGATAATTTTTTTCTAATTGTATTTCTTCTTTGAAAATTCTGAAGAAAAGTCACTTTTTGTCCCCTATCGGTGAAATCGGAGGGACTTATGGTTTGGGCTCCATCAATCTGTCTGTCTGTTTGTCACACTTTTCTGGATCCTGTGATAACTTTAAAAGTTCTTTATATTTTTTCATAAAACTTGAAACATGGATAAATGGCAATATGGAGATTATGCACATCATTTCATTTTGTTCCTACGTCAATAATATTGGTTGCTATGGCAACAAATATAAAAAATATTATTTTTTTACTGACAATGGTGGAGTTTCACCGGTAGGGGACAATATTGCTTGGCAATCTCATGTTGCAATTGTGACTAAAGAAGCAGAAGAGTGGTCATAATTACCAGTATGTAATCTGAAAAACCTTGTTCATGACATACCGTACTAAAATTGTGACGTCTAATTAAATCAGTTGGTTTTATTTGATATATTTGTGTTTTTGTTGTTGTTTTTTGTTGATTTTAAGTAAATATCTACAAAATATATATTTTATACATATATACTGTCGTACAATTTGAGCTTTG
This sequence comes from Dreissena polymorpha, assembly GCF_020536995.1. Classification (NCBI taxonomy): domain Eukaryota; kingdom Metazoa; phylum Mollusca; class Bivalvia; order Myida; family Dreissenidae; genus Dreissena; species Dreissena polymorpha. Next base: position 80,758,874 of record NC_068359.1, read on the forward strand.
TGGTGTAGTTTTATTTGTTTCAGACTGCTAATTACAATATAATTGATGCATTCATTGGTAGGAGGTCATCCATTAGTACCTAGCTTGGACTCAGAACTTGGTAAAAATGTCCAGCGGATGCGGAAAAAACTGGACAGTATACCAGTGGACATCCTCACATACGGGGTCATCTACCATCCACATCTGTCCACAACTGGCTGTCTCATACCCTACGCCATGCAGCGCTCTATGAAAGGTTTGAACAGTGAAACTATATTGTTTTTAGCTCACCTGAGCACAAAGTGCTCATGGTGAGCTATTGTGATCGCCTTTTGTCCGTGTTGCGTTGTGCGTCGTCAACATTTACCTTGTTAACACTCTAAAGGTCACATTTATTGTCTAATCTTCATGAAACTTGGTGAGAACATGTGTCTCAATAATATCTTGGACGAGTTCGAAAATGGTTCCGGTTGGATGAAAAACATGGCTGCCAAAGGGCGTGGCAGTTTTCCTTATATGGCTATAGTAAAACCTTGTTAACACTCTAGAAGTCACATTTTTAGTCCAATCTTCATGAAACTTTGTCAGAACATGTGTGCCAATAATATCTTGGACGAGTTCGAAAATGGTTCCGGTTGGTTGAAAAACATGGCCGCCAGGGGGCGTGGCAGTTTTCCTTATATGGCTTTAGTAAAACCTTGTTAACACTCTAGAAGTCACATTTTTAGTCCAATCTTCATGAAACTCGGTCAAAACATGTGTCCCAATAATATCTTGGACGAGTTCAAAAATGGTTCCAGTTGAATGAAAAACATGGCCGTCATGGGGCGGGGCAGTTTTCCTTATATGGCTTTACTGTATGGTAAAACCTTGTTAACACTCTAGCAGTCACATTTGTGGTCCAATGCTCATGAAACTTGGTCAGAATATTTGAACTAATAATATCTGGGCTAAGTTCAAAAATGGTTGAGATCAGTTAAAAAACATGGCCGCCAGGGGGCGTGGCATTTTTCCTTAAATGGCTATTTACTACAAAACCTTGTTAACACTCTAGATGTCACATTTATTATCCAATCTTTATGAAACTTGATCACAACATTTGTTCTAACAAAAGCTCGAGTGAGTTTGAAAATGGTTATGGTTCGTTGAAAAACATGGCCGCAAGAGGGGGGAGGTGGAGTTGTCCTTATATGGCTTTAGTGAAAACTTGTTGACACTATATTAGCCACATTTATTGGCCAATCTTCATGAAACTTGGTCAGAACATTTGTCCCAATGAAATTTTGCCAGAGATTGAAGCTGGGTCATATGACCTCAAAAACTAGGTCACAAGGTCTAATATATAAAAAAAACATGTTAAAAGTCACTTTTTTGGTCCAAAATAATCTTCATGAATCAGCTTGCATTTTTTTTCAGAATAGTCTAGTTCCTTTGGCTTTCAGGTTAGCGCCTTAGGGCCTGATGGCCCTCTTGTTAATAATGGCTAACAGTTTATAGGCAGGGCATTTTATTTTAACCTTTTAGATGTCAAAATTCTATCCCTTTTCCCCAGCAAGAATTTTGTCTCAAAAGTTAATGAAGACTAACAATCGGGCAACAATTGTCCAAAACAATAAATAATCATCAGTTAAATATGTATTTAACCCTTTGCATGCTGGGAAACTAGTAGTCTGCTAAAATGTCGTCTGCTGAATTTTTAAAATAAGCATTTTCTTCGATTTTTTTCGAAGAATACTATCAGAATAGCAAACAGTTTGGATCCTGATGAGATGCCACGTTCTGTGGCGTCTCATCAGGATCTAAACTGTTTGCAAAGGCCTTAAAAATTTGGTTCCAGCACTGAAAGGGTTAAATGTGCGTAAACATACAAATTGCCTTTGATTATTGCAAGTGTAGGAAGCCTGAAGCCCGTAAAGACCTTTCTTGATATTGTATTTGAGGTCAGTTGGGTCAAGATCATTAAAAAAAAGCAGACAGGTGGTTGTGTGTCAATAACTTTAGTTTGCATTTACCCATCTTGATGAAACTTTGGATATATAAAGCTTACATTGAGATCAACCTTTGGATTGTAATTTGCGCAAGTTGTTGCACCTACTGGGTGAAGGATGAAACTCAATGTTTGTAGTTAGTATAAAAGCTAGTTGCCTCTCATTAATGTGAGTTAAGATTGAGATATTGCCCATGAAATTTGTTTTGAGGAAGCTTGCAGGAAAACCTAGTATGAATTCGGGGCAACTGAGTTCAAGGTCAAGGTCACTCCAACTGAAAATAGAAAAAAACAGGTGGCTTCCTGTTAATTACTTTAGTTTTCATAAAAAATCTTGATCAAACTTGCACATAGACAGGGCATCTTGGGTTAAAGATCAAGGTCACAGATGATAAAATTAGCAAAATGGCTAACTCTCAATAGCTTTAGTTTGGATAGACAGTTTGTTAAAAGATAGCCTACTTAAATACACGAAGACCCTGCTTGATATTGCATTTTGACCAGTCGTGTCAATGTTCAGTTTGCTGTTACTAAAAATATATAGATGATTTTTGGTGCATACTTAAACTTTACTTTGGTGAGATATTGGAGTTAAATTATGCATTTTGGTTGCTTTATGCCAACCTAGTATTGAGGTTCAACTGGAGCCAGTCAGGTTAAGTTCAAATACTTAAAATAAAATGAAAAGTGTTCTTAATAATCTAAGTTTGGATGGTGATATTTTTCCTAAATTTTTAAGTTTGAATAGCTTAAATATACAACTACATGTACATTCTTATTTGGACCAGTTGGGTCATGGTCGAAGTGACTGTGTCCACGGTGTAAATGCATATCGGTGGCCTATCTGTCAAAATGCTGCCTATCTGTTAATTCTTGGCTGCCTCTCTGTCATAAACAAGAAAATGGATGATCGTAATTCACAGAACAGGTAAACAAATCTAAAATTAAAACCCATTAACACATTTGTGCATAAAAAGAGGTGGTTCATGAGTTGAAGCATATATCCAGCTACAGATTCCCAGTATTCCGCAGGTCCAAACACTTATCACAAATTCTATCGAAGATGGAATGATGACGAGGGTGGTGGAACAATCGTGCATACATGCCACTTTGATGACTTATTAACATAGCTTTTCTGTAATATGTCAAATATCTAGTGTCATTGATATCATTTTTATGATCAAATCTTTACATTCAATGTAAGCTATATAGTAATTTTCATCAATTTTACTTTAAAAAATGCCTACTTTCGCTTTCGTTGTGGCACGGAAAGCCTCTCGATCGGCTCACTTTTCTGGCAGTTTTTTAGTGGTAAAATTTCAAGGTGAACATCATCCTTCCAGATCTAGGGATCGAATAAATAAATCCAAGGGAAGTAATAAGCTTTAAATGGACATAATTATCTGACCTGCCAAATTATATATTTGTTTTAAATAAATCAAAGTGGCGCAGTAGGCGGCATTGTGTTTCTGACAAACAAATCATGGTAAAAGGTCAAGGTCATCCTTCAAGGTCTAAGGTCAAAAATACAAATCAAAGGGAAGTAATAAGCTTTAAAGGCAGATAACTATTCAATATTGAACATTGCAACTTGATATTTGGCATGCATGTGTATCTCATGGAGCTGCACATTGAGTGGTGAATTTACAGTCACGGTATAGTGGCTTTTAATTATTTGCTACTAAAAATAGAGAGTGGCTTTTAATTATTTGCTACTAAAAATAGAAATTTGTTAGAGACAATTATTTTCAAGGGAAGTAATTTATACAATTATAAATCTTATATTCTATATTTCCTTACCAAGAATTAAACTTCTTTTCACAGTTACTGTACATGTTTTTATTTTGATTATTTATAACTCAAATGAATGATTTGTCAAAGTTTTTATACGCCTGTTTAAAAAAACCGGGACGTATTATAGTTTCACCTGGCGGCGGGCGGTGTCCACAGCAGTGTCCGCTCTCTAATTCAAATAGTTTTCATCCGATCTTCACCAAACTTGGTCAGAAGTTTTATCTAGACAATATCTAGGCCAAGTTCGATTATGGGTTATGCCGGGTCAAAAACTAGGTCACAGGGTCACTTAGTGCATCTCAAACATTTAGCATGGTGTCCGCTCTCTAATTGAAGTAGTTTTCATCCAATCTTCACCAAATTTGGTCAGAAGTTGTGTCTAGACAATATCTAGGTCAAGTTCAAATATGGGTCATGCCGGGTTAAAAACTAGATCACGAGGTTACTTAGTGCATTTCAAGCATTTTGTATGGTGTCCGCTCTCTAATTGAAGTAGTTTTCATCTTATCTTCACCAAATTTGGTCAGAAGTTGTGTCTAGATGATATGTAGGTCAAGTTCAAATATGGGTCATGGTAAAGTTATCAAGTTGTCCAAAACCTTCAAACGGGCGTATCTTGTGACAGTTTGGCACTCTTTTTTTAAATGATATAACTATCATTTCTTTACTGTACTAATTTGTGAATGGTAGGGTTCACTACATACCTCTGGACTTATGTCTATAGGTACATGATGAACTCTGGCTATAATCTCACAGGCCTTGGTTGTCAGTGATGTCTGACTTGGTCATTTTAACTGACTTCAGACCCCTACCCCTTGGTTGGATTGGACAAAATCCAATGGAAGTAATAGGCTTTAAAGGGAGATGATTTCTATACCTGCCAAATGATAAATAGAAATTTTATTTTATAGCAGCGCAGTAGGGGGAATTGTGTTTCTGACGAACACATCTCTTGTTTGTCTTTGAACTTTCTTCCTCTCTAGAGGTCACATGATGACAAATGGTCCAAATTGTTATCTTGGCTAAGTTTGAATCAGGATCACTTGCATCTGAAAACTAGGTAACCAGGTATTTGAAAACTAGGTCACCAGGTATTTGAAAACTAGGTCACCAGGTATTGGAAAACTAGGTCACCAGGTATTGGAAAACTAGGTCATCAGGTATTTGAAAACTAGGTCACCAGGTATTTGAAAACTAGATCACCAGGTATTTGAAAACTAGGTCACCAGGTATTTGAAAACTAGGTCACCAGGTATTTGAAAAGACATTTTAGTCTTTAATCTTGATGTATTTATTACTCAACCTCAATAAAATATTTGAACATATCAAGGACATTTGATTATGGTTAAGTGTTAAAAAACACTTGTCAAGTCTTCGACAATTATTGTACTTTGAACACAAATGAGTGCTATTCAGCCATCATGGACATCTTGTTTTTAAAAAAAAAAGATTTTAGAAACTTGGGCATGAAGGTTGTTTAAACACAACTTATGTCCTTAAAGGGACAAGTACATGTTTTTAAATGCTTAATATCATCAGTTATGTAATCCTGGTATATAACTTTGTAAAACTGGATGCAATTTATTCATTAATGCACATTTTTAAGAGAACTTTGAGAAGAGGTTAAGTCTCTTGATCGAGCTGGCCACTCGGCACCCTGAGCTGCGTGACAGCTACTTGAACAAGTCGCAGCTGGCGGCCTCCAACTTCGATACGATCACCGACGTGGACCGGGTCAAGGCACAGTTGGATGACCTCATGAACTTCTTTGCTGAAGTGGAGGAACAGCTAAGAAAGATCAGAGAAGGTAGTGGTACTAGTGGCAAATATGGCTTCCCCAGGCTCAAAATTGTCTTGAGCCAATTTATTGCAGACAATTTTTAACACATTAATTCTTAATTTGATCAGTTTTATTGGGTTTAATCAACAAGAAAAATTTGTAGTCAGGTGCAATTTCTTTAGCCTAATTTGCTAGTTTGTAGCCACTGGCTAATTTGGCGAATGGCATAGGAAGCCTACATTGTAAAATTGTCTTAATAATGGTATTTATTTTTTAGCTGATCTCAGAATATAGTGCTCATTGTGATCTCTAGTGTTGGCGAGTGGCTTTCCATAAAAACATTTCTAGATTTTCACGAAACTTAAAAAACAGATCTTCAGGTGAGCTCTCTTTATAATTTAATGAAATCATTACAGTCTGCTGCATAAATACTTCGATAGATCTAAAGAAAGATCTAAAAATAAATTGAAAACAAGAGAGTTTTTAGCTTATAAGTCCCATAGGATTCTTGTTTCGTATATAGCACAAAGAGTCCCACTATAAAAAAAAATGTTGAAAATAATGCTCTGTGATATATCTTGCCATGCCCAAAGGTAACATGTTAATTTAAAAATATTCTCTCTGAGGCACAAGGCAAACAAATGTTGCTTTTTATGTGCAAAAGCAAGATTTTCTAGTTAGTTTGTGAAATGTATTACCATGGCCCCAACATTGGCCTCATGGTGGTGGTCACATGCTTACTTCTATTATTATATATACACATGTATATAGTCTTTACCACTTAGATAGGTATTTTTATGCATTTGTAGTCTCTTAGAAAGTTAAATTTCATTTAAGAACCTTTCTTGCTAATTTAAAGTTTTAAAAGCTTTATTTCCAACCCTTAGATACTGATTAGCAGTAAACAGCATGAAACCTGAACAGACTGCGAGTTACTCGCAAGCTGTTCTGGTTTTAAGCTGTTTGCAGATAGCCATTTTCACTTAGCTTCCAAGTGGAAAAGGATTAAATTGCAAAATGACTTGACTATGATTTTAAAATATTCTTATAGGAACACACAAGGCCCAAGAGGACTCGTACTTTGAAAAGTTTGATGTAGAAGTCATCTATCAAAAAGTGCTCAAATGATTCCCCATAAGTAAACATAAGCCATGCTTCAGGGATGGGCATTTGCTTTGATTTTATCAAATTACCTGGGTCTTTTAAATGGAAATTTATGAAATAAAAATATGTCTGTATTGTTCCCCCATACATTTAAGCGGGTATGCACGATTTTTATGTCCCCCACTATAGTAGTTGGGGACATATTGTTTTTGCCCTGTCTGTCTGTTGGTCTGTCTGTCTGTTTGCGCCAACTTTAACATTTTGCAATAACTTTTGCTATATTGAAGATAGCAACTTCATAGTTGGCATGCATGTGTATCTCATGAAGCTGCACATTTTGAGTGGTGAAAGGTCAAGGTCATCCTTCGAGGTCAGAGGTCAAATATATGTGGCCAAAATCGCTCATTTTATGAATACTTTTTCAATATTGAAGATAGCAACTTGATATTTGGCATGCATGTGTATCTCATGGAGCTGCACATTTTGAGTGGTGAAAGGTCAAGGTCAAGGTCATCCTTCAAGGTCAGAGGTCAATTATATGTGGCCAAAATCGCTCATTTTATGAATACTTTTGCAATATTGAAGATAGCAACTTGTTATAAGTGTTAAATTGTAATATATTGATAAAAATATGTTACAATAACACAAAATAGGCTAGAAAAATTATACTTTGAAGAAGAATTTCATGACATGCAGCAAAGACAAATTAGCGCCCCGAGCCGATTGTGACCTAGATATTTTGTACATATTTGCCTACAATAATCGAAGCATTCGTCTTTTTATAAGGATCAGAGTTAGTGTTCGTGTGTCATATGAATAGATATCGTTGCAGGAAATTATAATGATATGTAAAACTTAATTTAGATTCACATGGTACATGCATGATATACATGCAGAATTAAATATCTGGCCTATTTAGCATTTTTTGACACATGTTCTTCATAGCTTTTATTTTAATTTATATTGAAATTTATGTACCGGGTATACAAAGATTTTTACACATTTTATATAAATTCAACAAAATATTTGACAAAATGGTCTATCCCCGCTTTAAATTAAAAAAACTTGAAAACTTTGTTTAAAAAATTGTTCTCAAATGTTTATACTCTAATGCGCATGCACACATGTTTTAGAGGGAAGCTTCATATCGGATGAGTTGTGGTTGTTTGGGCCGATGTTCACGGCAGCAGACATTGGTCTTGCGGTCCTCCTACACCGGCTCACACTACTCGGGCTCGCACGACGATTCTTCCCTCCCGACAGGTGCCCCTGCATTCACCAGTACTTCTACCAGGTGCAGAAACGACCGGCGTTCCAGAAAATACAGCACGAGATAGGGATGTTGAGGCTGACCTTGGCCTTGCAGACTTTGAAAGCAGCTTCCCCGTATTTACTTGCTTTGGGTATAGTAGGAGCGGGAATAGGGGCTGGATATTATGTGTACAAAAAGATTAATGAATCTGAGTAAACCTGTGATTTTAGGATCTTTTTAAATAGGTGTTGTTTCAGTGATTTTTTTCCGCCTAAAAGTACAGCCTCTTACAGGCTGTTTCCCAATTGCAAAAAATACAAAAAGTATGTTTCCCAATCGCAAAAAGTAACATTTTCCCCCAAATTTGACCGAACTTTCCAAAACATACATGTATGCCAAACTTTTCCAATTAACTAAATAATTGGTTTATTGAGTTTTTTATACTGCAATTTAAGTCTCTAGCACCTTTTAATATACACCTGAAAATGTTAGAAAGCAGTTAAACATGCACTTATAAACAGTTGGTATACTGTTATTTTTAATCATATTAATAATGTTTAAAGTTTTCCCAATTTCATGGTTAATCAAGCTTTTTATCTGTATAAATATGGCACAGGCTGTAAAATATAAAGCAACAAAAATCACTATGTTTTTTTTATTGCTTAGGTAATTTGCTTATTGTTTATCGCTGGACCATTTGACTGTTAAGATACTTGTAGTCAGTTTACTTGTCTTGTTTTGATATGTTATCAGTGATATGTAAACAATACATTACCATAGCAACTGTGATGGTCATTTTGAGTACCGGTACCAGTGTTTCAAATGGAAAATTACAAGACTATTGAAATACCAGTTTTAATCTGTCGTTGAATTCATAGGAAAACATAACAAATAACATTTTAGTAAATGTACGGTGGTACCGTACCTTCTATTTAGCGAATCTCTTATATATAACCAATAATATTAACAGTTATATTTTGCTCATCCTGAGTGCATGCTACATATAGACATTAAAGACTGTTTATAATGAATGATTTTATGTTCAAAAGAACACGTTTTACTCTGTCACTTTAAAAGCATTTAAACAAATGTAGATTTTTACATTTTGTATATAGACCCATCTCTTAACGGGATTTGTTATGGGAACACCCTTGGAAGGCAGATGGATAGGTTGCTGCTTTCCTTTCTCTTCATGATACAGTTTTCATAGAATCATCACCAAATAAAACCAACCTGTCCCACCAGGAATTTTAGACATATTCATTTATTGCCAATGTTTTATAAAAAAGCAAAATTCTCTGTTTCAGCTCTGGTAACTCATTCTCCTTTCATCAAATCTTCACAAAACTATCCAGATATGGGGTCCATTTTTTACTACGAGAGAATATTTCTGTCCATGACCTTAAACCTATTTATTTTAGCTCTATGGCATCGAAAGCCTCGGGTTTATGGAAACGCTCTAGAGTCCGTTTCCTGGGCCTAGAACCAGTAATTGGTGTCTAAAGGGAGATCTAAACTTTAAAAAATGCTACCACAGTAGGGATCGAACCAGTGACCTCCCGGTCACTATCCAATACGCCATTGGGACCTTTTATCTTATGACCTCATGACGTTATTAATGATGATGATCCCTGGATCCCTATGTTAAGTGTCCTGGTTTCTGATTGTGAAATCATGATGAATTGTGTGAAATCATGATTCATTTCGCGAAATCATGATGAATTGTGTGAGATTGTGTTACAAACTGAAAACTACAATTGTATATAAGCTGAACTGTTATTCATAAGTATGAATGAAAAATATTTGTCGCAGAACTTTTTGTGCAATGTTCATGGATGGCTATTGAAATTGTAAAATCATTATTGGTGTGCAAAAGTTTTCTTTGATTTTGGGGTTTACGGATCCACAAATTCAACACAGACACATTCGAAAATGACTGATTACAGATTTGACAATGCCACATTTGTGTTTTTGCATAATTTTAAATCCATGAAGTAACGAACCGATGATGGTCTTTTAACCACCCAATTTCTTGCACCAGAATATGTATGATTTTACAGTATATCAGGTAGAGAAAAAAGCATTCAGAGTAATTTTAGTATTAAAAAATAATTGAACCTTGGATTTTAGTGTAATTGTGTTCGAAAGTATATGAGTCGTGTTCTGAGAAAACTGGGCATAATGCTTGTGCGTTAAGTGTCATCCAAGATTAGCCTGTGCAGTCCACACAGGCTAATCAGGCATGCCACTTTCCGCTTTTATGATATCTTTTGTTTAAATGAAGTCTCTTCTTAGCAAAAATCAAATTTAGGCGGAAAGTGTCGTGCCTGATTAGCCTGTGTGGACTGCACAGGCTAATCTGGGATGACACTTTACACACATGCATTATGCCCAGTTTTCTCAGAACAGACTCATGTTATTTTACTTTTTTGACCACTTCAGTGACTTTTACTAACAATAGGGACATTGATGATTGTTTATCAATTAATCTGTAAAGGCCTTTTCTTAGTACTCATGTGGGAGTTGTCATCGAGACTATGGTATATTTATATGGTGAATTTAAATGGAATAATTGTTAGATATATTTTTTCAGTATATGTGCTGTTCTTCTTTTACCATTAAATAGATAATTTGACTTTTTATGCCCCCTTTCGGAGAAAAGGGGGTATATAGTTTTGGCACTGTCTGTCAGTCAGTCTGTCTGTCAGTCTGTCACACTTTTCGTGTCCACTCTCTAACTCAAATAGTTTTCATCCGATCTTTACGAAACTTGGTCAGAAGCTGATCTAGACAATATCTACGTCAAGTTCGAATATGGGTCATGCCGGGTCTAAAACTAAGTCACGGGGTCAAAAAAACAAATCCAAGGAAAGTAATAAGCTTTAAATAGACATAATTGTCTGACCTGCCAAATTATTTATTTTTGTTAAATAAATCAAAGCAGCGCAGTAGGCGGCATTGTGTTTCTGACAAACACATCGTGGTAAAAGGTCACGGTCAAGGTCATCCTTCAAGGTCTAAGGTAAAAAATACAAATCCAAGGGAAGTAATAAGCTTTAAAGGGAGATAATTATTCAATATTGAACACAGCAACTTGATATTTGGCAAGCATGTGTATCTCATGGAGCTGCACATTTTGAGTGGTGAATCTACAGTCACGGTAGTAGCTTTTAATTATTTGCTACTAAAAATAGAGATTTGTTAGAGACAATTATTTTCAAGGGAAGTAATTTATACAATTATAAATCTCAGATTATATATTTCCTTACCAAGAATTTAAGTTCTTTTCACAGTTACTGTTAAGATTTTTATTTTTATTTTTTATAACCCAAATGATTATTTGTCAAAGGTTGTTTTTTTAATGATATAATTATCATTTCTTTCCTGTAATTATTTGTGAATGGTAGGGTTCATTGCATACCTGTGGACTTATGTCCATAGATACATGTTGAACTTTGGCTATGATCTCTTTGATAAACCACAGGCCTTGGTTGTCAATGATGTCTGACTTGGTCATTTTTTACTGTCTACAGACCCCCCCCCCAGTTGGATTGGACAAAATCCAAGAGAAGTAATAAGCTTTAAAGGGAGATGATTTCTATACCTGCCAAATGATAAATATAATTTTTATTTCAAAGCGGTGCAGTAGGGGGCATTGTGTTTCTGACGAACACATCTCTTGTTAAAATATAGAACTCTTTACTACTAAGTTGGAAAAACAAAATTATTATAGTCTAAAATTTATTTAAATACATAAAAATCAATACTTATGTAATAATTAGTTTTTAATTTCGCCTGAGCAAGAAAAAAAATCATATTTATATTTTGTATATCTGAGGAAGACTTTTCATTCTTTTATCTTTTGAAATTGTAAGATTTTCTTTTCTAGAGCAATTTAAATTCATTTATATTTTGGATTCAGTGTTGTGACTTTTGTGGATTTTGTTTCCAGAAGTTGTTTAGTCAATTGTTTGCATTTAATGCCTTGAAATTGTGTTAATTATAAAAACTAATCGCATGCCAACAAGAAAGGTGTATATATTGTTGATTTAACAGTAATTCGTATTGCACTGTTATCAATTATGAAACTACAGTATTTTATTGTGTACAATTAGTTATTATGAATAATGTGTTCATAAGTACTTTTGACAAAAAAGTTAAGAAAATCGTTCACAGAGTAGCAATTTTTGGTAGCGTTTCTTGTGAATATTTGTCTAGGTAATGGACAGTTATAAACACCATCAGAAGTGTACTACCCAAATAACATTACGGAGTCCATGGCGATCACTTATTACGTATTTAAACGAGGCTTTAAGGAGAACTGTACCTTGAGATTTTTTATACACGCAGTGTGTTTAATAAGATGCTATTTTTACACGGTAATGCAGTTTAAATTTTATTTCCATAAGACCAGCTGTGTTCCAAAGTTTGCGATTTCTGCCGAAAATTTGTCTGCATTGTTGAACGGTTTTAATTTAAATTTCGCGCCGAATTATCATGTTACCTTCCGTATTTTCAAAACGGAAGACCAACGGTACCTTTTATTTTTAAAAAAAATCCCACAGAAAGTATAAGATTCGTAACATGTATTAGTAACTCAAGTTACCGCAGCTCTCAATGGATGCTTTTTAGCTCACCTGATTGCTCAGGTGAGCTTTTGTGACCGGTCTTTGTCCGTCGTATGTCCGTACGTCCGTTAACATTTGCTCGTAAACACTCTAGAGGCCACATTTCTTGTCCCATCTTCATGAAACTTGGTCAGAAGCTTTATCCCAATGAAATCTCAGCCGAGTTTGAAACTGGGTTGTGCCGGGTCAAAAACTAGGTCACTAGGTCAAAAAAATGAAAAACCTTGTAAACACTGTAGAAGTCACATTTCATGCCCAATCTTCATGAAAATTGGTCAAAACATTGGTCCATGTCTCGGATTTGTTTGAAAATGGTCGAGATCGGCGAAAAAACATGGCCGCCAGTGGGCGGGGCATTTTTCTCTATATGTATATAGTGGCAGTTTTCCCTATTTGGCTATAGAGAAACCTTATAAACACTCTAGAAGTCACAATTTTTGCCCAATCATCATGAAAGTTGGTCAAAACATTGATTTTATTGATGATTTCTCGGACGAGTTTGAAAATGGACGGGATCGCAAAAAAAACATGGCCGCAAGTGGGCGGGGCATTTTTCTCTATATGTATATAGTGAAAACATGTGAACACAGTAGAAGTCACATTTTTGGCCCAATTTGTATGAAGTTTGCTCTGAACATTTGTTTCCTTGTTACGAGAGTTGAGTTCAAAAATGGTTTCGGTAAGTTGAAAAACATGGCTGCTGGGAGGGGGGCAGTTTTCTCATTATGCCCCCCCCCCCCCCCCTTCGAAGAAGAGGGGGTATATTGTTTTGCTCATGTCGGTCTGTCCGTCCACCAGATGGTTTCTGAATGATAACTCAAGAGCGCTTATGCCAAGGATCATGAAACTTCATAGGTACATTGATCAGGACTCGCAGATAACCCCTATTGATTTTCAGGTCACTAGGTCAAAGGTCAAGGTCATGATGACCCGAAATAGTAAAATGGTTTCCGAATGATAACTCAAGAACGCTTATGCCTAGGATCATGAAACTTCATAGAAACATTGATCATGACTCGCAGATGACCCCTATTGATTTTCAGGTCACTAGGTCAAAGGTCATGATGACCGGAAAAAGTAAAATCGTTTCCAGATGATATCTCAAGAACGCTTAGGCCTAGGATCATGAAACTTCATAGGTACATTGATTATGACTCGCAGATGACCCCTATTGATTATCAGGTCACTAGGTCAAAGGTCAAGTTCACAGTGCCAAAAAAACGTATTCACACAATGGCTGTCAAGGTCATGGTGACTCAACTTAGAAAAATGGTTTCCGGATGATAACTCAAGAATGCTTACGCCTAGGATCATGAAACTTCATAGGTACATTGATCATGACTCGCAGATGAAATAATGATGAAACTTGACCAGAATGTTTGTCTGGACAATATCTAGGTCAAGTTTGACATTTGGTAAAGATTGAATGAACCGACTCCTCTCAGGTGAGGGAACTAGGGCCATTTTGGCCCTCTTGTTTGTTTATCATATTGGTGTCACTTTATGAGTATATGCCATAGAATAAAGGTTTATTAATGTTTAATCTTGAATACGCTGAAATACCGTAAAGTTGAAGAGTCATTATCTTGTTTACAGTACTTTTAAATACATTTCAAGTTTATTTTCAAAGACGTTTTATCATTCGTTTACAATAAATTTCTGTGTTTACCTTATCTTGATATTTTGTTCATTCATTTTAAGTGTATTATAAACACCGTGCAATCATGACGTATTTATTTATTACGTAGTCAGTAAGTTTACGTTCGATTGTGTTTACCTATACCGTTGTTTGTGACTTCGTTTATACATAACTAGATATTTGTTAATAACAAAAGAAAAAGAAAACAATCATGTCTTTGTTGTTTGTTATTTCAATTACATGTATTTGGAAATCCTGGATAATTCAAACCGACCTTTTGAAAATATGTCGCTTTACGTATGAAACAAAACAGTGAGACAGACCGGATGTCTTTTTAATTCTACAGTAAGGCCCGAACATTTATTGAACTATTTATATCCATTGTAAATTGTAGGACATGTTTAGTTTGAGAACATAAAATACTCTCAAGTCATCACTGACAAACCCTTATAGATCGACCTGCAGACACGTTTGATTGAAATACTGGGATTCGGCAAAAACTCGTGTCTTTTTTCTAAGTATATGTAGGATGTTGCCCGGTTGGCTCAGTTGGGAGAGCGCTGTCCCGATACTCCATGGCCGCGCTGTCCTGATACTGCGTGGCCGCGCTGTCCTGACACTCCGTGGCCGCGCTGTCCTGACACTCCGTGGCCGCGCTGTCCTGATAATGCGTGGCCGCGCTGTCCTGGTACTCCGTGATCGTGCTGTCCTGATACTCCGTGGCCGCGCTGTCCTGATATCCCGTGACCAACGAGTTCGAATCCTAGCCAGGCTACAGTGCCGTTTTAAGCCCCGTGGGGCCCATGAGAAGTGAAACTTTTGGGGCCCACGCCCCGAGACACTAGTCTGTCTAGTGCCTACTAAACCGCCACTGCTTTTATGGGAGAGGGATTCATCAGGGGAATGACCAAACGTGAATGAGCACGTGTTGAATTCAGCTCCAGTCTCATAATGAACATCTTGAACACGAAATCACCACCAAAACAATATGGTTTCGCATATAATAAATGATTATCACATGGGAAGACAATGTCACGCCTTTAATCGGTACATAACATTGATCTAAAATAATTATACCCCCACAAACGAAGTTTAGGGGGATACATAGGAGTGAGCTTGTCTGTCTGTCGGCCCGTATTAAGTGTCCGCTCTCTAATTCAAGTTGTTTTCATCTGATTTTCACCAAACTTGGTCAGATGTTGTATCTAGATAATGTCTAGGTCAAATGCGAATATGGGTCATGCCAGGTCAAAAACTAGGTCACGGGGTCACTAAGTGCGTTTTAAACATTCAGCATGGTGTCCGCTCTCTAATTCAAGTAGTTTTCATCCGAGCTTCACCACACTTGGTCAGAAGTTGTATCCAGATGATGTGTAGGTAAAGTTCGAACATGGGCCATGCCGGGTCAAAAACTACGTCACAGGGTCACTTAGTGCATTTTTAACATTGAGCATGGTGTCCGCTGTTTTATGTGAAGACAACATGCAAAATATTCCGTGTCAATGCGACATGTGAGGGTATTCGTCACGTCTTTGACAAAGCTCTAGTTGGCTTTGTCAATGTTTTTATTAGTCTAAGTATGTAAAAAAATTATTTCGTCACGATCTCATTGTTGGCCTCTAAAAGTCGCGGGACCATAGGCAGTTGCCTACTCTGCCTACCGGTGATTGGTATTCCAGGACTGGTGGCCCACGAGTTCGAATCCTAGCCGGGCTACACAGCTTGTGTGGGATTGGTCATGAAATTATTTCTACGACCATTCTTTCGCCTATGTCTGATTTATAAAAATGCAGCTATTCGGTACTGTGCCGTGTATGTGCGTATGTACTAATGAACCGCTTTGTCCGGCCTCATTTGCCCATGGAAAGTCTGAGTAGATAAACAGAGCGTTGTCTTAGTTCCTAGTCGTCTGCGATTACTTTTTGTAAGATATGTAAGATTTTTTTTGTCTCTGCGCATCCGTTGAGAATCCAAACGGGCAGATACGCCCAAAATAACATATCACGAAATGAACGTTATTGTTTATGTTGTAATGACTTGGATTTAGAAGATGAATACCATTTTAAATGTATATGCCGCTGTTACACCGATTTAAGAAACAAATATTTAAGCCGTATATTTTATATTAACCATTCTGTACATAAATTCCAAAAGATAGTTCCATGTGACAAATCAGTTATTTATAATGTATGTAAATATATCAAAGAAGCTCTATTTATAAGAAATACGGTTCTTAATAATTATGTTCAACAAATGTCATTACCGCCTTGATAGTTTATTAGTATTTGTATTTGTTCGCGTGTTTTTTTATGTTATTTAATGTTTTGTTGTTATACCTAGTTACGTGACAGAAAATAATGTGTATACTGTGTACTTTAGTATGAAGACGATGTACTTGTGTATAAGTCTGAATAAACTGTCTGTCTGTCTGTCTGTCACGGCAAAATATCACAACAAATCAATCTATATGAACGTGGATAGCGGTTTCTCCATTCTGACACAATCATTCGCGCGTCTTTCTCACAATCCCAAAACGCTTACAAGAATACCTAATTAAGACTTACAGCGTAAACTTCTTCCTGGTCATCTATTGTTATAATTTGTGCACATACATATTTCAGCGTATACACTTAACCTTTGCAAAAACGCAATTTACAGTATTCGTTTAGAAACCTTGATATGGTTCAATATATAAAATTGAATATCACAAAGAAATTCTTTTTCTACCAAACTGAACAATAACATGGTTCAATATATAAAATTGAATATCACAAAGAAATTCTTTTTCTACCAAACTGAACAATAACTGTGTTCTTGCAGAATTTTTGGAACGATGCACGAATTATCATTTCAAGGGTTTTTCATTACGATTGAATCATTTCCCATTCAAGATAAAAACTAAACAAAACCTGACAATAAATTACTTCACGTATTGATAGATTCAAACGGGCAAACTTACGGACCGACAAACGACAATGTGCGCGATGTTGAGTGAAATGAGAGAACTGAGTTGATTATTTTGCTAGTTTTGTTCTTACTTAAGATTTCGTTTTGAGAAAAAAATCAATCACAATCCGTACAGTCTTAAGCTAAAAAACTCAGACATGCGCTTGCATTAAGGCATATCGATACATACAAGATATCAACGGGCGCGTTTTAGCATGAACCGCGTTCATGGAAAACTGGGATTAATGCATGTGCGTAAAGTGTTACCATAGATTAGCCTGTGCAGTCCGCATAGGCTTATCATGGACGACATATTCCGCTGTCATGGATTTTCTTATTTAAGGAAATATCTTCTAAAGCTTAATCCTGTAAAGGCGGAAAGGGTCGTACCTTATTAGCCTGTGCGGACTGAACAGGCTTATCTGGGGTGACACTTAACGCATATGCATTAAACCCTGTACGCGACACTTATGTTCACAGCTATTACTAGCAGTGTATAGCCTTGCACCCATATGCCGCACTAAATAATTTATAAACACCTTAAACGGTTTTATGTTTGATTAAAAAGATTTTTCTTCTAGAATAATAATTGTTATCTACTATTTATTAACATACCTACATAATACATGTACCGGTACATGCAGACCTAAACATTTGATAGATTGGCTCGTTGAAACAGATCCTGTACATGAGTATTGGGACAAATACGTAAGAACATGATGCCAAATATTGATATTAATGACCTTACTTGTGTTATAAATGTGATATATACAATACTTGTTGTAATAGCAACTCTGACAACGGCGATGATTATAATGATAACGTGCTTAATATGAAAATTACCAAGTACTGACCGGTCCATCAAGCGAGACACCAGAGAACAAGTAAGTAAGGCCGAATGGCTATATACGAGTTAATATACACAATAATAAAAACATTTCGAACATGTACATGTAGGAATACTGAATTGACAATCACTCCAAGATATGAAGTATCTCTCGGTTTAAAGTTTAAATTACAAGTATTTTAAAGTGATCAACACACACTCAAATTTGTCGAAGACGCACAATCTGCCGTCCGGCAGAACTGCCAACTTGTCGATTTTATGAAGTAGTTCCGGTTTTGTAAGTAACTCTTTCCGGTTTGCGGAGCGTGTTACTTGGTATAGCACATCTTGACATCCGCTTGCTTGAAAATGTACAAGCACATTTCCGAATCGATCGAATCGCGCCTCGCGAAATTCGCATCTCATCTGCGAAAGCGATTCCGACGAAAACGTAAATCTCCGAACACGTTCGGCCGTCTCCGTAATGGTCTCGCAGAAAATGTTACCCTCGAGGTCCTTACACATGGCAATGATCTCATTGTCCGGGGATTCCATAATTTTCAGCACGCTGATATCGTGCTCAGCGTGGTTCGTTGCGCACGCTACGCATTGGTTATTATATAAATGGAGTTGCTTTTGCGTGAAAGATCTTACCACAATCAGACTCCGGCTGGTGACTTCAAAGTCAAAGCATGGACCCTCTGGGATGGGGATCTTGCGCAGTTCTCCGACGACGAACTGGCCCTTCACTAGCACCGCGACGTAAATGCCCTCTGTGTCTTTTTTCGTTAAGGACCTCAGTTTCGCTTGACTTATAATGGACGAGGCATAGTGACCGGGATACACAGCGAGAATAATGGTGTCTTTGGCGCCGATTGCCAAACGGACTATGGTTCCATCCGGGAGCTTTTCGAACGTTTTCTTATACTCGTGTTCGCCGTCGACGTCAAACGAGTCCACTTCCGCTATTAGAAATGGACTCGATACGGACCGCATAGAGATGCGTTTCGACGCGCGGGACATGTTTTCGCTCTCCTCGTCCATCCTAAGCCACACTGTGACCGTCTGGCCGGTCACCTTGCATGTCTTGTAAGTTTCCAGATTCCACTTGGAATCCACGAATTTCGTGAAGATCTGTGATCTCTTCAGGGAAAAGTCATTAGACATCACTGCGCGCATTTTCTTCTGAAGTTCGGACGCGTCCATCAGTCCAGGGCCTGTTGGTACGACGCTATCGAACGGTGCGGACTTCCGGCTGGTCCACGGCGATAAGGTCTGTGAGACCGTTAACGTGCCTAGCTCAGCGGACAAAACCGTTGTCAGCCTCTCATTCATGGAAAAATTTAGACCCATTTTGTATCCTTGACCAAACCTGCTTAATTTCGCCTCTTGTAGCTCCTTCCAGCGTTTGTCGATTTTTTCCTTGTACATGGTGTTTTCCGCATCCGTACCGTAGAATACCAAGTTGTCGGTCAAGTCCTGCAGCGCCTGTGCTCGCGTTCCTTTGGCATTCATTTCCGCCGTGCACAAGTTTAGTCTGGACTCCACATCTTCCGCGTGCGAATGCAGTTCGTCAAGAAGTCGTTTCTTTTCCTTTAATATGTGATTGATTAATAAATCAACTTGTTCGTTTATGCGCATCACAGTCGAGTCGACGTTCTTATCGTATTCGGCGCCAATTCGCTCGATATCGTGGAGCGCTTCTTTCGTTTCGTTAATGTAATCGTTAACTCGCGTATGAATATCAGAGATGAACGTTTTCGCAGGAGCGGCTGCGTCTATCATATCAATCACCTCGTGTTTCTGATGTTTTTCGTCCTTACACTTATAGCACGCGCAACATTGGCAAGTAACGCAGTGAAACAGCACTGATTCGGTCTGGTGCACCGGGCACGCGGTGTCCCTGCGCGGCAAAGCGTCGCGCAGAATGGAGTCCTGTTTCCGGTGTATAGGAATCACCTTATTTACACCATTGTGTACATGATTACTTGCACAGTCCTCGCACATAGGCACTTTGCAGCCTACACATTTCACAGTGGCGGGAAGTTTGTTCTCGTCGCTGCAGAATTTACACGAGCCACGTGACAACGTGTTTCCATTGTCCAAAGCGTTTACCTCGCGCACTAAATCCTGATACAACACGTGCGTCGGCAAGGCACTGACGCCAGTTTCCGGCAGGCGGATCACGTGACGACACAGTGGGCACGTGACGTCATTGACAGATGGGCACTCCAGCACGTACTCGTTCAAACAAGCGGAGCAGAACACGTGACCGCAATCGACTTCCTTCGGGTCGGTTAATCGATCGTTGCAGAAGAAGCACTCGATGGACCGCAAAAGACCTTCCGTTGGCGGGATCTCACCTTCGATCTCGTGAGACCCATTCGAGATTTGGCGCTCCATATTTTATCATTCGAAATGAGCTCCAAACGGATCAAATTCTGCCGGTTTCAGAAAAGCCTGTTTCATTTCTTGATACCCGGTATGTTTAATCTTTATTTCCTTATGTACGTTTTTGGTGAATTGTAAAACCAATACACATGCATTAGCGACAAAATCGTTGCTGGCTACCTCTACTTAAAAGCGAGCACTTTGAGAACTTCATAAGGCGTTAAGAAAACTTGAAGGGTGTGAGATATTTTTTGTGCATTCTCTTATCATCGAGGGTAAACGAAGAATTTCCCTGTGCTCGGTGGTTGGTTTCGGTGAGCTCGCAGTTGTTGGACAGACGTGATGATCGATATTCCTTAAACGATAAGAAATATAATACAAATGTTGGCAGTAAAACATACACGTTTGGCAAATACATACTGAACTCCGATAAGAGCACTACAGGCGATGTTATAGATAATATTCAATATATACAATGATTAACTGTGCCAAATCTATTATGTTCCGGGTCCCCGACCACTCCTACCCTAAATCTCGTGTGTGAGTCGCGTTCTGAGAAAACTGAGCATAATAAATGTGCGTTAAGTAAAATGTCGTCCCAGATTAGCCTGTGCAGTCCACACAGGCTAATCAGGGATGACACTCTTCGCCTAAACTTTATTTTCGGTTAGGAGGGACTTCCTTGAAACTAAAATACATAAAAAAGCGGAAAGTGTCGTCCCTGATTAGCCAGTGCGGATTGCACAGGCTTATCAGGGACGACACTTTACGCACATGCATTATGCCCAGTTTTCTCAGAACGCGACTCTGTGTGTGCGTGCGCCTGCGTATATTTCGAAGTGTCTGGGGTCCATCCGCGCCTGAGGCTGCATTAAGCGCGTAACCGGAGTGTGCCCCAGTGCTCTTACAGGCCTTTTCCGCCCTATGCCACGGGTCCCATTCCAAATGCAAATCTGATTGTTTTTTTTCCCCAATTGAAAAAAAAATCCCAAATACCCCCCCCCCCCCCCACCCAAAAAAAAAATAAAATAAAATAAAATAGTTTTTTAAACCTTTAAATATTTAAGTTAACCTGATCCAGATAAAAAAAAACGAAATCCGGCGTTTCGCGCGATTTTTTTCACCTGAACAAAGGCCAGGCCTTTTCCCCCAAATCAGATATTAAAAAAAGCTGCACTTATCACACATGTTCGTAATATTTTGTAAAAATTTAATAATATGTTAGCAAAATAGTCGTTATTTACCAGTTAACGGTTTCTTTGAAATATAAGAAACACTATTTACATGCAGGGACCTATTTGTTTGTATAGGTCCCTGTTACATGCGATTATTTTTCCCAATTGAGCCAGTTTTGCGAATATTTTTTTTCCCAAAATGGGTTTTTTTCACTACGCGAAATACCTTAAATTCCAGTGTGGCGTTTTCCCAAAAAGGAGCGGAAAAGGCCTGTCTTACGTAATAAGCTTAATACTAGACTCGTAAAATTTACGACGAAATCTGAGTAAAAGCTTCAATGTCCGATTTTTTTTGTACTGAAACATATTTTTGTGGCCTTTTGTTGCTGTTGTGGTGGTGGTGGGGGCGGGTTAACTTGATTATATACGCAGAACAAAAGTTATCGCGTACATTAACTATGGTAGAAAAAGATTGTGAAGATTGCCGTCTTTGAATATCATGATTAAAGAGGAATTAAATGAAGAAAAAAAGGAAACAAGTTTCCCGACCTTCATATCCTGCTGTTTTGGCAATACATACTGGCTATATATTGGCCAAACCTGCTACAACAATTGCATTTAACTCTATAGATTCCGATAGAGTTCGAACTGTCTGGGAACTACTTACACACAATATTGTAACAGGAGACAAGAATGTAAAATGTAACTGTTCATGTCAAATAAAGTACGAATATTCTAAATGTCCATAAAAGTGAAATACACTTTTAACGAAACATATATTGCGTGGTTATTTGTATATATATCTTTGGGTCAAATAGGTTTTCTTCTAATGAATCATTTAAGAATAACACTTTAATATCATTATTTGTACTTTTGTAAAAAAAGATAACCATGTAAGGACAAATATCGTGAGAACGAAGAAACGCAGAATTCGCAGTCACATGTCGTTACAATCAAGATAATGATATTCGTTTTGCATAACTCAAATCGTTTAAAAAAAGTGCAATCCTGAGTACAGAATTAAATAAAGTTGAAGGATTATTAACCCATTTATGCCTAGTGGACTCTCCTATCCTTCTAAATTGGATCAGTTTTATTTCCAAAATTAGGGATTTCTAGTATATGTATTTCTATATTTAGAACCTTTAAGCAAACAGCGCAGAACCAGATGAGACACCGCATCATGCGGCATCTCATCTGGGTCTACGCTGTTTGCCAAGGCCTTTTTCTAGACGCTAGGCATAAATGGGTTAAAAAAAAATTAAAGAATTACTAAACGTATGTAGATATTTCAAGTACAAAGATACACGATTAATTGCACTACATTCAATACCTTCTATACAATGAGTTTACTTCCGTTTGTTAACAAGTGTCGCCCATACACGAATATAATTGCCAAATGAAACGATCAGCGTAAACACAGTGCTTACATAGGCGTGTATGCAGTATGTATGTACACTGCTTCTTAGTCATATGAGCGACATACGAGTCGTGTTCTGAGAAAACTATGCATAAATGCATGTGCGTGAAGTGTCGTCCCAGATTAGCGTGTGACGTAACGCGCTGTTGTTTGGTGCATGTAAAATTCGACGGATTGTTTACAACAACCTTCATACGTTACACACGTTCTTTAAAGGGGCCCTTTAACGTTTTGGTAAATTGCCAATTTTCATACGTTACACATTTTCTTTAAAGGGGCCATTTCACGTTTTGGTATATTGCCAAATTTAAAAAAAATCTGTTTCAGATTCGCACATTTTCGTTTTAGTTATGATATTTGTGCGAAAATAATAATACTGAACATTACCATGCTCTAAAATATCAATTATATGCATCTTTTGACGATTTGAAAACCTGAAAATTATAAAGCGTTGCAACGCGAAACGATTGAATAATTTGGTAAGTTCTATTGTTGTCGTTATATTTTGTGAAACTACGAGGATTACTTATATAAAGTATATAATTCGTCCACTCATAGTATGAGCACGGATGGCCGAGTGGTTACTTTTTTCTATTTTTATTTGTATTCTTGTTTTTCTTACTAGAGATTTTTAGGTCCAAAGTTTCAATTTATCAATGTAAAGCATTTAATGACAAACTGCAATACATTCCAAAATTCTGTGAAAAGGTCCCTTTAAGGGACTTGCTCATAGATTGTTTAAGTAATTAAATGATTTCACTAACTGTAGTAGCTACTGTTTGGAATAGTTTTAAATAATTATAGTATCAATGAAAATCATATTAAACAATAAATATCATGGGGTTCAAACCCGGGACCTCTCGTAGCAAAAGCAAATTGCGTAACCACTACACCACGCCGGTTTTAAAGGGACCTTTTCACAGATTTTGGGATGTATAACGCTTTATAATTTTCAGGTTTTAAAATTTTCAAAATATACATATAATGGATATTTTAGAGCATGGTAATTGTTCGCTATTACTGTTTTCTCACAAATAGGATAACAACAACGAAAATTTGCGAATCTAAAACTTTTTTTAAAATGTTGTCAATTAGCAGTTCGCACAGGCTAATCAGGGACGACTCTTTCCGCCTAAATTGGATTTTTGCTATGAAGAGACTTCATTTTAACGAAAAAAGTCATAAAAGCGAAAGTGTCGTCCCTGATTAGCCTGTGCGGACTGCACACGGTAATCTTGGACGACACTTTACGCACATGCATTAAGCCCCGTTGTCTCAGAACGCGACTCATTTGTATTACTAACATGGCTTTTAAGGTACACGCAAGCTCCAATGTCTCATAGGCCCAATAATAAGGCGTTTGAGTTTGCTTCCATTAGTCTCGTGTTCGAATAACGGTAAAGGCAATGCATTCATTTTATTGATTTATTATTATTAATTAAAACATGAAACAGTTATTTGAAAATGCAGTAAATACGAGATATGTGAACAATTCCCTTTAAGCTGTATACATAGAGAATAACAGGTTACTGTCCCATCGTTTTGTAATATATCAGGCGAGGCTTAGAATAATATTCTTGCCGAGCCGTTATTTTATTCGTGCCGAGCCTGATATATTACACAACGATGGGACAGTAACCTGTTTTTCTGTTTATCATACCACATTTTCCTAAATAACTGCAAAACAATCCATTTCTTTATATTTAATATGTACGGATCCCCGCTGATTTTGCTGATCCGGCTTTAACACGTTGACATAGTTTTACACGTTGACACGTTTTACACGTTGTAGAAACGGCGTTCGAAAAGACAACACGAAAAATCGCTTATTTTAAACATCGTATAGAGAAAAAAAGTTGTTTGAACTACGAATGGTAAAAGTACAACCGCTTTAATTATAAACGTCTTGAATTGGAGATCAGGAATGGACCGCAGCGACAAATTTAATCTAAGAACACACTTCACCGAATAATTTGGTGACGCCATTTTGGAGATGTGTATTGAAATTGACATTTTGATGATGATGTCAATAATAACATAAGCGTGTTAAATCGTTTGTTTAAATAGTTGAGGATAAGCATACAGTTATCATTTGTCTTGACTTTCTGTGCAAAATTTGCGAGTGCAAAGACTATATCGATATTTAAGATTTATTGCCACATTGATGACGTCATTTAACTTATGCAGTGCGGGCTGTTGTGATTTTTTAAAAATAAACGTTTTTGTGATTTATGACTTTAAACTAGAATAAAATATGTACGTTCTTGGTATCAAATCGTTTGTTTTGTTGAACCTGATTCATGTTGATAGAAATTGTTGACTTTATTGAAAATCCCACGTAACTCCAAACATTGACTGATACAAGAACTTCCTGTTGACCATGATATAAAAAAATATATCAGGCAACGTTATATCAGGCAGATATCAATGCGGTGGTATGATAAGTAGTATTATGAAGGCATTGTTTTATGCAAGCTAGCATCACAGACTGTACTAATGGGTCACGATCTGCGGGGCGTATAGTATCGCAACATCCTGGTTAAAACAAGACTTTTCCTAGTACTTAAACAAATGATTCAGGAATTATAGACTTATATATTCAATACGATGCTCGCAGTGCACGATAAAAAGTCAGTACCACTTACACAAGGATACAATTCAAAAACATCTTAAAAGTGCTCTTCAAAGAAACGTTTAAAAAAACGCCTTCTTAGTGCTCTTGAATGCTTATTTCTGATACCCCGGCGACGTTGTTTGATAATGGACCATGGCAGACGAGTCATGAAAAATATTAATTAAAAGGAAGCACGAACTTCGCAATATAAGAATTTAAAATAATTGCGCTTACAGCATCTTTGAAAAGAATTTGAAAATGTCAAATGAAAACATGTTGTGGTGCCCAGTTCTGATGATGCCTAGAATTAGTGTGTTTCAACCTACCCAACCGAATACATGTTTGTGTGTGCAGAGCTTTGACTGTTAACTTTATTCTATCCTATTCGCTAAATTAACTTCACACATAAGCCGTGCTCAGTGAAAAAGGGGTTTAATGCATGTGCGTAGTGTCCGCACATGTTAATCAAGGACGACACGTTCTGCCTAAAAATAGATTTTTGCTAAGAAGAGACTTTTTTTAAACAGAAAATATCATAAAAGCGGACAGAGTCGTCCCTGATTAGCCTGTGCGGATTGCACAGGCTAATCTGGGACGACACTGTACGCACATGCATTACGCACAGTTTTCTCAGAACGCGACTCAAATTAACTTCACACATAAACACTTGACGTTGAATACTGAATTTGTCGATTTCTGACAAGAATCTCATTATTCAGACGAGAAATAACTTGTGTATGGAAAAAAATATAAGCGTTAACATTCTTATTTTATAATAGTGGCGTCCTTTGTTCGGTTTACAAAGTTTGTTCCATGAATGCACGCATACTTGTTATCAAAATTTACTTTGCAACTATATAAAGATATATTTACGCACGAAAACCTACAACGGACATTAGATGCCATATCAACTCATAGCACAACTGCTTCCATTAAAACAAAAAAGAAGTACGTGTTTTGCAAAAATGGTGATAATGTTGCCCGTTTGTTTGAAATGTATAAAATACATAATGGAGTACATGTACTCGGTATATTGTTCTATAGTGTGATTAGCATTCCAATAAGCTTACGTTTGATTCCACATCTTCAACGTTCCCAAGATATTCTAAATGGAGCACATGGAACGTTATCAGTAAACGATCGACGATAAAACCGTATAAATAATCGAAGCCATGCCCGGGGACACCAGACAAGACGGCCTTGATTTTAATGGCATGTACATAAATTGCGCAAATAAAGGAAGTTACAAACATATAATTACCGCTCCGATAAGATCACGGAGTATTATTGTCAATGAGAGAACGTAACACAAAAATAAAATTTAAAGACACTATGTGAAATTACATACCAAGGAATTCAAAATTTTGGTTACAATTTATTGGTTTCATCCCAGCTCTATAGTCTGAACAATTCGCTTTCGAGTTCGTAATGATTAATTTAACCCATTTATGCCTAGCGTCTATAAAAAAAGGCATTGGCAAACAGCGTAGACCCAGATAATCTGTTTGCTTAAAGGAATTTCTGTAAGAAATATTCTAAATATAAAAATAGATATACTAGACATCCCTAATTTTGGAAATAAATTGATCCAATTTAGAAGGATGGGAGAGTCCACTGTGCATATATTGATTAAATGTGTGTATTTCATGTCGGGTAGCGGGTGCAGCGGTGTCACGTGGTTAGCAATAGCAATCAGCTGAAGTACATGTTGCTCACAACGGAATCTAAATACTGCGTTATAGGGTCACAGCCTTTTTTCGGGGACAAAAAAACACAATTTTCTTTGAGGAATGAAAAATACTGAGGTAGATTGGAAATTTAGAGAAAAATGCATGCTTTTAAAGAAATTTATGTAGTGAAAAGGGCCTTTTTGGTCAAGTGGAAGAAAAAGAGGCCCCTGGAGAAGAAGTTTTTTTTGGCCCTGGCTTAATACAACAAATAGTAAACAACAACCAGTTTCCATTAGGCTACTGTACCATCTACAAACCACCTAAAATAAAACTATAACACTGTTATCTTGTACCCAATTGCAATATGATATGCTACTCACAAAGTCTTAAATGTAGAAAATCTGTTTCACAGAGTCTGCCACCATACGCAACCCATCACAGGCAATCGGCATTAGTTACTACCCCTCCCCCTCCCCCAAGATTCTACCCCCTCTCAGAAATCTCAAAATTGTACATTTGTTCTACAAAATTTCAAGACAAAAAAATTGGCTTACTTTTCTTGGATTGTTATTTTGTATAAAAAAGTACAATTTAATTTTGAGTGTTTTTTTCGGGGGGGGGGGGGATAGAAGAGCCGGGGGGCAGTAACTAATGCCGAGTGAATGTGCAATCCTTGATCCTCGTTCTGAGAAAGCGTGGCTTAATGCATGTGCGTAATTTTTTGTCATTGATTAGCATGTGCAGTCTGCACAGGCTAACCAGGGGCGAATCTCTCCACTTTTAAGATACGTTTAGTTGAAATGATGTCTCTTTTAAACGAAAATCCGGGTGAAGCGGAAAGTGTCGTTCCACACAGCATAATCTGGGAAGACCCTTAAAAATGAAATAAGTCCGATTTTCCCAGAACGAGGATAATTTACTCAGTTAAACGATACTCAACTGTTCAAGTGGCTTTTTATGACATGTTAAATATCTAACGTTTATAGAAAGCAATGCGCGACTACCGTTAAACCTAGTCAACAAGAACATATATATAAAGCTAGATATCTATCAGTATAAACATGTCAGAACGAAAATTATCCTAATTAATAAGTAAATCACGTTTCCTGGTTGCGTTAAGTTTACTATGTGTGCATATGTTAATGGGCAAATGAAAATTAAATGATCCGTAAAACATTGAAGCAAAAAAGCAAATATAAGCAATACAAACCTGTGTAATGGTATATCCAACCACAAAACTTTAATTCACAATCAGAACCAACTAATTGTCAATTGACTACGCTGTCCAATCCACACAGCTGTGTTTACATGATCTATTAACATCACTGTACACGCGTGACATTGTCACAATAAATAGATGGCTGTCAAATATATAAGATCACAGCTATCGTTTGGGCGTTTCTAATATTAGTAAACACAATGGGCAACATAAACTACAGGCATAAACACTAATTTCACTAAGTGCTTAGTTGGTAAAGCGTAGGTTAAACAACACTATACACGTTATTCATATGAAGTTTATCATTTAAACACGGTTGCTTTCGTGTTTTTGATTTAAGCGCAGAGGGCATATATGATATTATTATAGTTATGATGATAAACGCTGTTTAAAAACCTCCTTATAACGTGTTACCCAGTCAGGTAAATTATCATCAACGATAGCAATTTACTCCGGGCCCTCCCTTTTCCAAAGAAGACACTATATTGAGTTGCTATAAAAGCTCGCTCATGTAGCGAGGAAGTGTTCCTTATACTCCACCCTTCTACAATTACCTGATCCATTTTATTTATTTATTTATTTATTTTTTACGCAATTCCTTCTCTCAACTGTGGGACGTCGTACAGACAAACAAACATATGTGGTTTATTTACGTTGGGCGCTATTGCAACACAGCTAGAAAGCTTCCCGACAACATTGTAGATTGAATCCGAGCCTTCCCTGCTCCAAAGCAGACACTACCGCGTCCCCCCCCCCCCGGGGTGGGGGGGGGGGGGTAACTTCCCAAATTTTAGGGTAGGGATGTCCCGATGAGACTTCCGAAATGTGACCCATTTTTATACCGGAACTCTGATAAAGTAGACCCATTTTGATACAAGATTTTTTAAAGCATACCCATTTGTATACGATACCATTGAGAAAGTGGACCCATTTCAATAAAAGAAGTTTGATAAACTGGACCCATTTAAATACTAGAATTTGATAAAGTAGACACATTTCATACTAGAATTTTAATCTCTTTCATATCAATACAGTATACTTATTATATTGAAATTGCTATTATATCTTTCCCGCTACTGAAATTTACTTTTTGATAACCATTTATATACAAGAATGACATTTATCATACCCATTTTGATACTGATACTTTCAAATATATATGCAATATGCGGCAAGGCAATTTCAGTGCCCCTTATAGTTTACAAACCACAAAATCAACCCTAATCGCCAACTTTCTGCTGCATGATCTTCCTCTCTAAGTACATTTTACTGCGGACAGTCTCAGTCGCTAAATTGAGGTACTTTCAAATCAGCAATGTTGGAATTCAACTTAATTATAAGCCCCGTATAAAACGTAGCACTCACTTCGTTTTAAGTCTGATGAAATTCAGGACTCTGGGACTCTGGTACACGTGACCTCATTGATGTATTTTAAATGTATGATAAATTGTGAAAACCATGGATCTGACATGAATCTTCAGCAAGCACGCCATTTGTAAGTTGAACGATATTGTGCAAGTACGCGTAGCAATACTTTGCTAATGGTTAGCGGACCTAATGTGCGTCTTAAGCAGTCACGTCATTTGTACGTTGAGCGATATTTTGCAACTGTAGCGTTGCTCTGACGTGACACTTCAGCAGTCACTGCATGTGCAAGTTTGGCGGTATTGTGCAACTGCAGCGTGGATCTGACGTGAGACTTCAGCAGTCACTTCATGTGCAAGTTCGGCGATAGTGTTTTACTGCATAATGAATCTGACTTTAGACTTCAGCTAGCACGTCATCTGTAAGTTGTGCGATATTGTTCTACTGCAGCATGGATCTGACTTGAAACTTCAGCAAGCACATCATCTGTAAGTTGAGCGATATTGTGCTACTGCAGCATGGATCTGACGTGAGACTTCAGCAAGCACGTCATCTATAATTTGGGCGATATTTTGCTACTCAATCAAGGATCTGACTCGAGACTTCAAAAAACACGTCATCTGTAGGTTTGGCGAGATTGTGCGACTGCATTATGGATCTGACTTTAGTCTTCATAAAGCACGTCATGTGCAAGTTGAGCGATATTGTGCTTCTGCATCATGGGTCTGACACGAGACTTCAACTAGCACGTCATCTGTTTTGCCCGCAGAACGGCCGAATTTAGGGCCGCATTTAGGGCCGCAGAGGCCGCAGAATAGTGATGTCCACAATTCAGCTTGCACGTCATTTGTAAGTTAAGCAATATTGTGCTGCTACATCATGGATCTGACTTGAGACTTCAGCAAGTACGTCATCTTTAAGATGGGCGATATTGTTCTACGGCATCATGGATCTGACTTGACACTTCAGCTAACACGTCATTTGTTAGTTGCGCGATATTGTGCTTCTGCATCATGGATCTGAATAGAGACTTCAGCTAGCACGTCATCTGTAAGTTGCGCGATATTCTGCGACTACATCATGGATCTGAGCTGAGACTTAAGCTAGCACGTCATCTGTAAGTTGCGCGATAGTGTGCTACTGAAGCATGGATCTTACGCGAGACTTCATCTAGCACGTCTTCTGTTAGTTGGGCGATATTGTGCTACTGCATTATGGATCTGATTTGAGACTTGAGCAAGCACGTCATGTGAAAGTTGAGCGATATTGTGCTACTGCATCATGGATCTGACTTGAGACTTGAGCTAGCACGAAATGTATTAGTTGGGCGATATTGTGCCACTGCAGTCTGAATGTGACGCGAGACTTTCGCAAACACGTCATGTGCAAGTTGAGCGATATTGTGCTACTGCATCGTGGATCTGACTTGAGACTTCAGCTAGCACGACATGTATTAGTTGGGCTATATTGTTCTTCTGTAGCGCGGATCTGACTTGAGACTTCCGCTAGCATGTTTGTGCAAGCTGAGCGATATTGTGCTCGTGCATCATAAATCTGATTTGAGACTTCGGCTAGCACGTCATGTGTAAGTTGAGCGATATTGTGCGGCTGCATCATGGATCTGACTTGAGACTTCAGCAAGTACGTTATCTTTAAGATGGGCGATATTGTTCTACGGCATCATGGATCTGACTTGACACTTCAGCTAACACGTCATTTGTTAGTTGCGCGATATTGTGCTTCTGCATCATGGATCTGAGCTGAGACTTAAGCTAGCACGTCATCTGTAAGTTGCGAAATATTGCGCGACAACATCATGGATCTGACGTGCGACTTCAGTTATCACGCCATCTGTAAGTTTTTCGATATTGTGCTACTGAAGCATGGATCTTACGCGAGACTTCAGCTAGCACGTCTTCTGTTAGTTGGGCGATATTGTGCAACTGCATCATGGATCTGATTTGAGACTTCAGCAAACACGTCATGTGTAAGTTGAGCGATATTGTGCTACTGCATCATGGATCTGACTTGAGACTTGAGCTAGCACGACATGTATTAGTTGGGCGATATTGTGCCACTGCAGCCTGAGTCTGACGCGAGACTTTAGCAAACACGTCATATGCAAGTTGAGCGATATTGTGCTACTGCATCGTGGATCTGACTTGAGACTTCAGCTAGCACGACATGTATTAGTTTGGGCGATATTGTTCTTCTGTAGCGTGGATCTGACTTGAGACTTCAGCTAGCATGTTAGTACAAGCTGAGCGAAATTTTGTCTAGTGCATCATGGGTCTGACTTAAGACTTCAGCTAGCACGTAATGTGTAAGTTGAGCGATATTGTGCTACTTCATCATTGATCTGACTTGACAATTCAGTTAGCACGTCATGTGTTAGTTGAGCGATATTGTGCGGCTGCATCATGGATCTGACTTGAGACTTCAGCAAGTACGTCATCTTTAAGATGGGCGGTATTGATCTACTGCATCATTGATCTGACTGAACAAGAGACTTCAGCTAGCACGTCATTTGTAAGTTGCGCAATATTGTGCGACTACATCATCGATCTGACTTGAGACTTCAGCAAGCACGCCATGTGTTAGTTGATCGATATTGTTCTACTGCATCATGGGTCTGACTCGCGACTTCAGCTAGCACATTATCTGTAAGTTGAGAGATATTGCGCTACTGCGTCATGGATCTGACTTGAGACTTCAGCTAGCACGTCATGTGTTATTTGGGCGATATTATGTTACTGCGTCATGGATCTGACTTGAGACTCCAGCAAACACGTCGTGTGTTAGTTGGGCGATATTGTGCTAATGAAGCATGGACTAAAACGTGATTCTTTTGTAAGTATGTCATGTGTAAGGTGGGCGATATTTCGCTTCTAAAATATATTTTGAAAAACGGTGGCAAAAGCGCTGTTTTCCAAACACTGCACACCGAAGCATATGAGTATTAAGGTATATTGCAATGGAGACATTACGTAGAAGCATTAAAAATACTTAGACATTGAGTTCTAAGCAAGAAATAAACAAAAGCGCTATCCATTATTCAACTGCCCTAATAATATATATACCAGTACGTTTTGATATTGTTCGACAACATCAATGTAGTACTCTTGAACTCAATAGGCATAACTTATGCGCATAGATTGTATCACATATTTGCATTTGGTTTTGTTCGGAAAATGAGGCTATTACAGTTTACGTTGTGACGCACGTTTCAATCCAATTACATCGCTTCCATTACGGAAACGAATATATGCATCGTTACGTTATTAATATTTTCTGACATGAAAGTCGGTGCGAGGTTCATATTTGCAAGCTATTAGAGCCTATTAGAATATGTATACGTGTCCTCTACAACATACCAGCATTGTTAATGACACACACGTAATCAAGATTCGTGTACGTCTTCCAAGAAAGTAAATGCGCTAGAAACGACATCATAGCTATGGGCCTGAAGTTTATATGACATGTAATATAGCTACGTTTTAACATGCAATATAGCTACGTTTCATGTCATGCAAATTACAAGCATATTAATTCAGTAAGTACAATATGTCTGCATACGCCTCTGCGCGTGTTAAATATTTAAATTTATGATATACAGTCTTGTGACTGTGAATAGATAATTAATGCGGATTTTTATCACATGAGTATGGTGACTGATTTATGCTATGGCAACTTTATATGCGATTAAACGAAAGCACGTCAGACGACGGATACCTGGTGTTTCGTATAGGCGGACTTGTTTAACGTTCTGATGTGACTGCGTGTTTGCGGCCTTCTTAGGCATCCGCACATCACATATTAAAATAAGATAAAACAATACGATAAAACAATACGCCACCTTTGTATGCACCAGAATGACCACGCGTATGACACTTTAGATAGTTCGTTATGGCGTTTCTTAATAGGCATGTTTGAGCCTCAAATTATTTGCTCTAAAGCGACAACACGCCAGAGCCACAAGTAATGACATTCAATTTTGATTCTGTATACCGATATATCGTTCCCAGCCGTGTATGTTTTTCGGTTGACCAAACCAAAAAACAAAAACTTTAAGAATGCTGGAACTCCAGCTATGATAAAATATTCATAAAATGTCCAAAACAACATGTTCGCTAACAATACCCAAGCAATTAAATAACAAGAGGTTCAAAATTGCCTTATATCGCTTATCTGGGAAATTACTATGATTTAGGCCTAGTGGACTCTCCCATCCTTCCGAATTGGATCAATTCATTTCCAAAATTAGGGATGTCTAGTATATTTATTATTTTTTTACATTAATTCCTTTAAGCAAACAGCGGAGACCCTGATGAGACGCCGCATCATGCGGCGTCTCATCTCGGTCTAGGATGTTTGCCAAGGCATTTTTTCTAGACGCTAGGCATAAATGGGTCAAACAATTGATGTCATATATCAAATATCAAAGATTTGTCGCTTTAAAGATTATTGTCTTAAGCTAGTCAATATGACTAAGTCTATATAAGTCATGTGATCCCTGGGGCGTGGTCAGATTGGACCCAGACGCCTGGTGTGAGTTTTGACGTTCCACACCGTTTCGCTGAATGAGAAACGGTGTTGACAACATCGTAACGGTGTGGAGAAATTTATACAAACAATATCTTGCGAATAAAGTTCGTATTCATATCGCCGATTGTCTTTCAAACAACATCACAAATTTTACATGGAACTTATCTGACATACTTTCTAGTAAAAAACACGATGCGAATAAACAAGAATGTGAAAGTATAAGATAATCCGTCCACACCGTTACAAATGTGACAACACCGTTACGCCGCATAAAAAAGAAGACTTTTATATATACATTAAGATTTAAAAAAAAACTGCAAACGTGATTTAACATCATAAAGTAGTCAAAAAGGTGTCCAATGAAAGAAGAATTTAGCATATAAACATGTACCCACACATTTTTATAGAAATTCTTAAAGTTGTAAAACGTAATTAAAATGTGTAAATTTACACCGTTTATACGCACGTAATGTTCTGAAATGTCACTGACGATTTGGAATTGATGTAATAGCCACTCATGATCACTTTATACAATGAAACAACGCAAAAAAACATTTAAATTAAGTTGAAATAAAATAATGTTATCAAACAAGTATGTATGTCCGTAACGGTGTTCTCTTCACAGCTTTTGACGTGCGTCAAATAAGCCATCATAATCGCGATCTGGGTCATATTAGGTCGTGCCCAGCTTAGGTTGACGTCTTAATTCTTAATGTCTTAATTTTTTTAATTAAGAATGGAACCTTATCAAATATTCACCCATTTAATTCTAAAAGCATTAAAGATATATTGGTAATTGCACTTTACTATACGTCATGTCTTATAATAAAACGTCTGAGATACTATAATGAAATTATTTAATTATAATCCGTACAATTGCGTTACTTTTGTTTATTTACCAGGTACTCACATTTACCATTAATGTTGCTTATGTTTTATATTTGCCAAAATGGATTTTTTATACAGTTACATATTACCCAAGAGATGTTAGGCTGTATCATATGCAATACATTAAAATGAATAAATAAATAAATAAATAAATAAATAAACAAATGAATAAATAAATAAATATATATATATATATATATATATATATATATATATATATATATATATATATATATATATATATATATATATATATATATATATATACACATTTGTAGTTTAAACATAAGTTCGTGTACATTAATAAATTTAAAAATTGGGGTCGTTTTATACAAAGACTTATAGAATATATCAGGGACCTATACAAACATAGGTATAGGTCCCTGAATATATGTATTCTATAGGTCTTTGTTTAATCACATTTAATTTGAGACTGTGGTCGTTTTTAATTGGGGCCATTTCGACTGCTTACTCCGTTCAATTACCAACGAACGATAACTCTTTTAAGGAAATTGCCTGGGTTAGTTCAGTTTTCACGGAAGTTGTCCGGTTACTAGATTTACCGAAAGCTGTCGATTGATTTGCATATGAAAATATAAACTACGCCATTAACTGCACCGTTTTTCAGACGTATCGTATAAATACAGGTAGATATGGTTTAAACCATTATGTGATTGTATAATTAAACAAAGCAATCTTATTATAGTTCATCTTTTAGCCACGGATTGTCTATTTTAAGATTGCGAATGACGCAGAACAAATTGATTCTAAATTAAAATAATGTGGCTATGCATTCTAACTTTTACTTTTGAAGTTATTTGGATGCAATGTTTGTTGTTTACAAAGTTTTATATTAAAACTTTGCATATGCATGTCTTTATTTGTAGTTCTTATTTCAGAGCCCAGTGTTTGTGAATGACCTTCAAATTCATGGTCAAGTCTAGTTTCATGCTGCCCCCTAGTTCTGGCTACCATAACTTTAAATGTCGCTTTTTATGATTTTTGACTGGCACGACTTTATAGTTATGGACCAACCCCGATAGGAAAGTCCACTAGTCAATATAAATTGCCGCCATCGAGTCTTTTGATGATTTTTGCTTTGGCAGACTCTTGGCGTCAATAGTCCACTCTATCTTTTTAATAGCGAAAGTTTTCCTTCTTTGTCTATATTGATGCGCAAGGAATTTGGTGCGCAACATTCAAGCCCCGATATCAGACAGTTAATATCAACGGATTGCAATAATATTCACATACCTGTGTAGATAATTCATTCCTCAATAATGTTCCGTAAGAATTATGTAATGAATCTTTCAATTTTGCACGCCTGACCAATTTAAATCAACACACTACTCACATTTTCCATTCCAATCGCTGTTCCCGCTGTATACCGCAGGTAGATTTTAATCGATAAAGCAGCCTATTGCACTGTAATGCCTTCTTCTGATTGGTTGATATTTAAATATTTCATAACATGACGAGAGGTCAGTGATTGTATTGTGATTCAAGCAGAAGTTTAACTGAAACAAAGCATGCCTTCTAATTTCAATTCGACGCTATTTGAGGTTAAAATGGACTTCTTAACTAAAACTTTATGTTATTTTGCAATTTTAAGCATATTGATATAATAGCATTAATTGTATTCATTTTTCGTTATAGTTTTTACAGACCGGAGTTTCAGCGTTCAGATTTATTCTGAACGCAAATTATTTCAGCTAGAAAGTCAACCAGAAATTCCCGAAAAGTTGACAGTTAACAAAGACCGTTCCAAAACAGCTTTTAAATGCAGTTGTTGGCCCAAATCAACCACTTGATTGGAAAGATTGACATTTTTCACATTTAACTGATATATTCTTTCACAAAATACTATCTTAAATATTTAAAATGTATCTATTCTGCTCTTACATATCGAGAAAAACAGCGATGTGACAGACTTTCTTGAAATGCGAATCTCCCGAGATTTCACAGTCATATGACGCTATTTCTATTTTTAGTAACAAACCATGTGCTCAAGTGTTTTCAAATTCAGGATGACATTTCCCAGTATTTTAATTATTCTGGCTTATTTTGTAAACAAATTGTAGTGGCAATACAGAGTCAAAGTAAATATTATATAAAACGACCTGATTCACAATGAAATCAGTCTTACAATCCACCAGACGTAAGTTGTTAATCACAAATAATAGATTTCAGAAAACGAAAGTAATGTTTACAATTTCAACATAACATGTCAAGTTCGATCCCAAAGTATCCAAATGAAAACTCATCACGTGACAAAGCGACAATGGCGTCGAAATTGTGAATTTCAGACTGATGAGAGTTATTTTCATCTATTGTAAGATGCATTTGAAACATTTGAACCTTAAAATATTCCTCGATGCAGTAATTTATATTCATTCACCAATATATGTAGAAATGTATCCAAGAAAATGAGCTTTCTTTGATTTATAGCGTGACATTAATATGTTACGACTCTGGTTGACTTTCGATACGGGGTTAGCTTCAGCGTACAGGTATGTCAATACTATATAAACTGTACGCTGAAGTTTCTTTAGCTAGCTGCCCCCCAACAGTTATTGGTTTATTCACAAATAAAATTTCCTCCTCATAAAGCATAGAGTAAACGTGATCGGAAGACTAAATACTGACAAGTCCACAGAATAAAACAATAAATTAGCCGTATTCTTTCCAGGGCTTTCCACAGGCCATTTAACAATCCCTCGCCGGGGCGCTTGAATTTCGAAATCAGAGTCCCCGGGGCGCTTGAAATTTTCCGATCAGTGTATTTTTCAGTAAAAGAAAGTGGAGATTGAAAAAAAGTGTATCAATTTTCCCTGTATTGTCATAGCCAGCTCGTCGTGTCGTGTCTTTCCGCCGTGCGGCGTCCCCTGTGCTAAAACCTTAACATTGGCTCTTAAATCAAAGTGCTTCCACCTACAACTTTGAAACTTTATATGGATATGCACCTTGATGAGTTCTACAGGCCACACCTATTTTTGGGTCACTAGGTCAAGGTCACTGTGACCGCTTTAAAAAAAATTCTGACAATCTTTCATTTATTCAAAACTGCATCCGCAGCCGAGCGTTGGTACCCGTTATGCGGTGCTCTTGTTTACATTTATAAAAAGAAATACCTTGAAAAGATATACAACTGTGGTTGGTATTGAAAGATCAAAAGTTATATTTATAAGATCAAAGATAGCGCATGCCTTTTCTGTGCAGTTCTTAATCATATATCTGTAGATACAGATTATAAAAACACAGGAAGAATGAAAATGAATGAAAACATATCAGTCAACATGCCACACACGAATCATTCGCAGTATTTGTTTTAGTGGTTTGTCGGACATTATTATTTAATTTGATTGTTAACAGTATCGTGAATCATCGTGCTAATGCTTAATAAATTGGTCTATATGGTGGAATATTTATAATTACATTATTCAAATTCAAACTGGAACTCATCATTGAATTGTTGAAAACACATAAGAAACTATAATTGACCATAATACTACCGCTGATCATTTTGTTTAAGATCTTTCTGGTCAAAACAAACTTCAAGTTCACCTAGTTAACGCGAGAGCGTTACATAACGATTCTGTGACTACCCGCGGAACTGACCTTGTTGTCTTGCGGGTAAGAATGCAATGCATTTAAGTGAGCAGTGCTCCGGCTAGGATAAATGGAAGGGCACCCACCCTGCCCTTCCGAAGCCCATCCTGTCCTTTCGGAGCCCTGCCCTGCCCTTTAATTATATATATATTTTTTTAAGACATTATAATTTATAAATCTCTTGTTACATTGTAATTAATGAAATCCTCATTGTAGACATTTTTTTATTTGCATGGTATAATAATTATGAAAATAATATATTCTAACAATAATAAATAACATAAAAATCAATATGCAACGGAATACTACGGCACGCTCGCAAAGTGCACTTTTGACAAAATTCTGCGCGTTGAAAGTGCTCTTTTGACAAAATAGCCCCGCACCTGTCCTTTTCAAATCCTATTTGGAGCACTGAGTGAGGTAAGATTCCACTCGTGTAATGACGGCTTGTTTAAAGCTTTATACACTTACATGTATAATGGTCAATTTCGAAAACAATTTAAAATATTATGGTCTAAGATGGGTCAGGATAGGGAACATCAATACTTATAATTTTATATGATGGAAAACATATGAGTGCACAGAATGCAATACGGTAATAATTACTGAATATGAGAACACTGCCTTTAAGTACAAATGCTCCGTAGCTGTCAAACTTTTAAATATAATGGGGCCGACCCAAACTTTTGAGATTTTGAGAGTTTAGTGTAAAACTGTAGAGATCAAATTGTTTCATGCTGAACACACAGTTGAGGTCGTTGCAAAACGTTGTTTAGTATCCCTTTTTATACCCTATACTTACCAAAAAAAGAAAATCAATTAAATAACATAATTAATGTACATGTAAATGTGAAAACTGTTTGTAGATGCTGTAGATGCACATTTTGTATTTCGAAAAGAGTCGATCCTACCAGCTGGAAATTGTATATTCAAATTCAGTGGACGGTTACAAAGGCCAGCTAAGATGCAAAGCTGGGTTAAACAGCTACGCTGTAAAAATGATGTTATTTGGTGCGTAATGACTCTTAAAAAAGCTAGTGATATATTGTTTAATTGTTTTTAGCTCACCTGAGCACAACGTGCTCATGGTGAGCTTTTGTGGTCGCCTTTTGTCCATCATGCATCGTCCGTTGTGCGGCGTCAACATTTGCCTTGTTAACTCTCTAAAGGCCATATTTATTGTCCAATCTTCATGAACTTTGGTCAGAAGATTGGTCTCAATGATATCTTGGATGAGATCGAAAATGGTTACGTTTGCTTGAAAAACATGGCTGCCAAGGGGCGGGGCGTTTTTCCTTATATGGCTATATGTAAGTATAGTAAAATCTTGTTAACACTCTAGAAACCACATTTATTGTCCAATCTTCATGAAACTTGTTCAAAAGATTCATCCCAATAATATTTTGGACAAATTCGAAAATGGTGCCGGTTGGTTGAAAAACATGGCCGCCAGGACGTGGGCATTTTTCCTTATACGGCTATAGTAAAACCTTGTTAACACTCTAGAGGACACATTTATTTTCTGATCGTCATGAAACTTGCTCAGATGATTTTTCTCTATGATATCTTGGATGAGTTCGAAAATAGTTATGTTTGCTTAAAAAACATGGCTGCCAAGGGGCAGGGCATTTTTCCTTATATGGCTATATATAGCTATAGTAAAATCTTGTTAACACTCTAGAGACCACATTTATTGTCCAATCTTCATGAAACTTGGTCAGCAGATTCATCCCAATGATATCTTGGACGAGTTTGAAAATGACGCCGGTTGGTTGAAAAACATGGCCGCAAGGGGGCGGGGCATTTTTCCTTATATGGCTATAGTAAAACCTTGTTAACACTCTAGAGGACACATTTATTTTCTGATCGTCATGAAACTTGGTCAGAAGATTTGTCCCAATGATATCTTGGATGAGTTTGAAAATGGTAACCTTTGCTTGAAAAACATGGGTTCCAAGGGGCGGGGTATTTTTCGTTATATGGCTTTAATGTGGCTAAAGTAAAATACTGTGAATACTCTAGAGGCCACATTCATTGTTCAATCTTCATGAAACTTGGTCAGAAAATTCCTCTCAATAGTATCTTGGACGAGTTAAAAAATGATGCCCTTTGGTTGAAAAACATGGCCGCAAGGGAGGGCGGGGCATTTTTCCTTAGTAAAACCTTGTTAACACTGTAGAGGCCACATGTATTTTCCGATCTTCATGAAACTTGGTCGAAAGATTTGTCCCAATGATATCTTTGATGAGTTCGAAAATGGTTTTGGTTTCTTTAAAAACATGGCCACCAGGGGGCGGGGCATTTTTTCTTATATGGCTATATATAGCTTTTGTAAAACCTTGTTAACACTCTAGAGGCCACATC
Organism: Dreissena polymorpha; assembly: GCF_020536995.1. Taxonomy (NCBI): domain Eukaryota; kingdom Metazoa; phylum Mollusca; class Bivalvia; order Myida; family Dreissenidae; genus Dreissena; species Dreissena polymorpha. The sequence continues at coordinate 80,800,069 of NC_068359.1, forward strand.
TTCATGAAATATGGTCAGGTTTTATTTTGGCCCTATTTTATAGCAGAAATTTGGCTGTATTCCCAATTGCAAAAAGTATACTTTTTCCCCAAAATTTGCTAAAAAATTCCCAATTGGGAAAAAAACGTCAATGCTATCGGCTGTTTCGATTTTTAGCTCACCTGAGCACAACGTGCTTATGGTGAGCTTTTGTGATTGCTTTTTGTCCGTCGTGCGTTGTCCGTCGTGCGTCGTCAACATTTTGTCTTGTGAACACTCTAGAGGCCACATTTATTGTCTGATCTTCATGAAATTTGGTCAGAACATTTGCCCCCATTGATACCTCGACTGAGTTCGTAACTGGGTCATGCTGGGTCAAAAACTAGGTCACTAGGTCAAAAAAAGAAAAACCTTGTGAACACTGTAGAAGTCACATTTGATGCCTAATCTTCATGTAACTTTGTAAAAATGTTTGTCTAAATGGTATGTTGGTTGAGTTCGAAAATGCTTCCAGTCCGTTGAAAAACATGGCTGCCAGGGGGCGGGGCAGTATTCCTTATTTGGCTATAGAGAAACCTTGTGAACACTCTAGAAGACACAATTTTTGCTCAATCATCATGAAACTTGGTCAAAACATTGGTTTTATTGATATCTCGGACAAGTTCGAAAATGGTCCAGATTGGTGAAAAAACATGGCCGCCAGGGGAGAGGCAGTTTTCCTAATTTGGCTATAGTAAAACCTTGTAAACACTCTAGAGGCCACATTTATTTTCCAATGTTCATGAAATTTGGTCGGAAGATTGGTCTCAATGATATCTTGTATGAGTTCGAAAATGGTTACATTTGCTTGAAAAACATGGCTGCCAAGGGGCGGGGCATTTTTCCTTATATGGCTATATATGGCTATAGTAAATTCTTGTTAACACTCTAGAGGCCACATTTATTGTCAGATCTTCATGAAACTTGGTCAGAAGATTCATCCCAATAATATCATGGACGAGTTCAAAAATGATGCTGGTTGGGTAAAAACATGGGTGCCGTGGGGTGGGGCATTTTTCCTTATATGGCTATAGTAAAACCTTGTTAACACTCTAGAGGCCACATTTATTTTCCGATCTTCATGAATCTTGGTCAGAAGATTTGTCCTAATGATATTCGATGAGTTCAAAAATGGTTTCAGTTGCTTAAAAATCATGGCCACCAGGGGGCGGGCCATTTTTCCTAATATGGCTATTTATTATGCTTTAGTTAAAACCATGTTAACACTCTAGAGGTCTGATCATCATGAAACTTTGTCAGATGATTTGTCCCAATGAAATCTAGGATGAGTTCGATAATGGTTCCGTTTGGTGGAAAAACATGGCCGCCAAGGGGGCGTGGCATTTTTCCTTATATAGCTATAGATAAACCTTGTTAACACATTAGAAGCCATTTTTATTCAGTCTTCGAAATTAGCACACGCCCGATCGCCCGTGGCGAGTAAAATTACTGCCGGGCACATACAAAAATTCACGTTTGCGGCCCGCCAGGCATGTAAATTATTGAAGCCAATTGACAGTTTATAAAAAAATCGTAAGCGGTTCTTGATATTTGCCGATCTATTTTTCAATTTTGCGAACAAACACCTTGCCGTAAGTTGAACAACAATGAAATTCGATTGGTTTAACAACACGCACCTGCTTGCACACGTCATCGTTATTTTTTTTGACCGATGCAGTTCGGTCACATTCGGTTCATATCGACGGTTTCTCTTGACATTAACCAAGAAGATGCTTTTTGAATCGATCATTTCAATCAAGTAATACGCTTCCGTTTTTGTCAATGTAAACAAATGTCATTGTCGACATAGAATCAGTATCTTAGGTATGTTGATGGGGCTAAGCCCGATAAAGCACTTCCAAAATAGAAAATTGACAATGATTTAGAGAAAAAGGAAGCCGAGAAATGGTACGAGGACACCAGAGAACGCTCTTTTCAAGAGCACTGGTGTAACGATCGACCGTCTTAATTCTAGTGATGGATTAGATGTAATTGTATTCACTACTATTGAAACAAATGTTCTGCTTGACTATGTGTAGCTTGTAAGTGTTAAAATGTTGTGATTTGTTATAATTTTGGTTAAAAAAGTTTGGGCATGTAAAAAATATGTTGGGCATGTAAAAATTCTTAAGTAACTGGCCCGACTGGCATGTAACTTTCCAAAGCTAATTTCGAAGACTGTTTATTGTACGATCATCATAAAACTTTGTCAGAAGATTTGTCCTTATAATATTTTGGACAAGTTTGAAAATAGTTCCAGTTGCTTGAAAAACATGGCCACCATTGGCCGGGCAATTTTCCTTGTATGGACTTATGAATCTTCATGGAACTTTGTCAGTATATTTGTTTAAATGATATCTTGGATGTGTATGAAAACGTTCATGGTCTGTTGAAAAACGTGGCTGCCAGGGTGTTCACTAGTCATGAAAGTAGGTAATAACATTTTGTTTTAATGACATCTTGGGCTGCACAGAACAGGTCAGTTCCTTTGAATCTCAAAAAGCGGATTCACTGTCATAAACCGATACGGTGTAATTGTACTGTTCTAATTCAAAGAAAAAGACGCAAACAGTTTGTTAAAATTTATTTTGTACGCAAACATCACACAAAAAGCATTTTAATGCAACAAGCTCATACAAAATACAAACATTCAACCTGCTGTGGAGCTCACTTGCTATTACACGCGAACTTTTTTCAGATTCAAACAGTTTCAAACACTTGACCCGCTCCTCTAATGTGATGAACTTACGTTTACCACTCATTGTTATTCCGTAATTTAATATTCCGATTGCTTTTAAAAGTGTTGTGTACGCTAGAAAGCTCTTTTAATGAATGATCCGAAAATGTTATTTTCAAAACTCAATGTTGTAAGTACAATGTACTAATTAGTGGTCATTTAATTAGCAATAATTACTTTAAACATGTCACAAACTCTGACATATTTTCTTTTGAAGATACCCCCACAATTATCCCCGGAAAACAAACCATCTCAACATCTTATTTGTTTACTCGCAGCGAGCCGCTTTTATAATATCAAAGACAATTACCGCTATCAGACGCTTAAATAGACAGACAAATGATGTGCTGTTTTTTTTAATTTCGCGACTTGAGACGACTGACGCCTGACCGTTGATTTTAGGTCAAACATGAATTTCAGAGTGGAATATAGTAGCAGTTGGCCGTTATGGACATGTGGCCGTTAAATTCAAGTGTAATATAGTGTTTTTCGTCGGGGGAATTCCAGACTGACCGTTGTCTGCAGGTGACCAGTAAATTCAGGTGGCCGTTAGGTCAGTTTCGACTGTAGTTTTAAATCCCAATTTATTTTCCCAATTTCTTGAAAATGCAGATAAAATTCCCTATTTCAAAAAAGCTGAAAAAAGCCCTGATGGTCAGAAGATTTGTCTTATTGATCTCTTGGATGGGTTCGAAAATGGTTACGTTTGCTTGATTAACATGGCTGCCAAGGGGCAGGGCATTTTTCCCTATCTGGCTATATATGGCCATAGAGACCACATTTATAGTCTGATCTTCATGAAACTTGGTCAGAAGATTCATCCCAATAATATCTTGGACGAGTTCAAAAATGATGCTGGTTGGTTGAAAAACATGGCCACCACAGGGGCGGGGCATTTTTTTATATATGGCTTAAGTAAAACCTTGTTAACACTCTTGGAGGTCACATTTATTTTCCGATCATCAGGGATTTCAATAGATTTTTAAAACCAGGAGTCAATGACCCCTGGACTGAAATTTTGAGGAGTCAAATTGAAAAATGGTGGGGTCAATTTTGAAGCGTGTTAATTTTGTTTTTGTCTGTATTATTCAATTTTTTAGATAAAAAAAAATGCTCTAAGAGTAACACAATATCTTAAAAATTTATACTGCTTTATTAAATAACAATACCATGAAACACAACATATTTTAATGAATTGGTACATTAAATATACTTCCTTATAGTTATAACACATTTAAGTCTTTTAACACATTTAAGTAATTTAAGATATGTACCGGTAGCACCTTTTCATCACATATTTATCGTCATTATATTATCATCATCCCTATGATAGCTTTTCTTACAAAACACAATCTAAATACATGGAACATTTAGTATATCTATTACTGTTTATCCGAATACTATACATGTCCGAAATATGTACACTTTGGAATGCCTTACCTGTAGTAGTTTTACTTTAATAATCCAAATTTTTCTTGTTGTTTTCGGGTTTAACAAACCTTATCAAATGTTTGTTAAATCCAGTTAATGCTTTCTCCATTATTGAATCCCCATTACTTGCAATTTGAATCGCCAGCTTTGAATTGAACGCGGGTTGAATGTTAAGTCCGCCATTTACAATGTCAAAGGTCATGACGCAGCAATTTAATTCTACTCGGATAATTTATATCTTATCATGAAAATGTGTTTTCTCAATGTTTATGTGTAGTATTATTACTTGTTAGTATAAAAAATGAACTGTGATTCCAGCAGGGCTCGAATTTAACTTTTTGTTCTACTTGCAAAACATTGCGAGCAGCTTTAATACTAACTCGCAAAATCAAAAACATTCTCGCAAGTTTTAGTTTTATATTAAGTACTTTTTTCCACTTTTTATTTCCGTTGTTTTTTTTTAACTCAACGGTTAAGTTTGCTTTATCTTCCGTATTGTTATTTCCGTCTGTGGGCAACAAAAAACTAGTTATTTTTTGCTTCGATGCCATGCCTGTTCAAGTTCAATGAACACGTGTGAGTAATCGACTGTTTCACGTTCTCTGTACCAATACCATCCGCATATCTGTACTATAAGTATATCAGTCTACATAAAAGGTGCGCGCTTAAGCATACGGGTATTCGGAAGTTCTATAAATTGACCTACGATTTAGTGTTCATGACGTCGAGCGATTTAAGCAATATTACTCTTTTTTTCCGCGTAGCTGTATTAAGCCAGCTTTTCACCTTACCTGACCTGTGTAAGTGTCCAATAAAATTCAAATAATATTTCCCGCGGCTAGGTACGAATGAATACTCTTCATTTATTCCATTGGCTGCTTTGAGTATACCACCAGAACATTGGAAACGACTCGTGTTTTTGTAACACTGTTCTACTGCATGAAACAATTTTATCTCTAATGAAAAGGCTTAATAGATAGAACAGTTTTACACTCAATTCTCGACATCAATACAGTTTGTGCGTGCACCTTTTATTTTCATAGAATTACCAGCGCAAAAGCGTTTCTTAAAGGCTATGTTCTCATATTTAGTGCTTACTTTCATATTTGTAAACATGTAAGAGTATAAAGAGCAGTGGAAGCGAGGCCTCACTTTAATGGATTGCATTTCAACCCGAGAGGTATCGAGTTTATATACAGGTCATCACCGGAGTTCGCGACCAGTAAAATAATTGTTATATAATAAAGACGCTATCCGTGAACTAGGTGACCTGGAATTTTCTTTAGACCAGAAATATTATGGTATGTAAATAATAGATTCTTAATGTGTTTTCAACAATACAATGATAAAAATTATTTTTGATTAATTTAACAATAATTATTCCACCATATTGACTAATGTATTAAGCACGAGCGCGATGATTCTCGATATTGTTAATAATCGATTCAAATGGCAATGCACGACAAACAACTGAAACAGGTTTGTTAGAAGAACGCGCCTATAAATAGGGATACTTCACGTGTGGCCGGTTGACTCATATCTTTTAATTTCACTTCCATTCTTCTTTTGGTTTTCTGTTTTGTTTCTATAGGTTTATGACCAGCAATATGTAATCATGTAAAAAAAGCCGCGAAAACTCCGCGTAACATCCCGTACTGCGTGTGATGCAGCTAAGAACTGCACAGAAAGACATTCGCTATCCTTGATCTCATTCATTGAACTATCAACGCCGTATATCTTTTTTAAAGATATTTCTTGTTTCACTATTTCTTTACTCGCAAAAAAATACTAGTGGCTTAAAACTTAACTCGCAATCGGTATTTTTCACTCGCACGTTGCGAGTGTGCGAGTGTTAATTTCGAGCCTTGATTCCAGTTTATATAAGATGGGTGTTACTCGTAATTATTGGTGGATTAACAACTGACAAAACTCGCTGGACTTTGATCTACTATTGGATCTCCGTAATTAATAGACCTTTGATCAATATGGTTTTTACTTTAATTAATTTTGCCGACTTTCTTTAACCGTGCTGTCTGAAAAGTCTGCAAAAAACCTGCACTTATCGGATGGTCAATCAATTATCACGTAATCACTGCTGCTAATTACCCAGTTAGTGGGCACGCACTATTTAGACGGTGACATGTGTATTGGAAGAGATTAGATAAGATAAACAACGCCCGGGGTATTCCCTCGATTATAGACCGAGTTTCAAATACTGAAACATTTATTTCAATTAGGAGCACAGCGGGATTTATTACCATGGAACTCGAGATTTTAACAGACTGACGCATGGGTCAAATTTTCGACGCATCAAAATGACCCACAGCAGAAAAAAGGTTTGCGTCAAAAATGAGTCATTTTTAATTTGCTCGCGTCAAAACGCAGGATTCTGCGTCTATTGAAATCCCTGGATCATCATGAAAGATGGTCAGAAGATTTGTCCCAATGATATCTTGGATGAGTTTGAAAATGGTTTTGGTTGCTTTAAAAACATGGCCACCAGGGGTGGGGCATTTTCCCTTATGTGACTATATGATGGCTATTGTAAAACCTTGTTAACACTCTAGAGGCCACATTTATTGTCCAATCTTCATGAAACTTGGTCAGAAGATTTGTCCCAATAATATCTTGTTGTCTCAGGTGAGCGACTTTGGGCCTTTCAGGCCCTATTGTTTAAACGATTGTTGTTGCACTTTGAGTTACCTTCTTAGATATGTTTAATCCCAACTTGATCGATTTCCAGGCCAATTTTTTTGCCGGGTCTTCATGAAACTTGGTCAGAAGATTTTTCTTAATGATATCTTAAATGAGTGTGAAAATGGTTCCGTTTGGTTGAAAAACTTGGCTTCCAATCGATGGGGCCTTTTTTCTGATATGTCTAAAAAAAACTTGTTAATACTCTAGAAGCCACAATGAGATTTATGGCCCAATCTTCATGAAATTTGGTCACAGGATGTGTCCCCATGATATCCATGACGACTTGTTGAGTCCGAAAATGGTTCCGGTTTGTTGGCAATGGCCGTCAGGGGTAGGGGGCAATAATCTATAGATTCATAAATACAAGATTTAAACATAGCCTCAGATGAGCCACCATGGGCCCCTGACCCTCTTTTTCAAAATTGAGTTTATTTTAAAAATTGGATTTAAGTACTTGACACAATGGTAATACAACTAAGATATGTACTTAATGCACTGGAACTAATATTTCTTATATATGAAGCTTACATGAAGCAACATATTCTGATTTATTCATGTACATTTTTTGAAGCGTGTAACACTTTTTTAGTTAACTACCGGTAATTTTTTCACACGTCTGTGTGCATATGTAGCTGTCAAAACACCCATTGTTATTTTTTTTCTACCTTTAGCAGACTTTTAAACACCACTGTGTGCAAAGTGTTGTGCATTACTACATGCAGGTTTGTGATTATGATATTGTCATAACAGTCACTCATGCGTGTGACAGGTATTTCTTGTTTTGAAAGAATACAGCTCTCAACTCAATGAAGTACAAGTTGGAACCAGTTTGAGGTTGTTTTAGTATGGTTTTAAAACAATTAGTGATTGTACTATGCAGTGAATTGGAAATTTTGGATAGCGCATTTTCAAGGTGAATTCCGGTTGTTACTATATAAAACAATTAATTTTTAGCTCACCATTTCAAGATTTGCTCTAAGGTCAGCAATTATGATCACCTTGTGTCCGACATTCATGGTGATGCAGTCTACAGTGTCTGGTGTGCCTCATTTATGTAAAGGGATTTTTTTCACGGTGTGGTAAATTGACAAAATTGAAAAAAGTTGTTTCAGATTTGCAATTTTCTGTTTAGTTATGATATTTGTGAGGAAACAGTATTATAGAACATTTGCCATGGTCTAATATAGCCATTATTTGCATCTTTTGACGATTTAAAAGCTTGGAGCTTTTAAAATTTAATGTTTACATTTATCGATATAAAGCATTTAATGACAAACTTAAAAACATGCCAAAATCTGTGAAAAGGCCCCTTTATAGCTTGTTATCCATCTAGAGGCAACACTTATTAAATCTTGATGAAACTTGGTCAGAATGTTCATCCGGACAATATCTAGGCCAGGTTCGAATCTGAACCTCTAGCTTCCTAAAACTAGGTCACTGGGTCAAAGTTTACAAAAAAAATAATTACCTTTCTAGAGGCCACATTAATGGATTGATCTTGATGTAACTTTGTCAGAATTTTTTTGCTTGACAATATCTGGGCACATAACTGGGTCATGTGCTTTCAAAAACTATGTCACCAGATTAAATAATTTAAAAACCTTGTTACCTTTATAGAGGCCACAATTATTACTCAATCTTTATCAGAATGTTGTTCTCTTTTTTTAGCTACCCTGAGCTCCATGTGCTCTATGGTGAGCTTTTATGATTGCCTTTTGTCTGTATTTAGGCCAAGTTAAAAATCTGGGTCACATATGTTCTATAACTTTGTCACCATGTCAACTGTAAGAAAAAACTTATTACTTCTAGTAATAAAATAAGCGTAAATAATACGAGACAACTCTGTTTAATATCGAATATAGGGCTGACACAGTTACTCCCCTTTGATTTGAATGTTTTTCATAATACATTGTAGTCAGTTAAGGTTCATGTAAAGTGTCAAAAGGTGTATTCTTCAAATAGGGATAGTTAAATAAATGTCATTTAATTCAATTTATATGTTAATATGCTCGTAAATACTTGTAGAACATATCAGTAAATGAAAAAAATAAATATGCAAAATGTTGCTTTTGAAGACTTATACATTGCATGCATGAAAATATCAAATTAACTAACAGAGTTAAATTTAACAAATTCCTTTGTTGAAAAGATTGTATAGACTTAATTGTAGGTACTATAAATGAAAATTCCACACAACACACACCAACAATCCTAAAATATGCAAAAGAAAAACATCAACAAATGTCAAAAAGTAACAAACAAAATTAGGAACTACTTTAAGTATGGTGTACCAATTTGTGACATTTTGACATTAAACTATATTTACTATTTTACATTTGTTGGAAAAGTTACTTTATTTTAATTTTAATGATAAGAAAAGTACTACGAAAATATATACATGTTTTCTGTCTGCATGTGACATTTCATAATACTATACTGTTTACAATGTTTTACTATAGCCATATACTGCCATATAAGGAAAAATGTTGCACCCCTTGGCAGCCATGTTTTTCAAACAAAATTAACAATTTTCCAACTCATCAAACATATAATTTTTTACACCAATTTTATGAACAAATTTCATTCAAATCACACAATAAATGTGGCCTCTATAGTGTTAACAAGGTTTCACTTTATGTATATAATTAAGGACAAATGCCCCGCCCTATTGGCGGCAATGCTTTTCAAACAGATAGACACATTTTAAAATTCACTTATTTACTCACAATAGAGTAATAAGCATAGTCACAAAATGACACAATTACAAAAAAATGAACTATACTAACAAAAGGAAACACTTTAAATGTTCATTCAAAATTAAAAGTACTTTAAAAGACGACTTTATGACAACTTTCAAACATATGACGGCCATGTGCATGTCACTCCTCGAACACCATACACGATTTTTTCGATTAATTTGTGGGTTTCAAGGAAGTCGACCAACCACTATTTCAATTAAAAATCTAGACATAATATATTTGTTATCGGAAAAATTAATAATACAAATGTATTGCAAACGTACATATAAAACAAAGTAAACACTTACCTTTCTATAAAAACATTGTAAGCGTTCAAAAATGCATTTGTTATTGTCTGGCCATGTTGTCTGGTTCAGCTAGCCGTTATTTGCCGGAAATGTATTCGAAAAATATTTCGTTTCAAAATCGATCATTTATAAATTACTCACGATCCGTTTGTTCTAAAATTTGTATAATTTATTTATGAGGTAATTTCAAGTTATGTTATAAAGTAAATATTTAATATAAGCAATATTTAACAAATTCCCAAATACTAATCAATACACATTTCTGAGCAAGATATACGACCGATGAAATTAAATCGGGAGGAGAGTCAATTATATCAAGATTCTTTTCAAATAGTGCGTTTCAAGTAAGTGTCATTGTTATAGAGATATTATGAAAATGATATATTTTCATTAATTTTATTTGATAAGATTATAACTCTTATTGATCGCATGCTATGCACGTGGAAAGTTAGTATTTTTCCAAAATCTATAAATAGCGACTCATGGCATTGACATGTTCATTTTGAAATACGCATAGTGTCGTTGTGGGGCTGTATTGACGCAATTCAATGCTAGGAGTACCTTACATATTACTTGCATATACTGTTGGTGTTTTTATTTGGTGCATTTGTGTTTTTTTTTAATGAAATTGAGAATTTGCCATACATTGCAATATTTTTGCTAATAATTACATTATTACTAACATTTTTTTTTTTTTTTTATTGTATACATATACGGAATAAAAATGTGATTATTGCAACCATATGTAAATTGCATTAACTTATTTTGGGTATTACTGATCATTTTTATATTTTAAAATTTCTTCTATGTGGGGCCATTTTGGGACTTTACATGAACCTTAACATAGTGGTGTCATTTGTGTGGTATTGTTATGCGATTGTCTTTATGCCAAAAGTGGTGTGTAGCAGCCACACTGACCATTTTTAAGTCAGTGTGACATTTCCTGTCTGAGCTATAACTTTGCCATATATCTGTCAAGTTGCCTGTAGCACCTATCTCCTTACCTCAAAGCTCAATGTCTTTTTTAGTGTTTAGGACAAATTTGGTCACAAAACATCTTGCATATTTATTTCTGCCTCATTCATTACTTTGCCATAAATACATATAGAGGGATACTAAAATAACTTGGCACCAAAAAGTAAACAATTATAAGACATTGCATCTTGCATTGCAACTTTCTTACCTACCTCTAAGGCAGCGTTATAGATAATTTTTTACCCATGGCGATAAATACCCCCACTTTTCAAAGCATGGTGGTAAATGGTCCAATTTTGCCTTGCTTGAAGGTTAATTTGTTAAAAGTAAAACCATTGCCGACTTTTGAATGTTGATTGCTCCCTCAGTGGCCCAAACATTATCAGCCTTGTATTGTTGGCAGATTTTACATCTTAGACGAACTTCGTCCTTACCCTCCACCTCTGTGAGCCACGGAAAACTTTTTTGCCAACTTTAAACAGTTGTTTTATAAGCGTTTAAGTGTGTCCTTTTGATTTGAAACAGAGGAAATTATATCATTCAATATTGGCAGTGCAATGTTTTTACTGGATATAACTTTTGCCGTATAAAAAATAATCAATTTTACTTTGAGAAGTAATTTGTTTTGGCTTCGAAGAAGCCATGCTGGCCTTTTCGTGTAATTTAATAAACACATAAGCGCTGGAGTGTCTGTTAAAAAAATCAATTCTAAATTTACCATGCGTTTAGATGATACAGAGTATACATACCGACTGGCTAACTATTACTACAATCCAGCGCACAAATTAGCTCTAATTTTGATGATAACCAGTCTCATATTATGGCGAAAGACAATCAGCTGATCATATTTTGTGATAACTTTTTACGCAATGAATGTACATCATTTGCTGCGTTAGTCCAGATTGGCTTGCTAAAATGTAGGCACGGAAATGATAAATTTAGCGTATCTTGATATTTTTAATGCGTACATTACGCTCATACGCAGCTTATCTAGAACGCTGCTCTAAGGTCAAGGTTTAAGATAAAGGTCAAAAGCCAAATTTGGCAAAAAACAGCACAAAAATTTATTTTTCCGTGATATATTTTTTTGTGTATTATATAATATAATATTGATGGATTTTTAAAATAACTTGGCACAAATGCAAATGTGAAATGTGTCCCTAACTCAAAGGTCAAGGTCAAACTTAAAGAGATATTATGGGCATTTTCCACTGTTGAATTGATCTAAAAAGAATAAACAGGTCAAAAGAAATAGTTAAAATGTGGTAACTGACCAATTACATGTATCTACAACTCATCTTGCTGCCAGTTGTTTATATAAATATATATTATTTTCCATATTTTACGTGACTCACCCAGTCCTCTAAGCCAAAACGATCCGTATAACAAAATTGTGTCATATGAACGAATCTGCATGAAAACTATATTTAGACTCGCATAAAACTACATTTATACTCACATCGTGCATCGAATCATTTCTGTCATCAGTTGTCAAAACGAAAGTACAGCTGATATTCAAATGGATTATTTTCTGGATATTGTTTTAGTATTTTGATGCTGCATTAAATAAGTGTATATGAAGTGAAAACACCAAAAATAAACAACAATTGCGATCGACACCTATATACTGTTAGATGCCCATAATATTACTTTAAAGTTACATAAATACTATGCCCATAATAAAATCAACACATATTTTGCAAAATATTTTGTAAAATAAAGTTAACCCTTAAAAAAATCAGTGTTCCTTAATATATAGTTATAGCAATAGCCAAATTTCAACGCTAAATGTGGTAGCATAGAATAACCAGATACAAAATGCTTGTTTTTATGCCCCCTTCTTCGAAGAAAAAAGAAGTTTTTGGCCTGTCTGTCATTCTGTTCCAAAACTTTTACCATGGTTAAAGTTTGATAACTTTTGCAATATTGAAGATAGCAACTTCATGTTTGGCATGCATGTGTATTTCATGGAGCTGCACATTTTGGGTTGTGAAAAGTCAAGATCAAGTTCATCCTTCAAGGTCAAAGGTCAAATATTGTATTTTTCTTTCCTAAAACTTTACCCTTTGTTAAAGTTTGGTTTATAACTTTTTGAATATTGAAGATAGCAACTTGATATTTGGCATGTATGTGTATCTCATGAAGCTGCACATTTTGAGTGGTGAAAGGTCAAGGTCATCCTTCAAGGTCAAATGTCAAAAAGTACAATCCAAGGGAAGAAATAAGCTTTAAAGGGGAGATAATTTCTAAACCTGCCAAATGATATATTGAAATTTTATTTCAAAGCGGCGCAATAGGGGGCATTGTGTTTCTGACAAAAATATCTCTTGTTCTTTTTTGCGGGACAATGTTTCGCCACGATATCCGAACAGGCAGCGTCAGAAGAAATACGAATTCATGAAAACTACGTCATGCTTTCAAAGCCATCGCTTCGCTTCGCTTGTAAATGTTCGAATATCATTGCCGGAAATTCACATGGTATACTTTGTGGCCAAAAAAAATGAAAGCGAGCATTTTGTATCACTTTAAATCTTTGTTACCAGACCTCATCTAGCATTGGAATTTTGGCTATTGCTTTTAGGAACATTGATTTTTTTATGTGTTTGACAAATAATATTATTATTGTCACTCATTAACATGAACACACACAACATACAAACTATGATTTGTGTACTTTTTAGATGGTCGCTATGGCGACCGTCTAATGTGCTTGATGTAAAATTCAGGTCGATACAGCCTGGGTATGATTAGCCCAATTCCCGCTTACACTACGCGCGAAGAAAGAGTTGTATAATTTATGCAAGAGGTTTGAGTTCTCCAATTATGTTTATTCACAAATGGAAACATTATATTAATATCGTGTTAAATGCAATAGTTTCGAATGGTGTTTTATAGAAAAGAATTAAAAAAAACAATGATCGTATTGCACGTGTCGCGGAGGAGATTGTTTATGAATGATTAAAATAGTCCACTTTCTGCTGCGTCTGCGTGACGTAGTATTTTGGCTCATCTCATTCATAAATCTGAGGCTGGCGATAAACAAAGGGGAGTCCGGGTGAGAATTACGCACTAGTATAAGGTTACGCTTGTTTATATTCACAGGTCTCAATTAATAACACGTTGACCACGAGTTCAACAATTATTACCGGGATACGATAGACAACATAAAAATGATTCATTATCGCTGAAACTGTTAAAAAATTTTTAAATATAACAAGAATATTCTCTAAAAAATGTAGTCTTGCTGTTTTGAAATAAGGTTTGGAATTTTGGTTTCTAAATAACTTAATTAAAAACAAAAGTTTAATTATAGTGTTTTTTACTTTTAGTCGCATATTTACCGCATTATAATGTGTGTTATAATAGGCAAACCATACATTAGTAAAATTCAATCTGCCTTCGCACATAGAAGGAATGGGTCAATTAGGTGCTGCGTTTCCTTTGCTTACTTCAGTTAGAGGTCAATTCTTTACGTAAAAGCAATCACAAGGCCCCGGCTTCAGAGGAATTGCGGAGCGTTCTTACATAATTAAAGTCGTAGTCGCATGGTATTTGCGTTTAGCGTCCTATTTGGTCACGTGGTTCTTTTTCGCGGGTGTTTTGGCATTCATGATATGAGGCTATTAATAGATGCGCCTGTCGATAAACAAAGGAAAGTTTACGGGCGATAACAACGCAATAGGTTACGCTCTCACATACAACTCAATGACATAGTACAGGTCGTAAATTGAGAGATTTGGGAAAAAGTTGACGCTTATTTATATTCTCAATTTATAAAACGTTGAACATAAGTTCAACAATAACTTCAGCGATACGATAGACTAAAAAAAATCATAATCACTTAACCCGAATATAACAAATAATTTATAATAATAATACGAATGACCTGTTTCATAACCTCGTTGAAGCTACTACATCGGGTATTTCTGGAAAGCGTTCTTGGTTCTCAACACATAGCGGCGATCTTGTGTATTTACGGGTGCTAGCAACGCAATAGTAGAAGCTTAGTAGAAGGGTTAGCTTGTTTATATTCACAGTTCTCAATACATTGACAGTTGGATATGAGTTCATCAATTACTCAGGCATACTATAGGCAACCTCGAAAATGCTTTATAATCGCTAAAACCGAAAACAACTAAATATATTATATTAAATATATTTATAACAATACATGTCTTTTAAAAATGTAGTCGGCGTATACGCCGACTTTGAAATAAAGTTAGCAATTTACTTTTCTAAATAATTGAATACAATTAAACAAAAGTTAAACTATTGTGTTGTGTTTTTCACTTGTAAGCTGCATATTCACCGCATGAAATGTGTGTTAGCATTGTCAAACCACACATTAGTGTGAGTAAATAAAAAATATACTACGGGAGAGCACTTCATATGTGTCCTCATATGCCTTGTTATGAGTATCTTTCTTCATTATCGAAATATATCGTATGTTTATATTTGATTTAAACGCAGTTTTCTTTCGTCACATTTAAATCACACGTCAATAGCGCCGTCATGCGAAAATGGGTATTATGCGTTTCGGCAAGCGTTTGTTAAACCCAACATGTGCTCTTGCGCAGTCAGGCCATAGGCGACGCTGTTCGCTTTAAAATCACTCAATATGTTATGTTTCTCCTTACCAGAAGGAGGGATAGCTGAGTGGGCTATTTATATGATGGGCGCATATGGAATAAGACCCATTTTCGCATGACGAGGGTCATTACAAATCTCATTGCGAATTGAAAATCCCACATTTAAAAACAATGCTTTTTGATACAAAATTGAATTCAAAATAGCAAACTTGTTAATAATGGCAGCCTATCGACGCATTAAGGAATGCTTTCCAGACGTGCTGACCAAGTACGGCAAACATTGTGGTATGATAATTAAACGATTTTCTCTTATCGTGACACTATACTATTTCGCTAATGATTGTTTTCTCATCTTGGAGGCGAAATTGAAATTCTGCGAGATGGATTGTAACGCGTAATTGTAACAGGGCCACAATTTGTGTCGTTTGAGCATACAGAGAGTAGTCCGGAATTCCTTACACTGAACAGTGCTACATCCTTTGAATTGAGCACATACGCAGTGATGTAGCAAAAATTCAGAGGTTGTATCTCGAATCAGCTTATTAAATATTCGAAAATATTCATGCGTGTCTGTTGGCGTTATGTTAAAGTCACTAAGATGAAAACTGAAACAGCTTCGCCTAAAAGCGCATTAGTGCTCTATACCTATGTTTATGTTAGCGTTGTTGACACCGTGTGAACTGCTCGGGTAACAAGTAAAGCATAAAAAGCAATGTTTATATACTTTTATTCCTCCATATACAAGATACGAAGATTATTGTATATTTTGAATTTGTATATGGTGTCAAAAATCAAAAGTTTTGTACACGGAACTTTCATTATGAATTTATATTCTTGGTGAGATAGTCATTTGATATTAGAAAAAATATTCCTTTAATATGATGGTGACTGCAAATTTTCTTTATATTAAGTTCTCATTACCATTTTCATCATACTTTCTTTGCTTTCAGAACTTCCAAAAAAGCATGCTGTTTTTATTTTGTCTTAGTTATTTCTATGAAATAATAAGGATGATAAAAAGTGCACACAAAACTCGACCCGTGCGCTATGACACACACTTTTTAAAGTTGAATGGCGTGTGTTCATTTCAAACTTGCGATTGATTTTGAAAAATGAATTGCGTGTTAAATTATGCAATAGCGAACATCTTCAGTGCCTTCAGCGCTTTGATTCTAACAGTTTGTGCAATCAACTAATTGCTGATTAAAATTTTCAGACTTTTGTTCTTTTGTTTGACAAATTAACTTGGAATGCAAAATGGTGCCAAACCCCATATTTCTTGTTCTTTGTTTGAAAATGTAAGCAGTCTACCGCTACTGTCGACATGTTTGCTCAGTTTCACTAAAACATTGAGATGACATTTTATTAAATTTATAAGAAGATTAATATGTTTGGTAATAATGGAACAATTCCATTGAACATATGTCATGAAATAATACACCAGTAGTTGATAGATTATAAATTGATATTTGATTTAATGCAAGATACATAACTCTTGCATGATATCAGGGTATTGTATTATCGAGTTATCTCCCTTTCAAAAACTAAATTTCATTTCATATTTGAGGAAGATAAGTCTGTATGTAAATGTTTAACAAAGTAGTTTGAACAAGGTTGATAAAGCAGTCTCTCATTTCGTGACAGTCCTTTCATATGGCCGGCTAAATGAGCTGCCTTTAAGAAGTTTTAAGATTGTAAACCGACAGTTTCACAGATGGGCAAACATACATGTACATAAATCTTAAAATGGAAAATATATTTTAGTATATACTTTTTAAACAACATCTCTTAAAGCTGTGAAATTTACATGGAGTATCGGTGTCATGCAATTAAATTTTGCAATGATTTATTTTGCTTGCGTAAAATCAATAGATTGAGAATTTGGCCTACTTATTTGATGTATTATTATCTGATGAACAATATTGATTGCATTTAAAACAAAAAGTGAAAAGCAATATAAATTGTTATAAATTGTTATCAAGATAATCATTTTTAGCTCATCTATTTTTTGAAAAAAAAAAAGAGCTATTGTCATCACCTTGGCATCAGGTTAAGTTTTGCGTTTAGGCCCACTTTTCTCATAAAGTATCAATGCTATTGCATTCAAACTTGGTACACTTACCGGTACTTACTATCATGAGGGGACTGGGCAGGCAAAGTTAGATAACTCTGGCGTGCATTTTGACAGAATTATGTGCCCTTTTTATACTTAGAAAAATTGAAAATTTTGGTTAAGTTTTGTGTTTAGGTCCGTTTTTAGCTCATCTATTAAAAAAAAAAATTATGAGCTATTGTCATCACCTTGGCGTCGGCGTTGGCGTCCGGTTAAGTTTTGCATTTAAGTCCACTTTTCTCAAAAAGTATCAATGCTATAGCATTCAAACTTGGTACACTTACTTACTATCATGAGGGGACTGGACAGGTAAAGTTAGATAACTCTGGCGTGCATTTTGACAGAATAATGTGCCCTTTTTATACTTAGAAAATGGAAAATTTTGGTTAAGTTTTGTGTTTAGGTCCATTTTATTCCTTAAGTATCAAAGCTATTGCTTTCATACTTGCAACACTTACTAACTATCATAAGGGGACTGTGCAGGCAAAGTAATGTAACTCTGACTGGCATTTTGACAGAATTATGTGCCCTTTTTATACTTAGAAAATTGAAAATTTTGTTAAGTTTTGTGTTTTGGTCCACTTTACCCCTAAACTATCATAGGTATTGCTTTCATACTTGGAACACTCGCAAACTATCATAAGGGTACAGTAAAAGGACAAGTTGCATAACTCAGGTTGTCATTTTTACGGAATTATGGCCCTTTTTTGACTTAGTAACTTTGAATATATGGTTAAATTTTGTGTTTCGATCCACTTTACTTCTAAAGTATCAAGGCTATTGCTTTCAAACTTCAAATACTTTCATGCTATCATGAGGTTACTGTACCTGGCAAGTTGAATTTTACCTTGACCTTTGAATGACCTTGACTCTCAAGGTCAAATTATTAAATTTTGCTAAAAATGCCATAACTTTTTTATTTATGATTAGATTTGATTGATACTTTGACAAAACTACTCTTACCTGACATACCACAATAGACTCCACCCAAACCATCCCCCGTGCCCTTCCCCCCCCCCCCACGAATCCCCCCCCCCTGCTAATTTTTAACCAGGTTTACCGAAGGAAAAAACTGGTTATTAGATTGGCGAATGCGGGCGGGCGGGCGGAACAAGCTTGTCCGGGCCATAACTATGTCGTTCATTGTCAGATTTTAAAATCATTTGGCACATTTGTTCACCATCATTGGACGGTGTGTCGCACAAAATAATTACGACGATATCTCCAAGGTCAAGGTCACACTTTGAGTTCAAAGGTCAAAAATGGCCATAAATGAGCTTGTCTGGGCCATAACTATGTCATTTATTGTGAGATTTTAAAATCATTTGGCACATTTGTTCACCATCATGGGACGGTGCGTGGCATGAAAGAATCACGTCAATATCTCCAATGTCAAGGTTGCCACGACTAAAAATAGATTAATTTTCAAACAAACTTACAAAGGGGGTTAATTTTGTTTGTTCATTTCAAAAGTTCAGCTTGAGTTGTCTCCCTTTATCAGAATTTTTTTCACAATGAAAACCTGGTTTTGTGACAATTTTGTCCCTTGTTTTTTTTTTTTTTTTTAAGATCATCTCACAAATGACCACCACACCCTCACACTTTACCCCCAACCCCCACCCCACCCCCCATTTTTTTTTTTTTTTGAAACAGTTAAAAAACACAAATATTTATTTTTATTATTTTATTTTTGAAATACCGTCCAACCATCGCACCCAAGAATCCCCTCCCCCCACACCCGAATTTTTATGCCCCCCTTTGAAGAAGAGGGGGTATATTGCTTTGCTCATGTCGGTCTGTCGGTCAATCGGTCCGTCCGTCCACCAGGTGGTTGTCATACGATTACTCAAGAACGCTTGGGCCTACGATCATGAAACTTCATAGGTACATTGATCATGACTCGCAGATGACCCCTATTGATTTTGAGGTCACTAGGTCAAAGGTCGAGGTCACGGTGACTTGAAATAGTAAAATGGTTTTTGAATAGGGCTGTCACGATTCACCGGTATATCGGTATATCGCGGTGCATGTCGTGACAAAAATCGCACCGCGGTACGGCGTTGCCGCACCGGTTTTTTTATATTATTATATTAGCACAGATATAAATACATTACATAATTAGTTTTATATAGATATCGTTTTGAAAAATGTAGAAGCGATTCAAAAGGGGCTAAATAAATAATCCGTTAATATCCAGGGGTCCGTCTTATCAAAGATCGTACGACATTGTTTACTTATGATTGCATTTTGTAATTTAAAAATATAAGTGATTATAATTTGTTTGTTTCAAATATAATGGATATTTGACAGCTTCTTTGGAAATGAATGGAAATGTTCAACAAAAGTAATTATAAATGCGACGGTTACGTTTATACAATGTACGGCGCTTCAAAAATTGCATCGTAAGGTGAGAATGTCGTACGATGTTTGATAAGACGGGCCCCAGGTCAAGCAAGCGCTTCCACTTGTAGATGTTTAACTTTCACGTTTAAAATACGGCGATGTATGGGTCCGTACCTTTTTATACGCCCGTATAAAATACGGGACGTATTATGTGAAACCCCTTGGCGGGCGGGCGGGCGGCGGGCGGAAGGCATCACTTTGTCCGGACTCTAATTCAAATTGTATTCATCCGATCTTCACCAAACTTGGTCAGCAGTTGCATCTAGTTGATATCTAGGCCAAGTTCGAATATGGGTCATGCCGGGTCAAAAACTAGGTCATAGAGTCAATAAGTGCATTTTCAAAGGGGCCACTTTGTCCGGACTCTATTTCAAATTGCATTCATCCGATCTTCACCAAACTTGGTCAGCAGTTGCATCTAGTTGATATATAGGCCAAGTTCGAATATGGGTCATGCCGGGTCAAAAACTAGGTCATAGGGTCAATTAGTGCATTTTCAACGGCGCCACTTTGTCCGGACTCTAATTCAAATTGTATTCATCCGATCTTCACCAAACTTGGTCAGTAGTTGCATCTAGTTGATATCTAGGTCAAGTCCGAATATGGGTCATGCTGGGTCAAAAACTAGGTCAAAGGGTCAATTAGTGCATTTTACTTTGTCCGGACTCTAATTCAAATTGTATAAATCTTATCTTCACCAAACTTGGTCAGTAGTTGCATCTAGTTGATATCTAGGCCAAGTTCGAATATGGGTCATGCCAGGTAAAAAACTAGGTCATAGGGTCAATTAGTCCATTTTCAACAGCGCCACTTTGTCCGGACTCTTATTCAAATTGTATTCATCCGATCTTTACCAAACTTGGTCAGTAGTTGCATCTAGTTGATATCTAGGTCAAGTTCGAATATGGGTCATGTCGGGTCAAGAACTAGGTCATAGGGTCAATTAGTGCATTTTCAACGGCGCCACTTTGTCCGGACTCTAATTCAAATTGTATTCATCCGAAACTTTTAAACAACTTTTTATCCTGCGTCAAAGTGGTATGGGGGTCTAAACAATTATGATTTAAATATTGTGTTTTAGAGAACAAATGAGACTAAGTGTACACTTATTGATATCAATGCATATATATGAATATATCAGTTATATAAGTTGTTGTTGTTTTTTTTGCTTATTTCCAAAACAAATACATCAATCATCAGTGTATCATCTCCAATGGCACACGAATCGGGCGTATATTGCTCCGTCATGCGGCGCTCTTGTTTGGAATTAGGGACAGATTTCCTTGCAAGTTCATAATTATCCAAAAGATGTTTATTCTGTTTCTTATTTTCTTTCTTTAGTATATCGATCGTTCAAAGCATGGCACTTCCGAATCATGTTATCTTAAGATTCTGAATAAATCGAGGAAGAGTCAGAACGCTACGGATTTTCAATACTGGGCCCGCTGACTCCGCATTTTGAACATGCCCTTGAAGCGTTCGATTTACACAGATCGTAGTCACAGCTATTGTAAACAACATGGCGGACATTTTAGAAAAAGACGCGAACAATAACAATGACTACTTCTATCAAGTTTATTACAGTTTCTTTTACAGTTTCTAGTCATGATACTATGATACCAGTGTTTTCTGATTATTGAGTTTAATAAAGTTTGTAAAACTTGTTATTCTGCTGTTTTCTTCACAGATACATATTCTGTAAAATATCGCGGTACGTACCGCGATACAGTGCTGCCGTACCACGATATACCGCGGTACGCTCACGGCGTATCGTGACAGCCCTATTTTTGAATGATAAATCAAGAATGCATACGCGGCCAACAGGGCACACTCTAAACAATATTACTGAAGCAACTGGTCTGTAATCCTAAATCTATAATTATCAGTCCAATGAAACATCATCCCCCAAGTAAAATACAGTGGATCAGTAAAAATAATATTAGAAATGAGATTTTTTGTATATTTTGTATATTTAATATTGTGTTAATGTTTAATTTTGTTGATTAATATAAATATAAGCAGGACAGGGGAGGTAATACACTATAATATATTTCTTATATACAGGGGAAACAAATGCAATAAGTTTAAATTTATTGTAACAGCATTTGCCTCCCCTGTAATATATTTAAATTTTACCAAATGTAAGGCTAACTGCATTTTTGTAATGCATACTACTACTACTACTACTACTACTACTACTACTACTACTACTACTACTACTACTACTACTCTACTACTACTACCACTACTACTACTACTACTACTACTACTACTACTACTACTACTACTACAGGTTTTTTTTTGGCCCTATTTTATAGCCGAAATTCGGCTATGTTCCCAATCCCTAAAAGTATACTTTTTCCCAAAATGTGGCAAAAAATTCCCAATTGCCAAAAAAAAAAAAATATATATATATTTTTTATTTTTTTTTATTTTTTTTAAAGAAGTCTTATGTGTATTTTATGTCAATTTGAATTTAATTACATCTAACAAAGTATTATATGATTTTTTTCTTTTAATTTGAATGATTATAAAGAGTTAAATCAAATTTAGTATTTCTCCAATCAGTGGACTTTTCGTGTGGAAAAAAAGGCTAATGAATTTATTTTCCCAATTTCATGAAAATGCCGATAAAATTCTCAATTCCAAACAGTGGGAAAAAAACCTGTACTCCTACTACTCTACTACTACTACTTCTACCACTACTACTACTACTACTACTACTACTACTACTACTACTACTTCTCTTACTACTACTACTACTACTACTACTACTACTACTACTACTACTACTACTACTACTACTACTACTACTTCTACTACTACAACTACTACTACTACTACTACAACTACTATTATTTCTTCTGCTACCACCACCACCACCACCATCACCACCACCACCACCAGTTTTGGAAGATAATGTAATAAATGTCCACACCCCCACACTATACACCGCTCTTCACTCCACCCCTCCCTCCTTTGTGATTGAAATTGAGAGTCCCTTCACCTTTAAAAAGAAAATAGATGAGCGGTCTGCACCCGCAAGGCGGTGCTCTTGTTTATCTTTAGAGCGGCTTAAATTCAATTTCTGTATTTTTTACAAGAACACAGGGTGTTAATGGGAATTAACTCTGCAATACATGGGTTAATTTATAGAACCTTTGTTTAAACGTCAGTATATAAGATATTAAAAAAGTTATGGGGAAATATTTACACCAGAAAAAAGCAGATGATTTCAATGTTGAATAAGCAGAAAACCTATCAGTAAATATTAATTGTTTTATTATTTTAAAAGATACAGAAATATATTGTGAAAACATATGGAGGTGTCAATTTTCCGGATTATTCCAGAAATCCGGATTTTCAGCCGACCAGGGTAGATTTTGAGATCAATTAAAATCCCATTATATATTTTTTTGAGGGGGGGAGGGGGGGGGGGTATGGTAAAATTTGTTTGAAAGCGTGATCAATTTAGAACGAAATTGATATATTTGTTAAAGCTTTATCATCTTTGTGCTCAGTTTGCGCCAATTTTGCGAGTATTTTATTTATTTATTATGCCCCTCTTTGAAGAAGAGGGGGTATATTGCTTTGCTCATGTCGGTCTGTCGGTCAGTCTGTCGGTCCGTCCACCAGGTGGTTGTCAGACAATAACTCAAGAACGCTTGGGCCTAGGATCATGAAACTTCATAGGTACATTGATCATGACTCGCAGATGACCCCTATTGATTTTGAGGTCACTAGGTCAAAGGTCAAGGTAACGGTGACCCGAAATAGTAAAATGGTTTTTGAATGATAATTCAAGAACGCATATGCCTAGGATCATGAAACTTCATGGGTAGATTGATCATGACTTGCAGATGACCCCTATTGATTTTGAGGTCACTAGGTCAAATGTCACGGTCACAATTACCCGAAATAGTAAAATGGTTTCCGGATGATAACTCAAGAATGCATACGCCTAGGATCATGAAACTTCATGGGTAGATTGATCATAACTCGCAGATGACCCCTATTGATTTTGAGGTCACTAGGTCAAAGGTCAAGGTCATGGTGACCCGAAATAGTAAAATGGTTTTCGGCTGATAACTTGAGAACGCATACGCCTAGGATCGTGAAACTTCATAGGTACATTGATCGTGACTTGCAGATGACCCCTATTGATTTTCAGGTCACTAGGTCAAAGGTCAAGGTCACAGTGACAAAAATCGTATTCACACAATGGCTGCCACTACAACGGACAGCCCATATGGGGGGGCATGCATGTTTTACAAACAGCCCATGTTTCTGATTGGCTAGCCGATGAAATAGACATGAAAGATAACTGATGGAAAATCGTCCCTACTTTCCGAAATTTTTACAAGTCAACGAAACGTTGCACATGTCCACCATCATGAAATATTCTATGTGATCTATTAGCAAAGTTAAGCAGTTCAATGGCATATTGTCAAGCAATATGTTAACCAAATAATATATACTACATATTTGCTAGGTAAATGGTTTTCATTTTTCAGTATTCAAATGATATGCAGATTTTATTTCCTGTGAAAAACACGTAATCTTTTATATTTTCGTTTTTGGATACAGCATTTTTGCTGATTCAATTAATTTTAGCTCGGCTGTTTTCAGAGAAAACCCGATGTATTTTCATAGCCAGCTTTCCCTCAGCCGTCAGCCGTCCGCAGTAGGCGACCGCGGCGTCGTGCTAAAACCTTAACATTGGCTCTAAAATCAAAGTGCTTCCACCTACAACTTTGAAACTTCATATGTTGATGCACCTTGATGAGTTCTACATGCCACACCCAATTTTGTTTCACTAGGTCAAAGGTCAAGGTCACTGTGACCTCTAAAAAAAATAAAAAAAATTGACAAGCTTTCGCAGCCGAGAGGGCACCCATTATGCGGTGCTCTTGTTTATGTCCATTATAAACATATATGTATATACTTGACATACATTTATTTACAGGATTTACCATGTTTGCATTATATACAGCAAAGATAACGTGGCAAGCAACTACTTGTTATACAGGCAAAGACATTTTTGTTATACAGATTAAGAAGCGATGTTTTATAGAGATAAAGAAGCTATTTTACAGAGACAAAAAAGCTTTTTCTTTATACATACACAGAAGAAATTTTTATTACATTAAAGAATATCAATTTTTATACACACTTAGAGAGACTTTTTTGGCTGATAGGGAAAAATACCGGTGTTGTTCAGTTGTCCATATTATATTTACTTAGGTTCAAGTCATAGAGCTGCATACAGAAATTAACTAAATGTTCCATTATATTTTTTTTATTTTTATTTTTAACTTTTATTTAGAATTTTTTGTCAGCTATTGGGAAACTTGTAGTTTTTTCCTAATTGGGAAAGTGCCGCTTTCCGATACTTTTTAAAGAAGGAAAAAGTCGCCGACTTAAGATGCTATTTTTTACACACTGTCAAAGCGGCAGATGTTCTAAAATTTTAGCTTCAAAATCTTATGAGAAATTTTTTTTCCTGGTAAGCTGTTACAAATAAAAGTTAAAACTGTTACAATACAAACTTTTCCAGAAGGTTGCTGTAAAAAAAAAATATGTACTATTTACTTTGGGTTATTTTTGACAAGCAAAATAATATATCTTTCAGTTAAATAATAATTTGTTAGATCATTTTGTCAACTTTGATGCAATTCATAGAAATGTTCATTAGGTGGTTCTCTTTCAAAGTTGCTAAAAAGGTTCTGGTCAACTGCACAAGAGAGATGTTTACAGTCAAGTGCACAAAGCAGTCTCTTATGTCAGTCATTTATCATCTGTTTCTATTCGTTTCATCCAATCTTGTTCATCGTAACTGAGTCTGTAACATAAAAATGTATTGTTCTCTCAGTAACTAACTCTTTCAGGGCTGGAACCAAATTTTGAAGGCATTTGCAAACAGTTTGTATCCGATGAAACGCCACAGAACATGGCGTTTCATCAGGATCCAAACTGTTTGCTATTCTGATAGTATTCTTTAAAAAAAAATCAAAGAAAATGCTAATTTTAGAAATTCAGCAGACAACATTTTAGCAGACAACAAATAACCCAGCATGCAAAGGGCTAAAGATACAATTTTCAACCTATTCAGGTTGGTTTTGCTCGCCCGAGAGGAGCAAGTTAGAAGGATTGAAACATACCATAGGTTTCCTCGTATAGCGCCCAGTGTTTTACCTTCAAAATTCAAATTAAAAAGCCGGTGCGCGCTATACATTGATACAACGCATTCAAAAAACAGCCTGTGGGCTATACACAGGAGTGCGTTATACAAGGAAACCTACGGTAATAGCACTCCATTTAGTTTCATGGTATATTTTGTGACCAAGACTGGATAGATCAAGATTTGTCCACCAACAAATCTGACCATGAGAAGTTGTTCTCACGCTGTGCAGAGTATTCTGTTACAAAAATAGATAAATTGTTTGCACGTTTCTTTGTCCTTCCTATATTGATGTCAGTCAGGATTATAAGTCTTTTTATAGAATGTGATAAAAAAACTTTTTTGTCCATAATTTAAGTAGGGTAGTTTGTCACAAGGTTGTAAAACTATATGGCAGTCTTATAATCAGACCACTATGTGGCCTGATAAGAAAACTAACCTTCATTCCTTTAATTTTTAGTTAGGCCCATGCTAACTGAAGTTGCTGGATCAGTGTGATCATATACAAATATGAACATGAAATATAATTCCTTGAAAGAGTTTTTAAATCGCATATTAATTTTTGTAACAACTTTTTAATTAGCTTCCATAAATCAGTAGGAGACAGTGTGTGTGTTTTTTGTTAAAAATTGGATCCTTTATTGATCCATTCCCTATTGAAATCAAAGTACTGGCAGTACTGGTGTGACGATGCTTTTGAGAGGATGTATATAAAAGCATCAAGTTAAGTTTATCTACATCACCACAATCACCACAATTGTGTATGTTGGTACGAAAAAAAAATTTGGTACAAAAATTTTGCGAAAAAAATTTGGGTCTGAAAACAAATTTGGGTACGAAAAAATATTTGGGAACAAAAAAATTGGGACCGAAAAAAAATTGGGTACAAACAAAAAATTGGGGATGAAACAAAAATTGGGTACGAAAAAAAAATTGGGTACAAAAAAAATTGGGTACGAAAAATTTTAGGTATGGAAAAAAAATGGGAGAATGGGAAAGAAGTACCTGTGGGGAACTTGACCCACACTTGCACATTTTCGGCCCTTTTCGTCAAACATCAGATAAGTTTCTCGCAGGCAATAGTAAGAATACACATTTCGGAAGCGGTAATGCCGTCCTACCTACGCGCGTCAAAATGTAAGCGAAATATGTACACAAGTCTGTCAGGAATGATTGAATTAATGAAGAAAATCGTGTATTGATGTAAGTTTTTTGAAGAAATGTGAAGAAAATATATTAAACAAGAGCTGTGTTTGTGAAACACAATGCGCCCTGCTGCGCAGCTTTGAAGCCATATATTTTACCTTTGACCTTGAAGGATGACCTTGACCTTTCACCACTCAAAATGTGCAGCTCCATGACATACACATGCATGCCGAATATGGAGTTGCTATCTTCAATATTGCAAAATTTGACCTTTGACCTTGACCTTGAAGGATGACCTTGACCTTTCACCAATCAATATGTGCAGCTCTATAAGATACACATGCACACCAATATTGAAAAAGTTATGGCCAATGTTAAAGTTTTCGGACAGACAGACAAACTCTTTATATTTGACATTTGACCTTGAAGGATGACCTTCACCTTCACCTTTCACAACTGAAAATGTGCAGCTCCATGAGATGCACATGTATGCCAAATATCAAGTTGCTATGTTCAATATTAAAAATGTTATGGCCATTAAAGTTTTCGGATGGACGGACAGACTGACACACTGACTGGCTGACTGACTGACAGTTCAACTGATATAGGCCACCCTACCGGGGGCATAAAAAGCAATGGCGATATTTTTCTCAGCCACATAATTGTTAATAGTTTGATATCACAAAATGAAAGTGAAAGTAAAACTGTCAAAATGATAACCTGTCAACGTGTTGTTTTTGCTGGCACGAGAGGGCGATTACACTCAATGTGTTCACATTTTGACCATAGGCTTTGTCAATGACCTTTATAGTATGGGTAGCTTTGATATTATTTATTGCTATCATGTAACTGCATGATTGTGTATATGTTAACAATACACAAAGCATAAATAATGATATAAATCTACTGATTGAGCTTATAATAATCTGAGAACTATAGCCAGGTCAATTAAGGACTTAAAATACAATTTTGTGTCCTGATTTCATGAAGAAATGACCATGCATGTCCTAGATTTCAAATTCAAGGCCCTGGTGTGACACATTGGTAGCATTACCGTTAAACTGTTACCAGGCTTATGAAATTAGTTTTTATTGAACTATCTAAGGAAATCTAAATCAGGCACTGATTTTTATACGCCCGTCTATGACGGGACGTATTATGGTATACCCCGCGTCTGTCCGTCCGTCCGTCTGTCTGTCCGTCCGTCCGTCTGTTAATGTCGTACGCTACGTCAAATATCCTTTGACAGATTTTCTTCAAATTTTAACACAATCTTAATATTGATAAACCCTGATCCCCTTTCGTTTTTGACGGAATTCTGAATTGTCGTTCCAGAGTTATGGGACTTTGTTCGTCAAAATTTCGTGATTTCATTGAATGTCCTACTGTAGCTCAAATATCCTTCGATGGATTTTTTTCAAATTTCAACACAATCTTAATATTGATAAACCCTGATCCCCTTTCGTTTTTGACGGAATTCTGAATTGTCGTTCCAGAGTTATGGGACTTTGTTCGTCAAAATTTCGTGATTTCATTGAATGTCCTACTGTAGCTCAAATATCCTTCGATGGATTTTTTTCAAATTTCAACACAATCTTAATATTGATAAACCCTGATCCCCTTTCGTTTTTGACGGAATTCTGAATTGTCGTTCCAGAGTTATGGGACTTTGTTCGTCAAAATTTCGTGATTTCATTGAATGTCCTACTGTAGCTCAAATATCCTTCGATGGATTTTTTTCAAATTTCAACACAATCTTAATATTGATAAACCCTGATCCCCTTTCGTTTTTGACGGAATTC
This sequence comes from Dreissena polymorpha, assembly GCF_020536995.1. Taxonomy (NCBI): domain Eukaryota; kingdom Metazoa; phylum Mollusca; class Bivalvia; order Myida; family Dreissenidae; genus Dreissena; species Dreissena polymorpha. The sequence continues at coordinate 80,829,207 of NC_068359.1, forward strand.
TGAATTGTCGTTCCAGAGTTATGGGACTTTGTTCGTCAAAATTTCGTGATTTCATTGAATGTCCTACTGTAGCTCAAATATCCTTCGATGGATTTTTTTCAAATTTCAACACAATCTTAATATCTAAATTGATGTTGCAAGATGATACATTATGCTCCATTGAAATAGAATCCCTGAAAAATTGAACAAGGTGAGCTTTTTTCTATTCCGATTGTACACTACCACTTACCCATCTACATTTCTCTTTTATTATTGGTCAAAATATCTATAACAGGTTTACTTCAACTCCATATCCTCTAAAGAAATGCATACATATACTCAAAAAAAGATATGGTATGAATGTCAAGGAGACGGCGCTCCATGCTCATGTACTTATAAAATAAACCATGTATTCAAATACAAATAAACTGAAGTAAAAAAATGATTCAAAGGGTTATTTATTACCTTACTACTTCATTGGCGAACGACGGGCGTATCATGCGCTCATGGCGCAGCTCCTCAGTTCTTGTTTTAATACAGTCATAGATCAGTTGTGGCCTCTGGGTAATGACCAATTTTTGCTTACTTGTCACAACCTTAAAACTTTCCACATGTCTATAATAGCAAATCTGGATTTAGGTGATCTTCAATGGTATATTTAAACTTTAGCTCTGTTACAAGAGTGCTGGTAAAGTCCAGTCACATATTTAAATCTAGGCCATGTCAAAATCAAAGTGTCAAAGACAAATGAAAGATGCGTTCATTAATTATTGTCCAGTTGTTTACTACTGCTGTAAGTTTTTATATAATATGACTGATGAACATCATGTGAAAGAAAATTCACATAGTCATTGTATATCAGGTTTAGCAGCCTTTTAGATAACAAAGTATGCTAGTTTTCAATGTCGCTTCTGGGGATCAAACCCGTAGGGCTTTTAGGAAGATTCAGAAATTTTCGATCCCTTGAGAGCAAACAAACCAAAAATTAAGTCAAATATTGCCAACTCGGTTTTTTGAGTCGGTTCATGAGGGATAATGGAGCTTGATTTGTCATTGTCGGCTCTGGTACTACTTACATGTACCCCGGGTACTCTTAAGTATACTTACATGTACCCTGGGTACTCTAAGTATACTTACATGTATCCCAGGTACGGTAAATAAACCTAATTGTACTCGGTCCATATTAGACTGTACCCGAGTTGAATTCGCGCCCAAAATTCGAAGTCGTAAAACGCGCAACCGATTATCTTAAACACACTTCTCTTCAAAAAACACTGCATCAACATGCTTTTTGAGTATGTGTTCCGATAATATAGAGGCCATTCTACAGAAAATTGACATAAATGTGTATATATAATTATTACAAAAAAATAGTCGACAACGACTGATTTAGGGTTAAATTTCACGGGTACATTTTAGTATATTTACCATACCCGGGATACATGTAAGTATACTTAAGAGTACCCGGGTAACATGTACGTAGTACCCGAGCCGACAATGAACAATCGAGCAATACTGGAAGGTGCAACATCTCTCACGCCCCCTAGCATCGCCTTTAGCAGTATTCAATTCTCAACAGGAAAGTGCTGGAGTCATTGATCCCGAGGGACAAGAAAAACAATTGATTAATGTTCGAAATAAATAATTTGATTAAAGACAATTCTATTATTTGAGCCAGGTCACAGGAAAAGCGCAGTCAAATCAGTATCCAATTAAATTATTTGTTATTGTCAGAAAAACGCTTTTAAGGAAACAGCTTTCAAGCGACTGCAGGCTGATCTAGATCCAAACTGGCCACAATCGCCTTAATGTCTCTTTTTCTGTGACACAGTTCATGACAGCTTCTAAATAGCGAAACAAGCCAATTTATGCAGTAAGAAAGTTTTGAATCGAGACTCTCATGGGGGCGGCCATTGTTGAATGTTGAAACACGAACGACAACTCTGCTAGGAGAATGTTATCAATGACGAGCAGTCTCCTACGCAGTGGCGAATGCAAAAGGGAAGTAACTGAAAAATCGAGTTATCTCAATCGGACTGGCTTGGTCTTTTACATAGGTCGCCGTTGTGAATTTTTTTTTGATGGTTCCAGCATTGTCAAAAAGTATATATTTTTCCCAGTATTGGACCAAAAAATCACCAAATTCCCAATTGAAGGTTTTCAAGCAAATTTTTTTTTTAGATAGATTAAAAAAAAAAGATAATGTAAAACTTTTCTATTCTCAATTTGAAGCATTTTTTTACCAAACTGCAACAACAATAATTTCCCAATTTTAGTCAAAACGCTGCGATTTTTCCAAATTTAAAGAGTCCCGGCTCCATTCCCTAAATGGTGAAACAAAAACACTTGGAGATAAGAGGTCTCTTTTGTGTGACTCGGTTAGTCTGACTGCATCGCTTGGCAAGTTGGTCAGTCCCTTTGACAGATTTTAATGAAAATTGCATCAAATGCTGAGGGCATTAAAGTCAATTTGCAGAAGGCATGCTGGCTCAAGGTCAAGGTTGTACTTCAAGGTCAAAGGTTTGAGCTTCCTTGTTTATGTCAGAACTATAACACCTTTTGAATGATTTTTATGAAAATATGCTTAAATGTATGTGGGAAAAGCACGAGTCCGGTACAAGGTGAAGATAATTTCTCTAGGTCAAAAATGTGAGCATCTATTTTTGTGTCAACTCTATTTCTCTCGCTACCATTGCGAAAGATTTTCATAAACTTGCCCCACATATTAAGGGCATTGACAAGATGTGCAGAATGCATGAGTAAGTTCAATGGTGAAGGTCAACGTTGTACTTTAATGTAAAATGTATGAGCCCCTATTGTTGTTTTCAAAATATATCCACTATACCCTTTGAAGGATTTTCATGCAATGTTTCTAAAATATTTAGGTCATTCATATGATGTGCAGAACACATTAGTTAGTCATGCCTGCTTAAGATTTATTTTATACTGCAAGGTCAAATGTTTGAGCCTTTATTTTAGTGTCCACTGCTTAGCATTTGGGTATTGTCATTAAACATTGTCTTGTCCAGTTAACCATTTCCCTGTGAAAAGCAAAGTGAAAATAGCTATATACAAACAGCATAAAACCAGAACAGCCTTTGAGTTACTTGCAATCTAGTTTTAACTCTTAAAAGTACCATTTTTAGTCCAATCTTCATGAAAGTTGGTCAGAAAGTTTTCCCAATTAAATCTTAGCTGTGTTTTAAACTGGGTCATTCGAGTTAAACAATATAGGTCACTAGGTCAACGTAAAGAAAAGCTTGTTAACATTTAGAAGTATCTTTTTCATTTCAAATGCATTTCAGAATGGTTAAGTTTCTTTGTTTCTCAGATGAGCGCTGTTGGGCTCATGGCTCTCTTGTTTAAACAGTTGGGCATAAACATGGAAGTGTGGCCCCCTCCTGCTATGCAGCTTTAGCTAAATCCCTTATGAAGTAAATCTGCAGTTTAATCTAACAGAGCTCTATACAACTGGAGTCGTATTTCAGAAACATCTTCAGTCATTTCTTAAATATTTTCACTGAAGTTCAAAATTACAATGTTTTGTATTTCTTTACTAAATAAAGACATGCATGTTTTTTTTTGGTATTCCTCTAATAACATTGACATAATGATGTTATTTTGATGTAATTTTTCATGCCTAACTATTGCAGTATGAAATGAAACACTTAAGAAAAATTTCCCAATTTAAGGATAAAAATAAAATTTAACTTGGGTGCTTCTGGAATACCACCAGGCCTGTACATTTATAATAAGAAATGAATGGTTAAGCGAAATTTCATTTTGTTTATCTATCTTGAGTGAAGAATTGACCATTGGCAGTGCAGTTGCATTAAACACTTGTAAAAATCTGAATCTGTTTAACAGTACTTTCATACAGGGTAATAAGATTAAAACACTTGGTGAAAAATAAACACTTGGTGAAAAATATGTTTTCATCATCAATGTGTGTTTCGCTTTGTCAATGAACTTAATATTTGTTGCTTATATTATAGCATTTCCAGTTGACACTCATTTTGTTTTGTCAGCACGACAACTGGCATAAGTTATACAAGAACAAACATAAATGTCATAATTCAACAGTAATTCATTTATTTACTGCCTGTATTTGGTAGAGCGTTTGTACAGTTTTCTGGTGCATACCAGTTTGTTCATTCTCTGTTGAAATTTTTTACCATTGTGGTTTTAACATGAAGTGATTGGCAACTGTGCTGTTGGAAGTATTATAAGTTTTTTTAAGTGGAATAAAGACACTGAAATGTGAAAAAAGTAGTGTTTAGTAGAAAAACAAGGCACATAATTGTGGTACAATACAAATAATTAAATAAGATTTGAAACTAATAAGGAGTCGAAAATGCAAGCGGGAGAAATGTACAAAATATATACTATCAAGTTTGAGGTTTGTTGAAAATTTATGATGCTCAAAATTAATATATATAATGTCCAATTAGGGGGCAGCATGAAATCAGTCAAAAATTGTATTTAAACAATCTCAAAACAAGTATTGTGTAGAATTAGAATTACAAATATTGCAAATTATTTATTGTTTGTTATTATCAATTATGAAGGTATTAATTTTAATGAATTTTCAAATTTTTTAGTGTTGACACCATGTTAACAATCAAAACAATACACATGTCAAAGATCTTTCCCTATGTGAAGAAACATAAAAATCTTTATTGTTTTTCATACATTCTATATTAATTATTTATTATTTATGTTTTAATGATTTACTAACATATTTTGTCTTTGAAATCTTCATTTCCCAAGTTGACCTGCATAAAATAAAAGTTATTTCTGGTTTTTATTAACCCATTTATGCCTAGCGTCTAGAAAAAAGGCCTTGGCAAACAGCGTAGACCCAGATGAGACGCCGCATCATGTATCTGGGTCTGCGCTGTTTGCTTAAAGGAATTTCAGTAAGAAATATTCTAAATATAGAAATAAATATACTAGACATCCCTAATAACTGAAATAAATTGATCCAATTTAGAAGGATGGGGGAGTCCACTAGGCATAAATGGTTTAAAAATGTTCAATTGAGAGGCAGAAGTCTCGATTTCAGGGTTGAAGGTCATTTACAAAAGGTAGGTAGTTATGCATGTACATCGTAAATGCTTTACAGATTGATCAAGAAATGTAAACAGACTTAAGCATTTATCCAATATTAACCCATTTATGCCTAGTGGACTCTCCCATCCTTCTAAATTGGATGAATTTATTTCCAAAATTGGGGATGTCTAGTATATGTATTTCTATATTTACAATATTTCTTACAGAAATTCCTTTAAGAAAACGGCGCAGACCCTTATGAGACGCTGCATCATGTGGCGTCTCATCTGGGTCTACGCTGTTTGCCATGGCCTTTTGTCTAGACGCTAGGCATAAATGGGTTAAACAACAACTAAATTTTGGGAACTACCCTGTGTAAGCCAAAGTTTTAAAAATACCCACAATATGATGTCAAGTTGTCAACATGTAAACAAGAAAAGGGGCAAAACTTGTATAATTAAGCATATTATAAATTAATGTTTACCTTTATATATGTGTACATTTTAAACATTTTATGAACCATCTTGGAGACTATTCCTAGTAATGTCTGACAAGAATTCAACCTTTTAAGAAAATGTGTCTGACAAATCCATTCTGCAGAATCACAGAGTCAAACTTTGAGCCAACTGTTAATGACTAAGTCTCATTTAAAATAAGGCGATTGTTTTTTAACCAGGTTTTCCGAAGGAAAAAACTGGTTATTAGATTGGCTAATGCGGGCGGGCTGGCTGGCTGGCTGGCTGGCGGGCTGGCTGGCTGGCTGGCGGAACAAGCTTGTCCGGGCCATAACTATGTCGTTCATTGTCAGATTTTAAAATCATTTGGCACATTTGTTCACCATCATTGGACGGTGTGTCGCGCAAAATAATTACGTCGATATCTCCAAGGTCAAGGTCACACTTTGAGTTCAAAGGTCAAAAATGGCCATAAATGAGCTTGTCCTGGCCATAACTATGTCATTCATTGTGAGATTTTAAAATCATTTGGCACATTTGTTCACCATCATGGTACGGTGTGTCGCACGAAAGAATCACGTCAATATATCCAATGTCAAGGTCGCCACGACTAAAAATAGATTTTATTTTTTTTAAACAAACTTACAAAGGGGGTTAATTTTGTTTGTTCATTTCAAAAGTTCAGTTTGAGTTTTCTCCCTTTATCAGATTTTTTTTTCACAATGAAAACCTGGTTTTGTGACAATTTTGTCCCTTGTTATTCTTTGGTTTACAAACCTTAAGAAATGGAAAAAAATGAGGTTTTGGAATGAAGATTAAAAGATAGTTTATTTTACCAATTTACCGATTATAATGAAATAAATCATTCAATGCAATTTTATCAAACCTGATTTCAATATAGCAATTTTTGCAAGTCGGTGTTGACCGAGTAAAACTAAATATGCTTGTAGAACTTTCCTAAACAAAATAGGCTATAATGGAAACAATTCAGCGATTTACACATGCTTCATATTAACGTTTCCTAAAATTTCATAAAAAGGCAAACACTTGTTTTTAAGAATTTCTTAAACACAATTATCATAAATTTTGGCCAGATTTTGCTTTTCAAAATAGGGGGATTATATTGGTTGTTGGGCAAGTGAAAGAGTCGGATATTATCAGACCTGTTTACCTCTACGGATTCGCCGTAGTTACTACGGATTATTTGGCTAAACTACGCACTACGGATTTGTACTGAAAAACTACGGATTCATTGATCAAAATGGTCAAATTTCAGTTTTTAAGCGTACTTTCGCTTATTTTCGGTCTAAACGGGTAATTAATCAATCATTATCATTTTGGCGCTTGCGTAGTAAAAAATGTTGAAATTCGAGCCTCCCGGGGAATGAGTGCTGGACGACAACTGACTTGCGTATTGGTTCTCAAATTTAGCCGAATATATTCGATTTAATGTTGCTGTCCAGTATACACATTTCTCTGTCTATTGCGGAGAATAACGACGATAGTCGAAGTATCAGGATTGAGCACACCTGTTTTTACACACGTCCAAGATGGCGGCAAGCAGACGAGAAATTGCGATCAACGGTGAAAATAACAAATTAAGAACGGATAGCATATGGTCATAAGGGAATAATGTAATGCGTGTGTCAATTAATGCAACATACTACGTTTGAGATTTAAAAAAATATTTATCAGAAATCTGCACAGTGAATCTGCGTCACGGAAACGAGTGTTGGAAAATTAGAGTTCAGTCTATTCACAAAGTTAAAGCATTTATTATAATAAGATGAGTATCGTTCGAAAATGGAAAGAGACAAACATGATTTGATTTATATGTTAGTGGATCTGTGTATAATCAGATTCATATGCATATTCTGCTTTATTATGTTTGTTACGCTGTACAGTTCGATGAAATAGCATTGACCTGAGGTTGTCAAGTGCAAGATATTGAAAGGTAAACAAACAAAATATTATTTTAACTCCATTTAATACATCATTAACACAACAATAACACTAAAAGATGTTTGTCAATGTTTGTTTGTTTTCCCATTATGATATTTCATTAAAAAAAATACTGAATTAAAGTAATAGCTACTCTTAAAGAGCTTATGATCAAATGGTGTATTTAAGAATCTATAGACTATTGCACGTTTAATATGCATGTGGATGGATATTAACTAAATATTGTCTTCATTGTAAGAAGACATTGAAGCAGCACTTTATAATATAAAATGCTGTCAAACATGCACTTAAAAAACATTTTTAATTCTGTTACTTATAATAATAATTATGTATAATGCTTAACCCTTTACCACTTAGATACGTATTTTAACACATTTGTAATCCTTTAGAAAGTTAAATCTAAATTAATGCCTTTCTTTCTAGATCCAAGTTTTAAAGGTTTTAGTTTCAACCCTTAGATACTGATGAGCAGCAAACAGCATAAAACCTGAACAGACTGCGAATACTTGCAGGCTGTTCTGGTTTTATGCTGTTTGCACATAGTCATTTTCACTTAGCTTCTAAGTGGGAAAGGGTTAATGTCTCCCCATTTCATGGTTTATCAAGCTATTTTTCCAATTTCATGGTTTATCACGCTAATTTTCCAAATATGAATGGCAAAGGCTGTAACAAATCAAAGCAAAAAAATCACTTAACAGATTTAATTATTAGCAAGTGAATTCATCTAATGCTTTATGTACCATTAAACTGATCTGTGACCCAGTCATGGTGTTTTTATGCTCAAAATGATTGAAAAGTTTAAAACTACTGGCAACTGCCCAAAACTACTGAGAGATGCCCTCCATACTACTGAGAAGCAATCGGTAGGGTAAACAGGTCTGTATTATGTTTCCTCTGATTAACCAGTAGACTAGTATTTAGATCTTCACCTGGGTACACATTGGTGCAGTATTTTTTTTCCCCAAAATTACATCCTAGATCTTACAGCTGTTTCCCAATGGCACAAAGTAAGAAAAGCTTGTTTCCCAATGGCAAATAGTATCATGTTCCCAAAGATTGGACCAAAATTTTCCTAAAACGCTGGCAAACTTTTCCAATAACTAAATAATTGCTTGATTTAGTTTCATATACATCAATTTAATTCAGTAGGACTTAAAATATAAATTTAAATTTTAAAAGCAGTTTAAAAGCAATAATAAACAATTGGTATACTGTTATTTATAATCATATTAATTATGTTTATTTTTTCCCAATTTCATGGTTAATCGCTCTCTTTTTTCCCAATCCAAAAGGCACAGGCTGTAAAATATAAAGTGAAAAAAAATCACTGCAATTAGAGAATCTTTGCTGGTATTTTGATTGGGAAATATTTGTTCTACTAGATTTGTTAGCATGCAAGTCATTATGTGTTTGAAAATGAATGTCTATAATGTTATTCATTGTAAAGTTGTTAATGAATGCTCAAAATGTTTGGTATATGACTTGGGGTTACAGTTATATAGACCAAAAATTACCTTACGGCATGCAGACATGTTTGGCAAAAGTTGAATAGCCTATCAAATAGGGTTACGATTGATCCTCAAGCTAGAATAAGTTTATGGCTTGTCACGATCTTATCTTTTTTTTTTGCCACTAAAGTTTTGCGATTTACTTATTTATCAACTTAACGCCAGTCATTTTTCTACTAGTTAGTATTTGCACGTAGATCTTTTCATTTTGACCCTAAAGACTCTTTTGTTAAAATATGTTGTTTTTTTTTAATACATGTATAAGTATACTGTAATTAAATGTAATTTAAGTATACACCTTTACCATGGTTAAAAGGCATGAATCAAAATTAATAAAGATTTAAAACTGTTGCAACAAAAATGACATGCAAAATTGATTATTTACTCATATGTGGGTGTGTAAGTGCTAAATTTAAGCGCTTGATCGTTGATCTTTTTCATATATGTTGTATCCCAAATTTAAATAAGATTTACAGATTTCTAGGATAGTTTTAGTCAGGTTTATTTCTCACGTATGCCAATAATCACTGTTGTTTAAACTCATTTTTTTCTGGAAGACAAAGAAACTTGCTCTGTTATTTCGATGAAAAAATAAATGTATTTTAAATTTCATATTTTTTTTTATTTCCTCTTTCTACAGCCTACCTCCCGCGAAATTTTTTCTAAACTAAAGAATAAAAAATAAACTCCTTATGGGTTTTTAAAAAGCATACAGGCTTACATTTGTTTGAAAATACTTTTAATTATTGACTCTCTTAATATGATGACCATTTCTCCATAAAAGATTTTTATCAAAACTGGCATTAAATGTAACATAAAAATCAAGAAACTTAAATGCAATACAGTTTTTGCAATGTTAAGCGTTCTTTTGTAAGAGTTGTAGCTTGCATAAAAAACTAATAAATGTAAGTTCCATGTGTGAAGCTTGGCAAATTAATACTGTCATCAAACTATATTGAATTGCATAAAAGCTGTGATGATAACTTTGACTCAGGTAAGAAACCTAGGGCCATCTTGTTTCTAGCTTTTGTAAGATAACTTCTCAATCAGATTCTCAAAGAAATTATTTTTCTGAATTGCAAAATTGCTTAGTTTTGCTGCACCTTTCTGTCAATCTGTATGCATTTAATTTTAATTTGTTTTCAGATTTGCATGTCTTGTTAATTAGCAGACACCAGTCAGTCTGTCTGGAGAGAAAACCAGTCTGAGTTGTGTGTATTATTTCATACATTAGAATAAATTAGCCACACAAATAATGCTAAAAAATACTAAGCAACTGTAAACAAAGTCCTACAGGTGAAACCTGTGGTCCCATTTCTGGATGGGCAAAATGTTATTCTCCACAACATAAGCTTATTATAAGGTAGCTGCGCTTTAAATGACAAGTTTGATAGGTGTTGGTGTCAACAGGCTGTTTGATCTCAATGTATCACGTCATCACCCTGTCATTGCCTTCACTGCAGCAGCTGGACCAGGAAATAACCCCAAAGTTACTATTTGAAGCCTATTGTCCCAATATGTTGTTTAAAGTGATGACAAGGATAAGAAATAACCCCAAAGTTACTATTTTAGGCCTATTGTCCCCAAGTCGTGAAAAGTGATGGCATATGGTCAAAAATCACTCAACATTAGTTACGTTACTATTTGAAGCTCAAGTCATTTAAAGTGATGGCAAGGACAAGAAATAACCCCAAAGTTACTTTTTGATGCCTATTGTCCCCAAGTCGTTTACTGTAGGTTTCCACGTATAGCGCGCTCCCGTGTATAGCGCGCAGGCTTTTTTTAATGCAAAAATGGAGAAAAATATATTTAAAGACAATAAAACCACCAAATCGGACCGAAAATGGCCGCCATTTTACTATTGCACAATCCAATAATCCGGGGCATTGGAAAGCTTAATTAAGCATTCAAAATAGGAAGCGTCATTATGATTAGGAGCATGGGTTGCATAGCACTATACTTTTTTGACAATTTTGTAATTTTCTAGCAAAAGATTAACAGTCCACATGCATTTCGTGAAAAACGTGAGAAAAAAAGAATTAGTGTACATCGTGTGATTTTTCCTCGGGGAAAGCATGGGCATTACCGGTAAATTTGAATGTCGCATGGGAGACAGGGATACAGTTGTAAAGGTACACCGCTGTTGAATGTTCAATATTTATACACACAAAATGCAATTGCATATCTTCACGTTCTCAAGTGTCAATTAGTGTCTCAAATGTCAATTACGTCTTAACAAGTCGTGGCACATATTACGCAATAACATCTGCCAATTACAAAGTGCAAAATGACTCCCTTTCACACCTACCGTTACCCGCAAAAAAGACCCTGTTCGCACCTGCCCTTGCCTGCTCTCCGGAATGTCAACAACAATCCCCATCGAAATTCATCAAAAAGAAGTGTAAAAACACAAACAAAGAAATGTCCGCAAGTTTATTTAAACAAATTTATTTTTGACCAAAACTTCTTCTACCGCGTTCATATCTACCAGTAGCGACTTCTTGTTGTTTCGACAATAGCCCCTCAGTCTGTACGATTATAGGGTGGTAGTTTTCTGGAAAAAAACATGGTGGCCATTTTGATTATTTACGATTACACAACATATTTTTTACTAATTTAGCAGCCAGGATAGTGATGTATCAATGTATAGCGCGCACCAGCTTTTTAATTTGAATTTTGGAGGTAAAACACTGCGCGCTATACGTGGAAACCTACGGTAAAGTGATGGCATGGTCGAAAAATCACTTAAAGTTACTATTTGAGGCCTATTGTCCCCAAGTCATTTAAAGTGATGGCAAGGATAAGAAATAACCCCAAAAAACCCCAAAGTTACTATTTGAAGCCTATTGTCCCTTTGTCATTTAAAGTGACGGCATGGTAAAAAAATCACTCAAAATTACTATTTGAGGCCTATTATCCCTAAGTCTAAAGTGATGGCACGGTAAAAAAATCACTCAAAGTTTCTATTTGCGGCCTATTGTCCTTGAGTCGTTTGAAGTGATGGCATTGACAAGAAATAAGCCCAATGTTAATATTTGAAGCCTATTGTCCTTAAGTCGTTTAAAGTGATGGCATTCACAAGATATAACCCAAAAGTTACTTTTTGAGGCCTATTGTCAGGGGGGCACGCGTATACGGGAGCTTACCGCGTTTAAGTGAGAAAGTTGTTGCAAAACCTCAAAGATGGCGTCGTTTAAGTGTTTTTAGTGAAGGAGTAGCGGATATTTTCACCTGGTAAGCCAGTTTATATTTATATTTCTTTTAAATGAATAAGCCCTTTCGGCTCTACGGTGTTTGTGCTCCCCTCGGTTTTTTGTTTCAAAACCGTAGACGTCGGAATAAAAAAGTTATTGAAGCAAAACCGTCGACAAATTTGTTGTTTAATTTCTTGACCTTCGAGATGTTGGATGTTCGAATATCATTTTCTCTCATAATAAACAGTATTTGTGCATGTGTACAGTAAAATATAACATAAATCACGAATATTTTATTATCTCGACGCGTTGTTATGTCTATTAATTCATTTAATGCCAAATTATAACGGGTTAACCCCCATTTTTGGAACTAAACTTCCTTTTAAGCACATTTTGGGACCTGACTTCCAAATGATTAACAGCTCTTTCCTATGTTACAAGGTTTTATGCGAAATAACTTTCGTGAATGAATTCCGCATTGGTGCGAATGTCTTGGAAAACATTTTCACTTGAAGAAATCAAGAGTTTTCTTTTTTCTATTAATTGTTTTATTATTAAATTGTATTATTATATGTTTTATCGCGTACTTAACGCTAACATTTAGTGTGTGTAATATAAGACATTCGACGGTATTATAAACACAGTGTAATTCTTACCTGTTTATTTTAACACATATGGACATACTTATGTTTGAATATGCATCCAACGGAATACTATGCTTACTATTTCCAGATATCTAGACGCCAGTTATATATGTTGAGGATGCCAAGATTAAAAAAGACGGCGTAACGAAGTGTGTACCGCTCTAGAATGCGATAGGTACATGAAAACCCACCAATCAAACAAAAAAGATTACGTCGAAGTACCTTGCCAAACAATCACATATCAGAGGGGGTAATCACGTGATAATCAAGATGGCGACGTCCATACCGAGACAGTTATTTTTCGCCGTTTTATACCCTTTATTACTTCTGTTTATTTTTTAAATGACGCTCACTTTCCAGCCATATCAGTAAAAAGTCCATTAGCGTTTATTTCGTATTTAAATTCGCTTTATATCTCGACTTTACTCCACGCAAATTTTCTTAGTGGAGCACTAATGAGGTCATCCCGCTAAGAAACTTCGCACCGGGTAAAGTCGAGATATAGAGCGAATATTACTGTGAAATAAAAGCCAGTAACTTTCTTCCTAATATGGCTGGAAAGTGATCTGAATAAAAAATAATAATACACGTAATAAATGGTATTAAACGACGAAAAATACCTGCCTCGGCATGGACGTCGCCATATTGTTTGTCACGTGATTACCCCCTCTGACATATACCTACAATAAAAGTGTAATGAAAAACAGAAGAGGGTAAAGCCGGTTTGATACTAGTTTAAGGTTGATGTAACCAAATACTGCCATTGTTGCGATTCGGAATACATGAAGCAATTTGGAATACCTGACATCTGCTTAGAAGATGCATATCGGTGGATGTTTTTTTATGATACTTAAATATAAATTGTTTATTTAATACAATGATATTCGACGCGTTTTACCATAACGATACTGATACATGTATGTGACTTTGATGTGACACATTTTGGACGACCTTCTTTTAAACCAGTTCTGAGTTGGTCACTATATTATAATCGCAAAAAGTGAATTTGTAGTGGATAGAAAGATTTGTGCAAATGCATTACACGATATGATTTCAGTAGAAGTGATCAATATATTTTTTATACATGTATGTTTTTTCTCTTTGCAAATACATACTATTTATGACTGTTGTATTGAGGGAATAAAGTATTGGTTCACTTAGAAAGATTATTTCGTTTATTCCTAACATTGCCATCTAATCGTAAGTAATGTTAATATGTCAAATTCATAACGAATTAAATACGACCCAATTTTTTTTTATCATGTATGTAAGTGCTGAATACAATTGAAAATTTATGCAGAGACATCGTAGGAAGAAATGACGTAACACAGATAATGGTTTATTTTCATAACAAAGTGAGAAACTAGAATCATGACATATACGGAATAAAACGTGTAAGTAAGTAGCACTCATAGCAATTATTTGTCAGACGTGTCTATGTAGACTTTATAAATAAAACAAAAACACTGCAAACATCAGCTGTACATGTGTTCGTGTTTTTTATTTGCTGTTTTAGTCCGGCTCTGTTGAAGAATTCTTTCTTGCATATTCTACATTTAAACTCATGTGGTCCATGAATGGGGCATGATATCTCAATCCTCCCCTGATGTAAAATTCCTCATTACATATACTGCAACGAAAGATGCACTTATTTTCGCCCTTTAACCTGCATCATCTGAAAAGACAGTAATAGAATGGTTAAAAAAAGTTCATAGCAGAATAAGGTCGACACGTCATAAAATACATGAAATTAATTATAATATTACTGAAAGATAAACGTTCTATTATCTCGTACATCAGCCACCACACAACCCATCTTCTTGAAAATAGGTGAATTGATTCAATTGGTCGGCAGGTTTTTTGAACAGCATTATTATTATTCTACAGTACGTAAAGTGATTAAGAAAACACTTATATTGCACCACGTAACATGCTATAAAACTATAATATTGAAGAACACATATACACTTTATTTAAGATGGGTAGGTATATCATGTCAAGCTCTTTTACATATGAAAGAGCTGTTTGTCATTTGGAAGTCAGGTCCCAAAATGTGCTTAAAAGGAAGTCAGTTCCAAATAAGGGGGTTAAACCAATAATGTTTGCCAATAAATTAATTATCAGTGATAAAACGGCGTCGGTAAAATGAAATAATCATGATTTTATTTATATTTTACTGTTCACGTGTGTCAATACTGTGTATTATAAGAGAAAATGATATTTGTACATCCAATTTCTCGAACGTCCCGTAAGTAGACAACAGATTTGTGGACGGGTTTCCTTCAATAACTTTTTTATCCCGACGTCTACGATCTTGAAACAAAAAACCGAGAGAAGCACACACACCGGAGAGCCGAAACGGCGTATTCATTTAAAATAATTATAAATACAAAGGGGCTAACCGGGTGAAAATATCTTCCCTTCCTTTAAGAAAATCCAACAAACGACGCCATCTTTGAAGTTTTGCAACAACTTTCTCACATAAACGCGGTAAGCTCCCGTATACGCGTGCCCCCCTGATTGTCCTTAAGTCGTTAAAGTGATGGCAAGGACAAGAAATAAACCCAAAGATACTATTTGAGGCTTAGTGTCCCCAAGTCGTTAAAAGTTATGGCATGGTAAAAAAATCACTCAAAGTTACTATTTGAGGCCTATTGTGACTTGTCCCCAAGTCGTTTAAAGTGATTGCAAGGATAAGAAATAACCCCAAAGTTACTATGTTAGGCCTATTGTCCTTAAGTCGTTTAAAGAGATGGCATTTACAAGAAATAAGCCCAATGTGAAATAATTTGAGGCCTATTGTCCCCAAGGCATGAAAAATTAAATGCAAGTACCGCATGTAGATGTACCAAGTCTGCTCACCAAACAAAATGTTTATATTCTGCCTCTACCTGTTGACATGTGCCATTTTATATTAAGTCTTCAGATGATAGCATTATTGTCAAGTTTCTAAAGAAAAACTATACGTTAATGTATAATTCTAAATAAATGTTATAAGAATTTTAACACCTGATTTTGTAAAAGACTGGTGGCAAACAACCCAAGTGATTCTGTAATAGCAGCATCAGAAATCTTATGACCACAAAAACTTGTATGTCCAGTATGAATATCTTCAACACATTTTAACGCAGTATAACTTCAAAACTTCTCATAAGGACAATAAGCTCCAACCATTGTCATGGCAGATTAACCTAAATTTGACACTCCTCTTTTTGTGCAGAAAACAAGCTTCAAGTGTCATGTAGAAGGGCTCTGATAGTGACACTGTTGATGTTCCTTATTGTAATTGTAACAGATCTGGCTGGTTCAAAGTAAGGTCTCTTGTAATGTCTTTCTATGACTATCAATGAAATGCCAACTAGAAAAATGATCTGCTAACCTGTTGTCAACAGCTGATATTGCTGCTGCCTTAATTTCATTTTTGATTTTTGACTAAAAAATAAATTAGAAATATATTTAAAAAACCGCAGGAGTTTACTAATCGGCCGAATACTTTCGATGTGAAAGTTAATTTCAATCAGATGTCTATTTTTAGAAAAGTATGGTAAAACCTGAACCAGAATAGGAATGTGTAAAAAATTACACATTTTAATTCAATACTTAAACATTTGCCCATTGTTGATGTTCCTTATTATAATGGTACCAGGCCTGGCTGGTTTGCCTAAAATCAATTACTTTTGTATGAAATAGTACACACACACTCACACAAACACACGCTCACAAACTGGTTCTGTTCAGAACGGACTCAGGTGTCTGAATTTGCATGCAACAATTAGAGCTGGTTCAAAACTGCAGTTCAGTGTAAAAAAGATGTGTTTCAAAGGTAATTAGAATGTTGTTACAACATTCTTGCTGCTATTGAGACAGTGTTGACACTGGGCTCTGAACATGTTCATTATAACAGTAAGTAGAGCATAGGCGCAAGTATAATTTGTTTATGCTGAATGTGCTTATTTTATCGTATAAACATTTGAGTTTGTTTGACATTACACATTTTGTTTTGCTTATATTATGTTGTACATATTTACAGGGTGAAATCATGGAGCACAATGCATTGTTGGACCCCACCTTTGGAGAGGTTAGAAAACACTATCAAGCTCTCTCTTTACCTGCCATAGTTTAGTTTTTTGTACACAGACACTATCTAGCATCCCATCTTTAAACCTACCTTTCCAGGGCTTCCCCTGGCTCAAAATTTTCTGAAGCCAAATTTACCTTTTTATGTCTAAATGCTTTTTATTTTGGATATTTTATGGGTAATAATGTAAAAAACCTTGTTGCCAAATGGAATTTTTATGCCCCCCTTCGAAGAAGAGGGGGTATATTGCTTTGCTCATGTCGGTCTGTCGGTCGGTCGGTCTGTCCGTCCACCAGGTGGTTGTCAGACGATAACTCAAGAACGCTTGGGCCTAGGATCATGAAACTTCATAGGTACATTGATCATGACTCGCAGATGACCCCTATTGATTTTGAGGTCACTAGGTCAAAGGTCAAGGTCACGGTGACCTGGAATAGTAAAATGGTTTTTAACCAGGTTTTTAACCATGTTTTCCGAAGGAAAAAACTGGTTACTAGATTGGCGAATGCGGGCGGGCTGGCTGGCGGGCAGGCGGAACAAGCTTGTCCGGGCCATAACTTTGTCGTTCATTGTCAGATTTTAAAATCATTTGGCACATTTGTTAACCATAATTAGACGGTGTGTTGCGCGAAAAAATTACATCAATATCTCCAAGGTCAAGGTCACACTTTTAGTTCAAAGGTAAAAAATAGCCATAAATGAGCTTGTCTGGGCTATAAATATGTCATTCATTATGAGATTTTAAAATAATTTGGCACATTTGTTCACCATCATGGGACGGTGTGTCGCACGAAAGAATCATGTCAATATCTCCAATGTCAAGGTCGCAACGACTAAAAATAGATTTATTTTAAAACAAACTTACAAAGGGGGTTAATTTTGTTTGTTCATTTCAAAAGTTCAGTTTGAGTTGTCTCCCTTTATCAGATTTTTTTTCACAATGAAAACCTGGTTTTGTGACAATTTTGTCCCTTGTTGAATGATAACTCAAGAACGCATACGCCTAGGATCATGAAACTTCATGGGTAGATTGATCATGACTTGCAGATGACCCCTATTGATTTTGAGGTCACTAGGTCAAAGGTCAAGGTCACGGTGACCCGAAATAGTAAAATGGTTTCCGGATGAAAACTCAAGAATGCATACGCCTAGGATCATGAAACTTCATGGGTAGATTGATCATAACTCGCAGATGACCCCTATTGATTTTGAGGTCACTAGGTCAAAGGTCAAGGTCACGGTTACCCGAAATAGTAAAATGGTTTTTGGATGATAACTCGAGAACGCATACTCCTAGGATCATGAAACTTCATAGGTAGATTGATCATGACTTGCAGATGACCCCTATTGATTTTTAGGTCACAAGGTCAAAGGTCAAGGTCACGGTGACCCGAAATAGTAAAATGATTTTCGGATGATAACTCAAGAACGCTTTTGCCTAGGATCATAACACTTCATAGGTACATTGATCGTGACTAGCAGATGACCCCTATTGATTTTCAGGTCACTAGGTCAAAGGTCAAGGTCACAGTGACAAAAATCGTAATTCACACAATGGCTGCCACTACAACGGACAGCCCATATGGGGGGCATGCATGTTTTACAAACAGCCCTTGTTTATAGTTAAATTTCCTTATTTGTTGCCATTGGCTAGTTTAGCTAATGGCAGAGTAAGCCCTCATTTCCCTTGAAATCTAACTTTAAATTATTTTTTTTACAAACATCTGACTAGTTATTATTTTGTACTATTTTGTAATGTTTTTGTTTGCAAGAGGGTTACTATTATTTAAGATGTTTAATAAATAGTGTTATAAATTGTATACTTCCTACAGTAGCAAAGAACTGGAATACACTGTAACTCCAATATAACGCGGATGACGGGGTCTAAGCCATGCAACAGCGTTATTAACGGACAGCGTTATAAGTTTTGAGCTTATTTATTTAAGGGGGCTATAAAAACAGGTATAGTATATCCTATAATATATGTCCTGTGTATTGTCATGATGTGTTGTCATCCGCAAATACATGCATATAAACCGAATCGAACAATAACAGTATACATACTGCTTTTCTAATGTGCACATTTATCCGATAATCCAACAAAGAAATGTTTTATTGCGTCATACGCAGCATGTAAAAATCATGCTTCCCGTGGATTTTCTGATAACAGGCACAAATTTAAGTAAATCTCTGTTAACAATTACACTGCGTTAGCATGTAAATAAGTTGTTAGGATTTTAATGCCCCCGGATCGATAGATCGGGGGTATATTGTTTTTGGCCTGTCTTTCTGTCTGTCATTCTGTCCCAAAACTTTACTGTACAGTAAAGTTTTGCAATAACTTTTGAAATATTGAACATAGCAAATTGATATTTGGCATGCATGTGTATCTCATGGAGCTGCAAATTTTGAGTGGTGAAAGGTCAAGGTCATCCTTCAAGGTCAAAGGTAAAAAAAAAAAGCTGGCGCATTAGGGGGCATTGTGTTTCTGACAAACACATCTCTTGTTAAATTTATTTTTCATATATGTACTGAAACATTAAACATACACAAAGATCTTTTTATTTATCAAGCATGTATAGCATATAATAAACGATAACACACTTACACAGCCATAGTTTATACAATGAAATACAATACACGATAAATACTAGGCCTGCAACGGGTACCCGAAATATCCGATGATATCGGATCCAACTTCAGATTCCCGATACGGATCCACCCCTGGAAATTTTGGTTCCGAATATTTATTTTCATAGTTGTATGTAACCTAGCGCTGTTTCCAAGATTATTGATTTTTATACAGACTGGTTCTGTTTAAAAGATACAAGATACGCATAATAGTCGATATTTATTGACGTGTGACAGTCAAATAGGAGATCTTTCGGCTTTTATTGTCTACGAGTGTCATTGGACATTCCATAATGAGCGCCGAAAGCAAAACTAATTCAAAATCATGGAGGATTTACACATTACAAATGCAATTCCTTATGGCAATAAGTAAGTTTTCAATCCTTATTGTCTTTCTGAGTTGTATTAAAAACAATGGTAGTGGATCCAATGTGGCTGGAATGTTATTCAGGTAAATTTTGCATAATTTCGTGACCTGTCAAATTGTGTTCCTGCATCATGAATTTCTTGAAAGCATCGTTTGTCATATACTAAGTTTAAATGCTATCTTGTGATGCAAGGAACCTCAATTCCCAGTGAGAGAATCTTCTCTACAGCAGGAGACCTCGTCAGTGCTTATAGGGCTTGCCTGGACCCGGACAATGTTGATATGTTAATTTTTTTTTATACAAACATCAAACTGCATGAACAGTGAAAAGTGTATGTTAAAGAGCACACTATTAAGTGAATAGGTGTTGAGGTTTCGTTTTATTCTGACATTGCTACAAGTCAATGTTAAACAAGAAATTTGTTATGTTTATTGTTAATTAATTTTTAATGTTTTTTATTCAAAATAGACTTCTAAAACATTGATTTCTTTAATTTAGACAGAATTTCTAATTTTCTCTTATCTGATGGATCCGGATCCGAAAAAAATCGGAAGAAACCTTATTTGGATTCGGATCCGAACACATTTTTTGGATTCGTTGCAGCCCTAATAAATACAAAACATAAACAGGTAATTGTTTTGAATAACTTTAATGTGAAAATTGTTCCGCTTGCACTTACCTTATTGAAATTAGCGAACCACTCTGATAGGGAATACATGTAATAAACACTGACTCGCGAGTGTTCACACCTTTATTGATATTACACAACAGATTAGCACCAATTAGCTGTCGAGTGTTGTTTAACCTATAATCGCTTAAAATCGCTTAAAATCAGTTAAACGGACGGATAAAGCAATCAAGCTGTGATCGCCACCTTCTTTGAATTTTCTGAAAATACATGAAGATGCATGACATGGATTTGAATCAGAAATGGAAGGTTGGAGAAAAAACGGGATCCAAGCAACCCTGCGTTATATTGGACACAGCGTTATAACGGACCGCACTATATTGGAGTTACAGTGTATTAAGTTTTGAACATACTTCTGGTGTTATTTATGCTCCTCCAAAATTTATTTTGGGGGGAGCATATAGTCGCCGCTTCGCCTGTCCGTCCGTGCACAATTTTTGTCCAGGCTATTTCTCAGCAACTAATGACCGGAATTCAATGAAACTTTATAGGAAGCTTCACTCCTAAGAGGAGATGTGCATGTTATCAGTGGGTTCTGGTCGGATGATTTTTCACAGAGTTATGGCCCTTTGAAATTTTTGAAATTTTCCATTAACTGTACATATAGTGCAATTCTTGTCCGGGCTATTTCTCAGCAACTAATGACCGGAATTCAATGAAACTTTATGGGAAGCTTCACTACCAAGAGGAGCTGTGCATATTATCAGCGGGTTTTGGTGAGATGTTTTTTCACAGAGTTATGGCCCTTTGAAATATTCTATCAAAAAATTATTGTCCCCCCAACTACTGTGCCCTCATGACGTTTCCTTTTATCTGAATATATAGTGCAGTATTGTGACAAAAAAAAACTTCGGGGAGCATCACCCGTCTCCGACGGTTTCTTGTTCTATTTGATGGCGACAATTGCATTTAAATATAATTTGAATTG
This sequence comes from Dreissena polymorpha, assembly GCF_020536995.1. Lineage (NCBI taxonomy): Eukaryota > Metazoa > Mollusca > Bivalvia > Myida > Dreissenidae > Dreissena > Dreissena polymorpha. Next base: position 80,850,694 of record NC_068359.1, read on the forward strand.
TGTTCAAAATGTGGCGACAACATTTGTTGAACCAGCGATATTCCAGATTGGCAAAAGGTCCTTTATACCTGGATAGATTTCTATTGCCTGATAACCCTATTTCAAATGTAAAAGTAGCCATTAAAAAGTATTGCTACTGGTGCACATAGGTCGTCATTATCAGCAGTAGCAGCAGCTGCTTCATATGTCATCCTTAATTTGGTAGTTGCTGTAAGCAGATTGTAGTTTATTTAGAACAGTTGTATAAACATGTGTGACTACGCTTTTGTTTGATGTGTCTAATCAAGAGTTGTATCGTTAACTTTGTGTACCACTCAATTGCATTTTGTGAAAAATGATGTTGTTTGTATATTACTTATTTTCTAATGTCATATTGTTAAAAACCTAAGTTGTGTGGTAATCTGCTAATTCTGGGTTTAGAGCTGACCAGATTATAAATCCCCTACAGGTTTTACTGGAGTGGACTATAGGTTTACAGTTTGTCCTTATTTCCCCAATAATTCCTTTATTTCATCAATTAGCATTATATAATAGAATGAATTCCTGTTTGTACCAGAATGTATCTAGTCAGGTATGACTAGAGAAATAGCCTTTTTTGACAGCAAGGGACAAAGCCCAATTATAACTTCAGAATACAGGTAAAAAATATATATTGACTTATTTCATTTAACTTAATTTTTGTTTTTACTTAAATGTGTTCTGGGTAATACTTGAATTAAGCATGTTATGTTTTAGCACATAATGAAACTAAGGGACAAATCTGTGTGAAACATGTTACTCAAGAATTGTGTTTTTTTCAGAGAAAATTAAAGGGACTTTTCACAGTTTGGAAAAATGAAAACTAAAGAAAAGGACACTTGCTTTATATTCAAACAAGCAAAAAAACACTCATTAGAAAAATGTTAAACAATAGATTTGTTTATTGATAATTGTCAATCAAAATCAACAAAAAATAATGTGTTTGTAAAGTTTTTCATTGTAATATTAGTAAAAACATGTATTACTGATATAGCTTTTAGGACTACCTTTTGCTTCTATAAGTCTTGTGTTCATTTCACGGGACAGGCACTTTTTTAAAAACCTTTTTTATGAAACTCTGTAGAATTTTTGTTTATACTATGAATAAACCATAAACGTTATTTTCATGTATCCAGCAATGTTCTTGGCAGGGTCAGGTGTCCCTGAACTTAGGCACATTTTGAATAATTAACGTGACAAGATTATAAACTATAGTGACAAAACTGACAGTCAAGTTGGCAACACAAAATTGACATTGTGCACTTCTGGTTGTGAACTCTACTCTCAGTTTTCTGTGTGTATACATGAAACTTTACAGTGAGGTTTTTAGCATAGGTGCGTTTACGCACCTATGCTTATGGTATATACCACATTTCAAAAATCCACATCAATTGGTTGCCCTTTATGAAGCCTTACCTGATCAAAAATCAGACGAAATATCTATTTAATTTAGTATATGGTCATTCTTACAATTTTTTTTTGGAAACGTTTTTCTAACGTTTTCTCCCAAGAATATTGCTGACACCGTTTTTAGTGAATTTTTCTATGACCGTTTTATGTCAAAAAATCTTCTTATAACCTAAAACAAATTTCGTTCGTAAAACAATTCTATCTGCACTATAAATCTCAATCTCCTACGCAGTGGCCTCCCTTATACTAGAAGTTACTGACCGGGCGAAGCAAGGGAAGTAACTGCTGTGAGGAGTTTCTATAAAAATCTGCATTCAGAAATCTGTATTCAGAACTCAATCTGTTGTGCACGTCTGCATCTAACGCTTACCACAAGTTTTACATAAAATTCTTGACGCAAACGAATAGGGTAGCGTCTATTTTCATTTGTGAAAACAATAGTTCGATACAGATCTGTCCGTGCTTAAATTTTGAAAGGCTTGGGTAATTATTTTTCATAAGCGTTTCAAACACTGATGTAAATGGAAAGATTATCTATTTAAATAGTCGGTAATTGTTTGAAATTATTGATTTGAGAAATTCGCGGATGGCGATATCGAACTACATTATACCACGTGACGCCATTCTTCCCTGTATCTTGCACCTATGCTTTTAACGCCATCGGCGCTCTCGTTCATATTATGTAGACATGCAAGACATTTTGTGTGTATGGTACAATATTTTTGCATGTGTCCCTGAACTTAGGCAAATTTTAATGCCCCCAAAGGAGGGCATATGGTGATCGGACCGTCCGTCCGTCTTTCCGTCACACTTTACGTTTTGGTTTATTTAAGCGCACGGATTCGCTGCGCTGAACTGCACCCATGTTTATGAAGGGGTGCATATGGACTGCCAGAGCCACCATAGCAAAAATTATCAAAGGCTCTGGGAGTCTGTTTATATGGACTACCTTTAACCTTGACCTTGAACTTAGGGTCCGCGTTTAGGTTTTGAAATCTGCGTTTAGTTTTGAAAAATGCTCATAACTTCTGTGTCGCTTCAGATGTAACCTTCATATTTAGTATGCATGTATATATGGACAAGGCATTTCCATACGCACACAAATTCGGACCCCCTTGACCTTGAACTTAGGGTCAGCATTTCGGTTTCAAATCTGCGTTAAGGTTTTGAAAAATGCTCATAACTTCTATTTCCCATCAGATGTAACCTTCATAAAAACCTTGTGTAGACAGTAGAGGTCACAGTTTTCATCCAATCTTTATTTAATTTGGTCAGAATGTTTATCTTGATAAAATCTGGGTTGGGATTGTATTTGGGTCATCTGAGGTCAAAAACTAAGTCACTACATGTAGGTCAAATAATAGAAAAACCGTCAACAATTTGTTTGTTTAGACAGTAGAGGTCACAGTTTTCATCCAATCTTTATAAAATTTGATCAGAATGTTTATCTTGATGAAGTCTGGGTTTGGATTAAATGTATATTTATGTAAAGGGATTAAATGTATATTTATGTAAATCACTTTAAAATAAAGCAATTTTTGGTGTTGAATGGTTGGTGAAAAGATCTTCTAAAATTCCCCTTTTCGCCCAAAACGACGCAAAATTCCCCCCTCTATTAAAGGGCCCCGGCCCCAATCCCCTAAAGTGTAGCAAGGGCCCTGATAGTGTGTGTGACATCCATGCATTTTCTTACCATTAATAAGCCTACTGTATGCAAGCTGAGGTGCCCATTCTGTAAAAGAAAGTACAACAGATTTTATACTTGTTAAATTTTGAAAATTTGAATAATTGATTATCAACAGTCAAATCACCAATGTGTATGTTAAATATTGTTTAAATTAAATTAGTTTTACTAGCTTTATAAAATGTTAATCAAAGCTATCACTGTCATGGGAAAAATATTTTTATGTCCCCCACTATAGTTGTGGGGGACATATTGTTTTTGCCCTGTCTGTTGGTCTGTCTGTCTGTTGGTCTGTCTGCGCCAACTTTAACATTTTGCAATAACTTTTGCTATATTGAAGATAGCAACTTCATATTTGGCATGCATGTGTATCTCATGAAGCTGCACATTTTGAGTGGTGAAAGGTCAAGGTCATCCTTCAAGGTCAGAGGTCAAATATATATGGCCAAAATCGCTCATTTTATGAATACTTTTGCAATATTGAAGATAGCAACTTTATATTTGGCATGCATGTGTATCTCATGGAGCTGCACATTTTGAATGGTGAAAGGTCAAAGTCAAGGTCATCCTTCAAGGTCAGAGGTCAAATATATGTGGCCCAAATCGCTTATTTTATAAATACTTTTGCAATATTGAAGATAGCAACTTGATATTTGGCATGCATGTGCATCTCATGGAGCTGCACATTTTGAGTGGTGAAAGATCAAGGTCATCCTTCAAGGTCAGAGGTCAAATATATGTGGCCCAAATCGATTATTTTATGAATACTTTTGCAATATTGAATATAGCAACTTGATATTTGGCATGCATGTGTATCTCATGGAGCTGCACATTTTGAGTGGTGAAAGGTCAAGGTCATCCTTCACAAGGTCAGGGTCATCCTTCAAAGTCAAACGTCATATAGGATGACATTGTGTTTCACAAACGCATCTTGTTTGTAAAAAGAAAATATTTTAACTTGTTATGGTATTATTTAAAAAAAAATGTCTTATGTTGACATTTTTTAAATGATAAAATGTTTATTTTTAAATGGGCAAAGATATAATCTCAAGTAAAATATAAAAAATATACATTTCAAACAGTAAAGAGTAAACCTAATTTTTGCAATAGGATGTGGAACTCAGTGCTATTCTGATTTTGTCACTTATTTAAACTGTAACTTAAAAAGGTTGAATTGATTGATGGCAAAGCTGATTAACTCGTTTTGATGTAAATCTTGACAGCAGCTGGCCGAGTTATGTTATTCCATTGCCATAACTATAATTTGTATTTAAATGAGGGGATGTGAATGTCGTGCAATTGTTGGCTTGAGTCCTGACCTTTTAATGGCTGTTATAGGCTTGGTGATCAGTAACAAATTACAATGTGTACAGTAACCATGCCAACGTGACAGCTATGGGTTAAGATAGATTTCATGAAAACCTTAACTTTTGCCCTGGGGCTTGATCATGTAGACAATTGACAGCAACCTATGTGCAGATAGTGTATACAAGCTGAGTGTATGTCTTGAGTATCTTGAATTAAAATAAGCAGATTGTAAAACACAAGAGATCATTGAAACAGAGATTTTGGACTGCAAGTAGCGTGTAAGTCCATTTAAATAAGATCTACTGCTCATATGTTGGTAATCTCATTTTTAGCTGCACTAGCCAAAGGCCAGCGGGGCTTATGTCATGGTCCTGTGTCCGTCGTGTGTGCATCAGTGCGTCCGTGCGTTAACTTTTTCTTTAAACATCTCCTAAACTACTGGTCAAATTCTGATGAAATTTCTCAAAAATGTTCATGTGGTGAATCTCTTTCAAATTTGTTCAAATTATGCCCCTGGGGTCAAATTTGACCCTGTCCCGGGGGGTCAAAAAATTGAAAATTTGCTTATATAAGGCCTATTTTGTGCAAACTTTATAAATCTTCTTGTCCATAACCATTGGGCCTAGGGCTACCAAATTTAGTATGTAGTGACATCTTATTGTCCTTTACCACGTTCGTTCAAATTATGCCCCTGGGGTCAAATTTGACCCTGCCCCGGGGGGGCAAAAAATCGAACATTTGCTTATATAAGACCTTTTTTGTGAAAACTTTAAAAATCTTCTTGTCCATAACCATTGGGCGTAGGGCTACCAAATTTAGTATGTAGTGACATCTGATAGTCCTCTACCAAGTTTGTTCAAATTATGCCACTGGGGTCAAATTTGACCCTGCCCCATGGGGGTTAAAAATTTGAAAATTTGCTTATATAAGGCCTATTTTGTGCAAACTTTAAAAATCTTCTTGTCCATAACCATTGGGCCTAGAGCTACCAAATTTGGTATGTAGTGACATCTTATAGTCCTCTACCAAGTTTGTTCAAATTATGCCCCTGGGGTCAAATTTGACCCTGAAGTGGGGGGTTAAAAAATTGAAAATTTGCTTATATAAGGCCTATTTTGTGCAATCTTTAAAAATCTTCTTGTCCATAACCATTGGGCCTAGGGCTACCATATTTGCTATGTAGTGGCTTCTTATAGTCATCTACCAAGTTTGTTCAAATTATGCCCCTGGGGTCAAATTTGACCCTGAAGTGGGGGGTTAAAAAATTGAAAATTTGCTTATATAAGGCCTATTTTGTGCAAACTTAAAAAATCTTCTTGTCCATAACCATTGGACCTAGGGCTACCAAATTTGCTATGTAGTGACTTCTTATAGTCCTCTACCAAGTTTGTTCAAATTATGCCCCTTGGGTCAAATTTGACCCTGCCCCGGGGGGTAAAAAAATTGAACATTTGCTTATATAAGGCCTATTTTGTGTAAACTTTCAAAATCTAACTGTCCATAACCATTGGGCCAAGGGCTACCAAATTTGGTATGTAGTGACATCTTATAGTCTTTTACCAAGTTTGTTCAAATTATGCCCCTGGGGTCAAATTTGACCCTGCCTCGGGGGGTCAAAAAATTGAAAATTTGCTTATATAAGGCCTATTTTGTGCAAACTTTAAAAATCTTCTTGTCCATAACCGTATGGCATAGGGATACCAAATTTGGTGTGTAATGACATCTTATAGTCCTCTACCAAGTTTGTTCAAATTAAGCCCTTGGGATCAAATTTGACTGTTCCCCAGGGGTCACAAAATTGAACATATGCTTATATTGGGCCCATTTTTTGCAAAATATAAAAATCTTCTTGTCCATTACCATTGGGCCTATTTCTACCAAATTCGGTAGGTAGTGACATATAATAGTTCTCTACTTAGTTTGTTAAAATTATGCCCCTGGGGAACAAATTTGACCTTGCCCCAGGGGTCAGAAAAATGAACATATGCTTAAATAAGGCCTATTGTGTGCAAACTTGAAAAATCTTCTTGTTCTTAATTATAGAGCCTAGGGCTCCTAAATTTGGTATGTAGTGATATCTACTAGTCCTCTACCAAATTTGTTCAAATTATGCCCCTGGGCTCAAATTTGACTCGGCTCCAGGGGTCACAAAACTGAACATATGACGTTTACCAGTGGAGATTACTGGGGCCGTTTGGCTGTGACCGACAACAACATCAACATCTTGTAAACATGAGATAAAACCCTGTCATTTAGTGCCATTTTAGGTCAGATGGTGACTGCTTACAAAGGCATTGAAGTAAGAACATGTGTTATGAATGTTTTTCTTACAAACTGAAAAAAGTCAGGTTTTATTTAAATATGTCGAAAGTGACCATATATCCGGATGAAAATATTTTGGATGACATGTAAATTTCATGTTTTTTTTTAGTGTTTAAACCAGTTTAATAATATATTATTGATTTTAAAAACACAACTTCCATGAACATAATTATTTCAAGAAAAGTCAATATATGATACTGCATGGTAAACTCAAACTTTGTATCCAAGAGAAGGTGTTGAAATTAATGAAGTGCAATGTTCTTAACTATCCTATATGCTGCTTTTGAATAACTAATGATTCATTGTTCCATTTGTGAATCGTGACTCATGAATTGTGGATATGATTGTCAATGGCTCAACTATCCATATATATTTCTGACCATTTTATAATTTTCTTAATATAAGTTATGAATTGATCTTAGAAGTCAAATGTATTACTTAATTAAATACATTTATAAATATAAAAAATAATCTTTAGATTATCATAATATTCTCAGGCCTGTTGGTCTTAGCGATGTGTGGGTTGATGAGCAATTTCTCCTTTTATCACAATTATTTCTACCCTACCTGATCATTTTCTTCATATTCCATTTTTATTTAATTGACGTCTGCAACCTCTTTCAAATTGGGAAAGTCCAAAATGTGTCGTTTGGTAAAGGGTTAAGGCATTTTAATTCCTATGGGTCTTGTGAATCTGTTTCAAATAAAATGCGTAGATTTGATCTTCAGCATCTAAAAATATGTGAAATAGAAAGAATGACAATATCTTTTGGAAAGATAAATGTACCTACGTTATAAGCAAAGGACCTGTGCAACAATTCCAGTGCTTTTAATTCTGTTTAGTTAACACGGTAGTAACTTTTTCCATGTATAAAAATGCTCACCCTTCCAACTTTAAACCCCCAGTGGGACGAGGGATAAAAAGAGAAAGTCACATGCTTGAGTACATTTCAACTCATGCGCATTGCACGTTTTTTCGCAAAGTAAAAACAGTGGAGCGATACAGGGCCATCATGGCCCTCTTGTTTGCATTTTTGGAAGATAATGTAATAAATGACCACACCGCACACTATACACCCCTCTCCACTCCACCCCTCCCTCCTTTGTGATTGAAATTGAGATAGGTCCCTACACCTTTAAAAAGAAAAATAGATGAGCGGTCTTAACCCGCAAGGCGGTGCTCTTGTTAACTTTATATTGTTTGCTCAATGCAAAAAGACAGCTTTGGTAGGTTTGATTCTCAACATTTTTACTTGTATGTATTGTTGTTGAGAACTTTATATATTATTGATCCATAAATGTATGTTTTTTTTTTAGCTTTTTGTCTTTGTTGCTTTTATACATTAAACAAATCAATCCACAAAATCATTTATCTCCGCAAATGGACAAAATAGTTTCTTTTCTGTGCCTTAAAGATGTACTTAGATGAAAATGTATTAAAGAAACACTCAAACTCTGTAATTGACAGATCATGTACCTGATATGGTGTAAGTCATAAAATTCTTATCAATTCAGGGCTCCGCCGTGAGGGCATTTATGTGGATGATAACTTTGCCCTTGCGCAAGACATATTGACTAAGCACATTCATTACATAATGGAGAAAAGACTAGGGTAAAGGACGCATATTTCGGACAGATGTTGTAATTCAGGAAGTCAATGAGGCGTATCAAGTAGATCCCGGCCTTTAATTTGCAATGTCACGTCGTACTCGATTGAAGGGACACCAAATTCGCATATTTTATTAAACTTTTCAGTGGTACTAAAAATAAACCCATTTAAATTTAGACAAAACCATTCAGGCTAAAAGGCAGAGAATTTTGGTCAGTGGAGGGGAAATTTGGACTTTAAAAAAAATCTGTGATTAAATATGCTGAAGCATACAATTGTTTATTACAAGTTATTTGGCATGCATGTGTTTCTCATGGAGCCGCACATTTTGAGTGGTGAAAGGTCAAGGTCATCCTTCAAGGTCAAAGGTAAAAAAAAACAAAAAAACAATTAAAGTGGCGCAGTAGGGGACAAAGTGTTTCTGACAAACAAATGCCGCACATTTTGAGTGGTGAAAGCTAAAGGTCATCCTTCAAGGTCAAAGGTAAAAAGATAAATAAAAAATCAAAGTGGCGCAGAAGGGGACATAGTGTTTCTGACAAACACATTTCTTGTTGTTAATTATATCCGGGGATGTCTGTAATCTGTGCGTTGTCAAACACGCTCTCTTGGGGGCAGTCGGACGCGTTTCAGTCATGTTTTGTGGCGGAGCAAATATTCCGGTGAAGCCGGAGATGGTAGTTCTGTATTCTGTGTTGCCTTGCATTCTTGGTGGCTTCAATCGCTGCTACAAAAGGTTGAAGTTGCATTTGGAACCGGAAGTGGTCTGTCGAAAACGCGAGACGGCATCATTTCTTCATTTCTTAATGGAGAGCAAGAATATGGGTAAATGCCACAGGAAGCAAAGCCACTTTTGATGTTGCGTGACGTCATCGACCTTTCCCAAGCTCTTGCAATCAACCGCGGGAATGACAATTTGCTGATGGTATTGATCGAGGTGCAGGCTTCGTTAAAATAAGAGCTCAGTGGACCGAATACGCTCTTGTCGAGGGGCTGTAATTTATTAGTTGTGTGAGGTGGCAATGCTAAGATGTGTATGTCGTTGGCCTTTGTTGTTTCGATGAGATTCAATGCCTCAGGAAAATTATGACGGTCGCATATCAGTAGCTGAGGACGTTCAGGGCCACACTCTTTTATGAAAATTTCCTCAAACCAGCTTTGACAGATAGCCTGGGTCATCCATGCATTCTCCTGAAAAGTCCATTTTGATCCAGCTGGAGCTTCAGAAGTATTCCAGGAGTGAAGGCAGGGACTGGTTTTTCCTTTGACGATGAACAAAGGGGTCATTGCTCTGCCTTCAGCATTAACGGACGCTACGCTGGTTGTATGTGTTCGCTGATTCGATGTTCTGCCGGAAAGATTCTTGACACCTTTACGGGCAACAACGCAGACGGGATTGTGTTTAAACTGCTTTCCAGTCTCGTCCATATTCCAAATCTGGTTTGGCTCTTCCAACAAACCTAGGTTCCCAAGAATTTTGCCCAGATCGTTGACATAATTATTTACACCTGTTGGATTTAACATTCTGGCACTAGATGTCCCGAGTTTTTCAGGCTTGCGGATGACAACTGATGGATGCCGTTTTTTCAGACCTTCAAAATAGCCTTTCCCGGGAATTCTATTTTTAAATGGCGTTTTCAAACCAATCTTTTGGCAAAGTTGTCCCGTCTTTACAAGAAGCTCTTGTCGCGTTATGCCAAAACCACAGCTTGCGGCTGTTGTAACTTGATCAATAATTTTCTCTTCAATTTCAAGAGAAACAACAGGAGGGCGACCTGGTTTAGCATCCATATCAACTTTACCATTCAATCGATCACTAAGGGTTGATTTAGGGACTTGAAATTGCTTAGAAGCCTGTCTTAAGCTTAAAGCACCCCCTTTACCGCTTCCACCGCCTGTTTTAATACGCTATCGATGTATTTTATGTAGATATTTTTTGATTTTCGCACCATCTGAAAAAATCAGTTTGCTGTGTCTAATGTATCTTAATTTTTTGGATATTTTGAAGTTTTCCGAAATTAGAGTATGTAAAGGTTCGAAATTACAGTCACTTGGATCATCGGTGGATTGTAATTTTGGACATTTTTAAAAGGGATTTTAAAATAGAATTTAAATAGAAAATGACATATATTTATAACATTTATCAAGTCTTAAAATCAAACTGCACGATTGTTAAGTTAATTATGTCAAATATGCAATATACCTTTTAATTTATGTAAAAAAACACAATACCTTTCACGAGTTTCAAATTTTGTGCCTAGTGAACTTCGAAGCGAGGGTGTAAAGGGAGTTAAATGTGTGCGGTTTAAATAAACATCACGTGGCAAACATGCTTGATTGACTGGTTTAATAAATGTAAACACTGTAACCAAAATATTGGTTTAAAATCGCCGAAATTATTCATCAGTGGTAAGCGTGAGTGGTTTATAATCGGTCAAGTGTCCGAAATTTCACGACGTCCGAAGTTGTCAGCTTTTACCCTATTTCATTTAATGATAATGATTAACTTTGTGCTAGGTATTGACCTATGAAAATAAATAAGATGTGGTAATAGCTGGACAAATGAGTTTCTGCCACTAGTAGTCCCATTTACTGGTCATGCAAAGTTGAACATTAGAATGGATTGTCTGTAGCCATTACACAACCTGAAATTGTTCATAGATGGTGTGTTCATGAATTGCTCTTGCAAAGTTAACCCTTTGCATGCTGGGAAATTTGTCGTCTGCTAAAATGTCGTCTGCTGAATTTCTAAAATTAGCATTTTCTTCGATTTTTTCAAAGAACACTCAGAATAGCAAACAGTTTGGATCCTGATGAGACGCCACGTTCTGTGGCGTCTCATCTGGATCCAAACTGTTTGCAAAGGCCTTCAAAATCCGGTTCCCGCACTGTAAGGGTTAAATGTTCCTTTTAAAAAATAATTCTCAAGAATGTGGAAGTTGAAGGATGTAACCTCTGCTGAAATAAAGTTTTTCATCGTACTTGCAATGAATATGGGGCTCATTTGCATGTCAGATTTTAAATCTTCTTTTGTTGAATAAAATGTTTAATGAATATTTTATTTGAAACACATATTGTAACAAAATGTAAGTTTGATTTAAATATTAAATAGCTTAAATTAAAAAAAATAATGAAGTAAAAAGATCCTGAACATTATGGGTTTTGTATAAAAAAAAAGTAAGTTGATAACACATGTTTAAGTAAAAGAAAGTAAGTTGATAACACATGTTTAGGTAAAAGAAAGTAAGTTGATAACACATGTTTAGGTAAAAAAAGTAAGTTGATAACACATGAAATATAAGACAAATGTTGGTTTTATACACTTATGTCTTACTCTTTTTTTAAATTAAATATAGCATTTTGAAATCAACAACCCATTTCAGCCTCTATTATAGCAGTAATGAGGCTCAAACGTTATAGCATACAAAGCAGGTTAAGTGTTAAATATATAAACTCGGTTTAATACATCAACAATACAACAGTTACAGTTAAGTGAGTTTGTTTATATTTGTCCATGTTTTCTCCCAAAGTGTCGAATGGGAGTTACTTTTTATAAATGCTGATGGACATTTGTGAAATGAGGGATATGAAAAAAGTGAAGAGTTGACACTGAACAGAAACCACTTCTGTTTTAAGTTGTCTCACTTGTCCCTAAAATTTCAACGTAGGCTGAGCCCTGAAATTGCAGTGAATATGGGAAAAACATGCCAGGTTAAATTCTGAAAAATGACACATCCAACTACTGTGAAATAATGAACATGCTGCTTTGATAGTTGAGAAAAAGTGGACTGTACTCCAGAGCTCCAGATAAAAATTTGGTCAAATCCTTATTTACTCCCTATTTTAAAAATTAATTCTTATTTTACCCCCTATTTATAAAAATTAATTCTTAACAATTGCCAATTATTTCAAGCCAGCGGTATAGCTTTTTCCATGTCTCGGCTGTTCTATCGGACACTGAACCTGAATGTTTTTTGAGTGCTTTAGATCTATTTTAAATCTAAATCATTATTTAAGAAATTTAATTTGTTTTTACGCCTTTACGCATTTTATCTGGAGCACTGGTACTCCATTTTATGTAATGTTTTAATTGGCTTGTATCTTCCTTTTGTTTTGTACTAAATTCCTTAAAAAAGTGATATAAATGAAAAAACTTTATATACATGTTGTTAATTAAATTTGTTTTCAACAGCATGTGTAATTTAAAACTTATCTTTGATTATTGCTACTAATGATGCAATTTGAATATCTCAAGAGATAATCCCTGCATTATAAGGCCAGGTATCGGAGCCAGGCTTTGGGAAAATGGGTTTTAATGCATGTAACGACACATAACGCTTTTATTGAATTTCTCGTTTCAAGGAATTCTCTTTAAAACCAATATCCAGTCAAGGCCGAAAGCATCATCCCTGATAAGCCTGTGCGGTCTGCAAAGGCTAATCTGAGACAACACTTTACCCACATGTATCAAGCCCCATTTTCCCAAGGGGGTGACTCATTTATATTCGTGGATATTTAATGAGGATTTCTGTCTTGCAGCCCACAAGTCCCATGGAGAAGATAACCCACATTGAGCTCACGGGCATACAGTGCGAGGAGGCCAAGCCCCGATCCTTCAACACCAATTCTGCGTTTCAGGTAGTACCTGGGTTCCCTCTGGCTCAAAATTTTCTGTAGCCAAATTACTGGGGGACATATTGTTTTTGCCCTGTCTGTTTGTTGGTTTGTTTGCGTCTAACTTTAACATTGGCCATAACTTTTGCAATATTGAAGATAGCAACTGGATATTTGGCATGCATGTGTATCTCATGGAGATGCACATTTTGAGTGGTGAAAGGTCAAGGTCATCCTTCAAGGTCAAAAGTCAAAAAACTAAATTCAAGGGAAGTAACAAGCTTTAAAGGGAGAATTTCTATTTTATATATTTGGCAGGTACATATCATTTTCACAAGGGAATTAATATTTTTTAAAGGGATATAATAATTTATTTTTTTAATTCAAAGCGGGGCAGTAGAGGGCATTGTGTTTCTGACAAACACATCTCTTGTAATGTCTTAATTCTTATTATTTTGGATATTTTATTGGTGATTATGTAGAGAACCTTGTGTTGCCAAATGGAATGGATTGTAGCCAAAGTTCCTTATTTGTTGCCATTTGCTAATTTTGCGAATTGCAGATTAAGCCCTGAGATACAGATGAGAAATCAACACAACCTTCGCATGTCTATGGCTTTTATGTCCATGAATATTTTGATACAACATTAGGTTGAATATACACTGCAACTCCAATATATCACGGTCCGTTATATCGCGTTGTCCAATATATCGCGAATCGGCTATGGCTCCCAAAAATCTGACGTGCATAATCCCCAAATAAAATGTTTTAATCTGAGAATTTAGTGAATTTAAATCCGTTTCAAGCTAGTATTTTTCCCTTTTTTCACCAACTTTAATCCAACATTCATAATCCAGTTTTGACCAGATTGTTTGCTTACATTGTACATCACTTTAACACATGCGTACTGCGATAAACAATAGCCCCTCTTGTCAAACATCACAGGTCATTTCGGGTGTTACCATTCTGTATTGAATTTGCTTTGAACTGCCGAAACGCACCAGTGCACACATGAAGGTGTACACAAATATAACTGTAAATGTCACACGTCAATACTGACCTATCTCAACAATCTGTGTGCGTTAGATACAGTGTAAACTACTTGCTTTTAATTGAGAGGTAAAGATCCCTCAGTTTGTCAAAATGCACTACTATTAAAACCCATGCTTTCCATGCTTTTCATGAGAATGAATGACGTCATTTTGTACATGGTCTAATTTGTGCATGCTTTCTTGAACAATACAACTCGGCAATGTTCTTCGGATTACAAATTTAATTATATGCATTTGAAAATACTCACAAGGAATAATGTTTTGTGTTATACCAATGAATAACATATGGATATAACACATAATTGAATAAGGTAGGTAAATAGCGTGTTTTTAGATTGCATAACGATGCTAATGCATACATATACATGCATACATAACCTTACAAAGTATTTAACGTGCGCCGGATATATCACGGTCGCAATCTTTGGACCCCTTCAACCGCGATATATTGGAGTTGCAGTGTATATATATATATATATATATATATATATATATATATATATATATATATATATATATATATATATATATATATATATATATATATTGTGTACAGTAACCCGACAATGACTTAAATTCATTAATATTTAAATACTTTGTTAGGATGATTGTTTATTGTGCACAGTGCACAGTCTCCTGACAGTGAATTTTATGCATGAATATTTTAATGTAATGATAGGTATGTATAGTAGCCCTAGTTATATAAAGAGTACTTGATTGACCACATGCATTAAAGCTGCCTTTACAATAACACTGTATAGACAATGGAATTTATTTGGCTATGTTTTCTATATTCACTTGACCTAAATTTCTTGCGATAATTTATGCAGCAACACCATTGATTTCCAGTCGAATCAGGCACACTTTCTAAATTTGGGGACCACTCACAAATTGCAATCGTGTAATGTTAAGTGACAACTGCTGAATTATTTCCAAGTTTGTCAATTAACATCATTTTTTTATAGAGTTATTAAATTTAAATCTTAGTGAGTGACTATAACATTCACTATAGAACTAAATATAATTTTGCATGATTTTCCTCATTTTATGTTGAGCAAAGAAAAAAAGAGGAATGTATTCTGATTAACTAGCAGTATCATCAGTCCAGATTTCATGATACATTTGTGCTATATAATGTTTGTTTTTCTGTGATTTACATGTTCGTCATGATTTTCTGTTCCATATTACAGAGTTATGATGTTGAGACATCCTATGGAACGGTCCATGTTGCCATGCAGGGGGATAAGACAAAGCCTGCCATTTTTACCTACCATGATATTGGACTCAACCGTATGTATATAATTTTGCCAGTCTTCAAAATAAGGGACTTGTTTAAGGTATTATGCCCCCCTTCCAAGAAGAGTGGGTATATTGTTTTGCACGTGTCGGTTGGTCCGTCCAGTGAAAAATTGTTTGAATTAATATATTTGTTAAAGCTTCAGAAATTTGTGCTTGGTACAGATTTTGCCCGGTATTTTATTTTTATTAATTTCTGATTGGCTAACGGATGGCAAGGACATGAACGGTAACTGACGAAAAATCTTCGCTACTTTCCAAAAATCTTAACAAGTCAACAAGTAGTCACCAGAAATTGCAACTAGAAAGACTATAATATAGTACAATTAGTTAGGGCTCAAGGGGTGGGGGAGTCTCAATATCTCCATTGGGGACCAGCGTCCCCAGACCGCCGGCCTAATTTTCCGGATTTTAATTTTCTGACAATTGACACCACTGGAAGCGCAGTGCACAAGAAACAAAAACCGTAACTCCACTGCACATTCTTTTTATGCCCCCCTTCGAAGAAGAGGAGGTATATTGTTTTGCACATGTCGGTCGGTCAGTCGGTCGAAATAGTAAAATGGTTTCTGGATGATAACTCAAGAATGCTTAGGCCTAGGATCATGAAACTTCATAGGTACATTGATCATGACTGGCAGATGACCCCTATTGATTTTCAGGTCACTAGGTCAAAGGTCAAGGTCACAGTGACTCGAAATAGTATAATGGTTTCTGGATGATAACTCAAGAATGCTTAGGCCTAGGATCATGAAACTTCATAGGCACATTAATCATGACTGGCAGATGACCCCTATTGATTTTCAGGTCACTTATTTAATTACTGCCTTTTGCTTATTTTCCTACTTTATTTTTGACTGTACCATGATTCCAAGACATCCAAAACTGTTGCAAGGTGTGCTTTGTGCCAGACATAATTGCCAATTTTTTCACATTAGCTTTTGCGTAACAGCCAATACAAAAGGCTAGCCGAGTTTTCGAAGAAAACGTGGAATGCTGCCAAATTTCAGCCCCAAATTGTTTACAATAAAACTCGCTTTCATGCATAAGCCAATACATAAAATTCGCAGAGTTTACTAATAAATCGGTGGAATGCTGCCAAATTTCAGCACCAAATAGTCCGCCAATACAACTGTCTCCATCCTGGCCTTTTTCTCTGTTTCAGATGTGACCTGTTTCCAGGGTTTCTTCAACTACATCGACATGCAGGCCATCATGAAGCACTTCTGTGTGTACCACGTCAATGCCCCAGGAATGCATGAGGGCGCCATCAATCTGTCACCAACGTAAGTATTATATAAACACCAATCGGGGAAAATTGGGCCTAACGCATGTGCGTATTATGTCCCAGATTTGCCTTTACAGTTTGCACAGGCTAATTAGGGACGCCATTATCCGCCTTTAATTGATTTGTGTTCAGGGATCATATTTTTTTCGGTTTTGTTGGTCCTAGACAGATTGGGGTCATGAAAGACCGATTGAAAATCCCAAAGAGTCGGTCCGATTCTGTTTGCTAAAATTCCCATGTCATGAAATCGATTACGCAGTGCACATGCTAGCATACCCTTATTACATTCTTATCTCGATTAGGTGTGATAAACCATACACTGCAGTCTCTAAACCGGTCAGGACCAGTCTAATGCACGTCAGCCGACTAGTATCAGCGTATGACACCAATCAACGAAGATTCGCGCGGTTGTGTATTAGTCAAGCTTGAATAACCCAGTGTCAATATCAATCGATAATTTCACTGGCTTATACCTAGCACACTTATCGGTCCGTAATGTGTGCTCGTCCACGATAAAATCGTTGACAGTTACTAAGGAGATTAAAACCTCGATGTTATCCTCGTGGAAATTGTGAATTTCATGCATGATACAGTCTGTAAACTTTCATATAAACAAAGAAGAAAATCGGATATTCTGCAATAATTGTCGGCGGTACTTATACACTGAAAGCACGCACTGTAACTAAACAAAACATGCCGATACATTTTCAACCAGCGTAATAATCCGGCAATAAATGAATGAAAGTTGCGGTTTTGATTGACAGAACAGCCGAAAGTTATTTTTATGGGCGGAACTTCCCATTAAATAGTACACAAGAAAAATAATATACATTGTATAAATCTTTAGTAAAAATCGTGTTAGAATCAAAATAATTCGTGCACTTTATTGTTTGTTGTTGAATTACCCACGACCGGAAGTTAAGATGCGTGTTTTTGAATCACTCGTGCTTCGCACTCGTGATTTAATCCCTAGGCATCGTAACTATCGGCCGTGGTTTATTTGACAACAAACTATAACGTACAGGAATTGTTTTTCAACTATTTGGTTTTATTATTGCCAGTAGCCAACCTACGCACAGACATTTGTTAGATTCAATGCATGTGTGTAAGCTTTTATCGAGTCGACAATGAATTAAAACATCGGTATAGACTTACACAGATTAATTAATAATATTGACAACGATGAAAAGTCAGATAAAACAGTTAACGAAACAACAATGAAATAGCTAATGATAAAACCAATTGAGAAAACCTTGTATGTTCCGTTTAAAAAAATGCTTAAGGCAATTTAACTTGTACATTATTATACCCTCTTCATGAATGGCAAAATCAATGGTATATATTTTAACGTAATTTGTCATAATTTCGGACAAAAATTTTCGGACACTTTTCCCCCCATTTAAATCCGGACCGATTGATGTTGCTGGATAATATGATCCCTGTTTGTGTTAATTTAAAAATTACATAAAAGTGGAAAGGTTCATCCTGGATTAGCCTGTGCAGACTGCTGAGGCTAATCCGGGATGACACTATACACATGTATTATATGTATCATATTATAGTTTGATTAATGATATTTCAACTAAAGTGATAGTTTTGATTCAGGAAATAAAACCGTTAGTGCAATGACTTCTCCTCCTTTGGACGAGATATTGACTGATATTTTATTATTTAAATTCAGTTTAATACATAATTAAACAACTTTAAGACTTTAAATAGTCTGTTTGTTTATATTTCTTAATGTTTTTCCTTAAACTGACAAGTGTGAGTTGATACTGATTTATTATGCTGATGGGCGTGGTATAATGAGGGGAATACATTAAGTGAAGTTGATTAAAAGCTGAACAGAAACCACTTCTCTTATAAGTTGCCTCACTTCTCCCTTATTGCAGCTGAGGTAGAAGTAACTTCTCTGTAAAATTTGAATGTTGGCTCAGACCTGATAGATCTCAAACAATCTTACAGATTTGACAGAGGGAACCCTAATATTCAGATGTCATCTTGGAATTGTGTTTTTAAAAACAGTCTACTCTTGTTATCTCGAAGTCGGCGGGAACAAGAAAAAATATCGTGATAACGAGAGTTCGAAATATCCGATTAATTTACCTTGTTTTTAACATGTATACACCTGCTAAGTGGCATAATCCACTCTACTACCCTATATATTACAAGGCACGATTAAATGCTTAGAACGGTTTAAGTGTTACTGAATTGAATGAAAACATGCGGTTATCATTTTCTTAACTGTCTAGTAAACATCTGGTAATGTTGCTATTTAAAGATATGATGCAATTTACGTCCAATCAAGACGAGGGTTTTTCATCTGGAATACTGAACTGTTCATGAACATTTTGCAGTTTGAAATGCAAAGTTCAATCCATTATTAGTGCAGGATAAAAAAAACACACAGGTTATAAAGTGACAGGCCTTACTCAAGTGTTAATGGCTAAGGACATTACACACGTGTGGCCATTGATGCAATAAACGGATCAATTATCTACCGCACAGTATCTGGAGCAGCTGGGCGAAGCGGGACGATGAAGTATCAAAGAACAAATTTATCACCTTTGCCGACACTAGGACAGTTATTCGCACTTCGAGATAAACCACAGTAAATACATGTAAAATCAGGACTCGGGACAAATTTTTATAAAATCAAGATATGCGATGTTTATTAAAATAGATAAAGAAGGAAAAAAGTTGGGACGTTGAGCTTACTTCGACATATCGAGAAAATCTTGATATCCGATATTGAGATAATGAGAGTAGACTGTATTGCAGTTTTCTCTAGAAAATGTTCTTGTACCGTAATGTTTTTTTGCCTTAACATTTATGATTCTAATCTATTATAGATTTTTTACAGATGTAGATAGTTGTTTATTTTGTACTTCAATATAACTGAGTTGTGTATCTTTGTTATGAGTTTGCTTTTTGTTAAAAGTGGAAAGTAGATTTTAGGTAGTCTTTAATTATGTTAGTGTAAGAGCACCTTCGTCAAGAGGTATCCGTTTACCACTCAGAAACGCATTTTGACGTGTTTGAAGTCCCTTAGAAAATCACATTTAATTTAAGTCCTTTCTTAATATATTCAAGTTTTAAAGGCTTCATTTTCAAACCTTTGATATTGATGAGCAACAAACAGCATAAAACCTGAACAGATTGCGAGTTGCTGTATGCACATAGACATTTTCACTTTGGGTCTGAGTGGGAAAGGGTTATACAACATGTGCATACATGTGTGCCGTATACATACATGTGTGTGTGCCGTCTACATACATGTGTGCCGTATACATACATGTGTGGCATATACATACATGTGTGCCGTATACATACATGTGTGCTGTATACATACATGTGTGCTGTATACATACATGTGTGCCGTATGCATACATGTGTGCCGTATACATACATGTGTGCCGTATACATACATGTAATTCTTTGGTGAACAGTGCTGAAGCTGTTGGTAAACCTGAGGCTGTTGTAAAAAGGTTGGTAATTGTAGCTAAACCACAGCTCACTAGTGTAATCTTGTTGAGTGAGTTCCCTTCTCTAACCATTCTCTGTTATCACATTTCACATAAAGATTTTGCATAAAAGGCCACGTTGCATTCAATGCTGTTGTTGGCACAATAAGTTATTCTTATCTTGCATGTGGTTTCTATTCACATATTCATAGCATTCAAATGCAATTCACAGTTTTGTTTTCAGCAGTTGCCAGCTGATTCCACTTGCATATACTGGGTGAAAATAGTCTCGATACATTTGATACTAATGAAAATTATTTTACATGCCTGTTTGAAAAATGTGACGTCATATAGGATTACTTGTTGTGGGCGTATGTTCATCATACATGTGGCAGTGTCCAAGAGAACAAAGTCTGTTTTCTGACTCTTTAAAAGTTTAAATCCCATGGTGATAAAACATTGGGATAACGAATGTGAGAATGAAATTTTGGCTAAGATCGATAACTAGCCCAATGCCCTGAAAAGCTTCTTAATTTTGGCTCTTTTATTTTCAATCTTTACATATAAATAAAACCTTGAAATATTTATCATATGTATTAACAATTTTTAACCAGGTTTTCCAGAGGAAAAAACTGGTTATTAGATTGGCGAATGTCGGCGGGCTTGCTGGTGGGCAGAACAAGCTTGTTCAGGCCATAACTTTGTTGTTCATTGTGAGATTTTAAAATCATTTGGCACATTTGTTCACCATAATTAGAGGGTGTGTCACGCGAAAGAATTACGTCGATATCTCAAAGGTCAAGGTCACACTTTGAGTACAAAGGTGAAACATGGCCATAAATGAGCTTGTCCGGGCCATAACTATGTCATTCATCGTGAGATTTTAAAATCATTTGGCACATTTGTTCACCATCATGGGACGGTGTGTCACACAAAAGAATAACGTCAATATCTCCAATGTCAAGGTTGCCACAACTAAAATTAGATTTATTTTGAAACAAAGGGGGGTAATTATAAACAATCAGTTCAGTTTGAGTTGTCTCCCTTTATCAGACTTTTTTATGTCCCCCACTATAGTAGTGGGGGACATATTGTTTTTGCCCTGTCTGTTGGTCTGTCTGTTTGCGCCAACTTTAACATTTTGCAATAACTTTTGCTATATTAAAGATAGCAACTTCATATTTGGCATGCATGTGTATCTGATGAAGCTGCACATTTTGAGTGGTGAAAGGTCAAGGTCATCCTTCAAGGTCAGAGGTCAAATATATATGGCCAAAATCGCTCATTTTATGAATACTTTTGCAATATTGAAGATAGTAACTTGATATTTGGCATGCATGTGTATCTCATGGAGCTGCACATTTTGAGTGGTGAAAGGTCAAGGTCAAGGTCAGCCTTCAAGGTCAGAGGTCAAATATATGTGGCCCAAATCGCTTATTTTATAAATACTTTTGCAATATTGAAGATAGCAACTTGATATTTGGCATGCATGTGCATCTCATGGAGCTGCACATTTTGAGTGGTGAAAGGTCAAGGTCATCCTTTAAGGTCAGAGGTCAAATATATGTGGCCCAAATCGCTTATTTTATGAATACTTTTGCCATATTGAATATAGCAACTTGACATTTGGCATGCATGTGTATCTCATGGAGCTGCACATTTTCAGTGGTGAAAGGTCAAGGTCATCCTTCACAAGGTCATGGTCATCCTTCAAAGTCAAACGTCATATAGGAAGACATTGTGTTTCACAAACGCATCTTGTTTCACACTGAAAACCTGGTTTTGTGACAATTTTGTCCCTTGTTAATGTTTTGTTTGTTTGTTGTGTTTTGCTTTCTTCATAAGTATTTTAGTCAAACTTTGGCTGCCAGTTCCCCAACATACATTTTTCCAGAATTACCTTGTTTACCAGTACTATGTGCACATACTGATGCTAGTAAACAACACTCCTACTTGAGTTATAGGTAGGGGGGAATAGCCATTAAAAGCAATACATGACTTCTCCTTGTTCAAAATATGTAGCAGGGACGGGGATAGACAGTTTTAATAAACTGAACAAACATAGTGCTTTAGAAATACTGCACTAAATTTTGCCCCATTGGCGCAGAAAAGTACCATGTGCCTTCTAAGTTCAATGTCACATGGTACTTTTTTGCGCCAATGGTTCTGACTTGTTATGTTTACTTTCAGATTTGTGTACCCAACCATGGATGAACTAGCAGAGTCTGTTCTCACAGTGGCTGACTATTTTGAGTAAGTAGAGCAGGGGTGGCGAAATCTAAAAAAAAAATTATACTTGTCCACGGACAACCATTTAGGAAATTTAACTTGTCCGTTGCTGAACTACACTTGTCCGTTAATGTTTATATAAATTAACGCATTTATTGATTAATGTAAAATAATGTGGAATAAATCAGAATAAGTATAATATGCTTGTTTTAGTTATAGTTGTATTTCCATGGTACATTCATTATAGCAGTATATTATAAACAATATAAAGTCTTTCTCAAACTTTTAATCTTGCAAAGCTAGTGTTATTAAAACATGTGTTACACATAATTATACTTTTGATGAGTAAAAAAAAATGGCATACGCATATTGTGCAATTATCAGTTGGACCAACAGTACCCCAATGCGGATTATTTGATCAGCCATTTTAAAATGCATGTTTACATGTATGTAAACAAGAGTAGATGTTCTTTATTATTAATACATGTTTTCTGCATGTTCATGTATAAAATTTTTATAAAATGCAAAATCAAAGACTTTCGCTGGAGTATTTTAAATACTCCCGCAAAAGTCTTTGATTTTGTATGTTACTAATCAGCTAAAAAAAGTCATTAGTGAAATAATCTTTATTCTAAAAAATTATCTGAAGCTCTGATTGTAATCTTAACAAAATAAACAAAGATGTATAAGATACGTCTTTGAATTAAACTTGTCCAATATGTGGACCTCATCAGTTCCATCTTTACTGTTGAAATCGTCTGAAATAACAAGTTACATGTAGAACGTGTTTTGATTATCCTAGTTTGATACTTTTAATTCTGTCCGATTATATAAATAAAGAAACCAGTGTGTACACTGTCTTACAGTCGGGTTGAATGTTGAAAATGCGGCATGCTCCCGGTCTCTTATAGAATAAGGGAAATCACTGCGCAGGAGAGTATCCGTATTTTAGCTTGATTGCTCCGCAAATAGCACTGACAATGTAATCGTGTGTCAACATAAAGTTTTGTAAAACTTAATTACGGCTTTAATACAATTTATTTTTTTGTATTTCTTGACCTGACTGGTTGTCCACGGACAACTTAATTGAAAAAAATCAGTTGCCCAGACAAGCAAATGTACGACTCGGGCAACTCGAACATTTGATTTCGCCACCCCTGTAGAGGATTCCCTGGTTTAATTTAATTGAACCAGTCTCCTGAAAAAACGGTCTTTGTGCATGTGCGTCAAGTGTTGTCCCAGATTAGCCTGTGAAGTCCTAACAGTCATGCCCATCTTTAAAAACATATTTCTCACTTTCTGACTTGTTCTATAGAGGTTCTTCTTCAATGTTAATTACTCAAAAAAAGTTTATTATGTCTAAGTTATTTTACATTATTTGTGAGCTAGGTCCAATACCCAAAAATATTTTTCATATGCTAGGATAGCTTAATTGTCCTGAATATTAATTTGTGACATTATTGTGTTATAATTACTATTGCAGAGTTAAAAGATTCATTGGATTTGGCGTTGGATCTGGAGCCAATGTCCTGACCCGATTTGCAGTAAGTCCTGCTCTTATTACAATCAATTGTAAGGAGCCGCCATATGCAAAAATGCTTCTGTATGCAGACAGCCAGACAGCCTACATGTAGCTTCAGGCAAGCCTGTCTGGGCAGGAGCTGCACTGTCCGCTTTTTGTATTCCCCGCCAAAGGCGTAGTGATATAGTATTGTCTTTGTCCATCCGTCGGTCTGTTAGTACGTCAGTCTGTTTGTCTGTCACAAAACTTAGCATGGCGATAATTCAGAAACTATATAAGATATCAACATGAAACTTCATGGGTGTATGAATGTCAATAAGGAAAAGTACCATGCACATGAACCATAACCCTACACTTTCTTAAATAAGGGTTATTGCCCTTTCTTTTTGTGTATGATGTATCTTTTCAGGGCTATATCTCAGATACCATACAATTCTATAACATGACACTTCATAGGTGTATGGATATCATAGAGGAGAAGTGCCATGCAGAAGAACCATAACCCTACACTTTCTTAAATAAGAGTTATTGCCCTTTGTTTTTATTATTGTATAACTTTTCAGGGCTATATCTCAGATACGCTTAAAATATTCTGCATTGGTGTATAGATATCAATAAGAAGAATGGCAATCCATTAAAATTACCCTTCACTCAAATATTTTTGTCCCCTACCGTTGAAACCGGAGGGAACTTATGGTTTGCACTCCGTCTGTCTGTCAGTCTGTCTGTCCGTCCGTCACACTTTTCTGGATCCTGTGATAACTTTAAAAGTTCTTCATATTTTTTTCATGAAACTTGAAACATGGTTAGATGGCAATATGGAGATTATGCACGTCATTTCATTTTGTTCCTATGTCAATAAAATTTTACTGCCCAAATGCTGTTGGAAATTTTAACTAAAAAGCCAACAAACATTCCAAAATATCCCAAACCCTTTATCACATATGAAGTGATAAATACTCATTTAAAAAAAGGTATGTTTTAGTATATTACTATGTCCATAGTGTTCTTTTACACTGTTATATCCAATTGTGTGTTTATTTTAAAAGTCTCTTATAAAAACAATACGAGATAAATATTCATTTTGTTAATCTGTGATAAGATCTCTATAATATTCCAAGTTTTATCATTGTAGCTGACCCATCCTACAAGAGTGGACTCCCTTGTGCTGGTGAATGCCACTTCTACCAAGCCCGGCTGGATTGAGTGGGGATATCAAAAGGTAGACGAGCCCTGAGAATATAAGAAAATTATTCGCAATTTGTATATAATTGATTTTAAATCTTGTCTTTGAATCTTTTGGATTCAGACAGAAGATTGTACTTCTAAGCTGATTTCCTAATTGTTTGAAGAGTGTTTGCATCAGAAAAGCTGTATAACTTGGTACACTTTTTAACCAGGTTTTCCGAAGGAAAAAAACTGGTTATTAGATTGGCGAATGCGGGCGGAACAAGCTTGTCCGGGCCATAACTTTGTCGTTCATTGTGAGATTTTAAAATCATTTGGCACATTTGTTCACCATCATTAGGCGGTGTTTCTTGCGAAAGAATAACGTCCATATCTCCAAGGTCAAGTTCACACTTTGAGTTCAAAGGTCAAAAATGGCCATAAATGAGCTTGTCAGGGCCATAACTATGTCATTCATTGTGAGATTTTAAAATCGTTTGGCACATTTGTTTAATAGCATTAGACGGTGTGTCGCGCGAAAGAATTACGTCAATATCTCCTAGGTCAAGGTCACACTTTGAGTTTGAAGGTCAAAAATGGCCATAAATGAGCTTGTCAGGGCCATAACTATGTCATTCATTGTGAGATTTTAAAATCATTTGGCACATTTGTTCACCATCATGGGACGGTGTGTCGCATAAAAGAATTACGTCAATATCTCCAAGGTCAAGGTCGCCACAACAAAAAATGATTTTGAAACAAAGGGGGTTAATTATAAACAATCAGTTCAGTTTGAGTTGTCTCTCTTTATCATACTTTTTTTCACATTGAAAACCTGGTTTTGTGACAATTTTGTCCCTTGTTTGTTTTTAACTGCTTTTCATTTTCCCATTCTCATGTTTGTTGATTTCTGGATTACAAAAATGTGTAAATTTATGAGAAGTTCTGAATTTTCTTTAAAAAAAAAGAAATAATTGTTATTATGACACCCACCTATGTTCAGGTAAAATAAACATGTTTGCATAAAGTTCTGCCTAATAGAATCTTTTAATAAATGAGTAATCTTCTATATTGCTTGACTTTATAACCGTATTCCTATGATATCTCACTATAAATATTTATTTGATTTTTCACATCTTTAACTCTATACATATGATTTTCTCACCTATAACCCTATTCATATGATTTTCTCACCTGGAACCCTAGCCATATGATTTTCTCACATATAACCCTAGCCATATGATTTTCTCACCTATAACCCTATCCATATGATTTTTTCTCCTATAACCCTATCAATATGATTTTCTCACCTATAACCCTAGCCATATGATTTTTTCACATACAACCCTACCCATATGATTTTCTCACCTATAACCATATCAATATGATTTACTCACCTATAATCCTAGCCGTATGATTTTCTCACCTATAACCCTAGCCATATGATTTTCTCACCTATAGCCCTAGCCATATGATTGTCTCACCTATAACCCGAGCCATATGATTTTCGCATCTCTAACCCTAGCCATATGATTTACTCATCTATAACCCTAGCCATATGATTGTCTCACCTTTTAATATTCAGTGATATATCACCTGTGTTTGTGTATGTATTTCAGATGAACTCCTGGTATCTGTGGAGTGGGCAGATAACCAACTTCACAGAGGAATATCTGCTTTGGCATTGGTTTGGATCGGTAAGATTGTCTCCCTGTCCAATTATCCAAACAATATTTATTGAGCAAATATCCAATGTAGTAAACGATTTCATTGTATATTGCAAACTCTTCAAGATTCTTCTGAAAGCCATTGCACTATTCCAAATATAAGTCTTTAATTGCTGTGAGTTAATTCCATTTGAGGTATGTTAGCGCTTTGATTATGTTATTCAGTTTGGAGTCTTTAAGAGCTTTTGTCTGCTACCTCTTCATGGATTTTAGTGCTTTGATTTGTTATTCCAACTAATATAAAGTCTTTCAGTGTTTTCATTAATTGTTTCAAAACTTATGATTATGTTTGATTGTGGGATTCCAAATGAAGTGTTTTAGTGCTTAATCATGTGATTTTAATTGAAGTCTCTTAGTGCTTTGATCATGTGATTTCATTTTAAGTCAATCAGTGCTTTGATCATGTGATTTTAATAAATTTCTTGGAGTGCTTTAGTCTTGTGATTTCAATTGAAATCTCTCAGTGCTTTAATAATGTGATTTCATTTGAAACTTTTATTTCTTTGCATATGTAAGCTATGCATATGTAATTTTAATAAATTTCTCTCAGTGTTTTAGTCATGTGATTCCAATCAAATTCTCACAATGCTTCCATTACATTATTGCAGAAAACACGTTGGGTGAACCACGACCTGGTGCACGTATACAAGGATTACATCAAGTCCATCAACCCACAGAACCTCTCCTTCTTCATTGAGTCTTACCTCAGGTTAGTTTTTAGAAATTAGAATCTTGGTTAAACTGACCTGAATTTTACAACAAATTATTATTTTTATCGATGAACAGGAATTGATTTAACTTTTAAGAGCCAAAAACTACAGAGGTACTCGATCTCAAATTTTTATGCCCCGGTAGGGTGGCATTCAGCAGTTGAACTGTCTGTCTGTCTGTCAGTCTGTGCGTCCGACCAAAAACTTCTACATTGGCCATAACTTTTGCAATATTGAAGTATGCAACTTGATATTCGGCATGCATGTGTATCTCATAGAGCTTCACATTTTGAGTGGTGAAAGGTCAAGGTCATCCTTCAAGGTCAAAGGTCAAATATATGGCTTCACAGTGGCGCAGTAGAAGGCATTATTTTTCTGACAAACACATCTCGTTTTACTAATGCGATTGCTTTAGAGATTATATTCTATATTTCTTGGTTTTAAATTTAAAATCAAGGCTTACATTCAATTTATTTATAGTCGTGCAATCATGATAGTTTCTCACAACAGTCACATGGCTGCAGCATGTTTGAGCTACTTGTTTGTATTGGTTTTAATCTCATCGATTACCTTAGAAGTAGTTTATTTAAAACCCAATCAAAAGTTAACTGTTCAGCTCTTGAAATACAGTGCAGATGTTAAATGCAGTTGTTGATGTATTTCTATCCCTGGCATCCTTTTTGAACTGCCACCAATGCTATAACTTGACAATTTGTGCTTGAGTGGCAATTTTAAACAGCTGAGATGTGCAAAAGTCAACAGCGCAACTCAACTGTGAATTGGTTATGTGCATTAAGTAAGCATACAATTTAGATTAACATAAAAAGGCAATGGTAGTTTTACCAACCTGACTTTTTGATCAATTTAAAAAGGAAATGTTTATACAGTAAAACTGCAATTACTCGAGGAAGCACGGGACTGACCTTGATGCTCTAGTAATCGCAGGTTTCAAGTAATCCATGGTATTATTTGTTTTGATTGTCTCGGTTGATTATGCTTAACTCTGACCGCAAACGCTTAATTAACATGTAAGACGGTGCTAGAGAAAGAAAAGGCTATGTAAAAATCGCTTAAGGTTACAGTATAATAAACTAAACAATAAGGATGATAGTAAATTCATTCAATTTAATCAACATACATACAAAACACATTATATAATGAAAAATATTCAATAAATATTCAATGTACATGTAGCATGTTTACAATAAAACACAAGGTACATACATGCACATGAACAATTATCTGATACGCTCTGTTTTATACCATACATTTTATCATAATTATTGATTGCTGGTTATTATTTACTTATCACTAAAACTGTGTAGCTTTGATATGCATCTCAAAGGATGACAGTTTGCAGTGTTTCTCAAACTGCGACTAACTTCACACTTAATTGAGCGTCTTGCTTGCGCTGTTTTCACAACCTGAATATTTTTAGCACCGACCAGACGAGAAAGTGTCCTCGAATAATTGCTTGTTAATAAGGTGTGAAATGCCTTTCAGGGACTGACACACGTCCTCGAGTTATCGAAAATCGCATGTTTGAGTTATTGCGGGCATTTTTATTTAGAAATTAAAGGAAAATGTTAGGGACTTCCTTTAATGCTCGAGTTATCGCCAGTTTTCAAGAAATCGCCAGCTCGAGTTATTGCAATTCTACTGTAATTTGTTCTCACCATTTCATTCAGACACACAGATCTGAATGTCGTTCTTTGTGAGTGGTTGTTCCCATTTCAGACTCGTATATCTAAATTTGGTTCTTTACAATTTTGTCTTCCCATTTCAGATGCACAGATCTTAATGAGGTTCTTTATGATTGGTACCTCCCATTTCAGACGCACTGATCTTTATGCTGTTCTACATGATTTGTTCTTCCCATTTCAGACGCCCAGATCTAAATGTGGTTCTAAACATTTAGTTCTTTCCGTTTCAGACGCACAGATTTAAATGTTATGCGTGAGCTTGATCCAATCAAGAAGGCAACAACGCGCACAGTGAAGTAAGTTTCCTGAGTATCAATAAAGAGTTAAAAAAAATAGTTGATGAACAAAAATCTATCAGCATATAACTTTTATTAGCTCACCTGATTGCTCAGGTGAGCTTTTGTGACCGGTCTTTGTCCGTCATACGTGCGTCCGTCCGTTAACATTTGTTCGTAAACACTCTAAAGGCCACATTTATTGTCCAATCTTCATGAAACTTGGTCAGATGCTTCGTCCCAATGAAATCTCGGTCGAGTTCAAAACTGGGTCGTGCCGGGTCAAAAACTAGGTAGAAAAAAACTTGTAAACACTGTAGAAGTCACATTTCATGCCCAATCTTCATGTAACAATGTTTGTCCTTATGATATGTTGGTTGAGTTTAAAAGTGGTTCCGATCCGTTGAAAACATGGCCGCCAGTGGGCGGGGCATTTTCCTTATTTAGCTATAGAGAAACCTTGTAAACACTCTGGAAGTCACAATTTTTGCCCAATCATCATGAAAGTTGGTCAAAACATTGGTTTTATTGATTTCTCGGACGTTTTCGAAATGGTCCAGATCGGTGAAAAAACATGGCCGCCAGTGGGCGTGGCATTTTTCTCTATATGTATATAGTGAAAACATGTCAACACTCTAGAAGTCACATTTTTTGCCCAATTTTCATGAAATTTTGTCAGAACTTTTGTTTCCTAGAGACGTGAGTGAGTTTGAAAATGGTTCCGGTCAGTTGAAAAACATGGTTGACAGGGGAACGTGGCAGTTTTCCTTATATTTATATAGTAAAAAGGCTTGCAAACAATCATGAATTAAACTCATGTAACATGTGAGACAACTCTTCTAAATATTGCATTTAAGAATACAGTAGTAACTCCCCTTTGATTATTACCGTACATTCGCGGCCATAAGTCTACCTCGGCCATAAGTCGAGGGGTATAATGTGGCTAGAAAAACTTGGTTTTTTGCCTTGACTCTGCCATAAGTCGGGGGGTAAATTTCCTCAATATCTCGGACATGATTAAGTGAAGTTTTAGTCATGGTTCTGAGGGCTTTTGTACCGGCAGTTGACATTTTTTTGGGATATTAATAATAAGAATATATTTAAAACGATACATTCAACGTTTCAATTACTAGTTATCACGAAAAATATATTTTATTGTTCAAAATCATAATAACATATCATTCATTATTTCGAACTTTATATATATTTCACAAATTAAAATTATTATCCCATTTAATGTAATAACTTTCAGCGTTTATATTATGAGCAGATGTTTTTGTATTCAAATGTTAGTGCTATTGATGTGAGAATTCTGTAAAATCTTGAACGCAGAAATTCATTATATGGTCAAAATAATTGTAACTTGCTCTCAAATAATCAACAACGCTTTTGCCATTATGCGTGAAACACGTGAATTTACCAACACTCGCTTCGCTCGCTATATTCGTAAATCACGAGATACCCGAGGAATATTTTCTGCATTCTGGAAAAACGTCTTATCTAATAATACTTAGCAGATAATCGAAAGTAATTGTGTATTTAATATGTCCAATTACACTTTTTAATAATCCAGGGTGAGTGCGTAATATTATTATAATCAAACAATGAATGAAATCTTCACTCAGATAAGATCTATTTATTTACGAAACGATTATGCATTAATTGTGGGACAGTTTTGTGAATAAATCAACGAAACCACACCTTCATCCAATCAAAAAATATACCATGTGAAGTTGAACAATAGCGATTGGTTAAAGGCGTATCCAACGATCGAGTAATTTTTTTGATTGGTCAGAAGTAGTTTGTAGCAGAACCGTTGTGCATATCATTAACGGATAACTATTTTAGGCGTAACGCAATAAAGACAAATGATCGAAAGGATGCCAACACTACACTTTACACTTTGATTTTAGTCAAAAGGCCGAGAAGCGATAATTGGTGGCATAAAGACACCTGCACCTGTTGACAGTTTGTATTTACACGGATTAACTTTAAATGGGTACAAGTGTCAGCAGTCGATTTTCTATTGTTCTTAGCAGACAACGGACGATGTATCGATAGACAAATTGCTATGTATAATTTTCGCCACTTTACTGTATGTCACAAATGTTTAATATTTTCGTAGTTAGTTTTACATGTTTTTATTTGGACTTATTACGAAGATTAATGAATTCAAAAACCAATGTAAACATGAGTATTTTGTTATCGGCGGACATTTAAGTAAAAGACGAGTCGGCCTTACCGTAAACAGTCATCATTCCTCCGCTTCGGAGATTTATTACTTTAAAAAAAAAACGGCACAGAAATATGTTTTTTTATTTTTATTTAGTACCTCATCCATAAGTCGAGTTGACTTTTAAAGTCAATTTTAGGAGCGTTTTTAGGTCGACTTATGGCCGCAAATTTACGGTAATGTTTTCATAATAATACAGTGTAGTTGTGTTTCATTTATGTGTTAATTGTTATTCAAGGTTGGATGTTTTTATGCCCCTTTCGAAGAAAAGGGGGCATGTAGTGATCGGACTGTCTGTCCGTCTTTCCGTCACACATTGCATTTAGGTTTCCAAAAATGCTCATAACTTCTATGTCCCTTGAGATATAACCTTCATATTTGGTATGCATGTGTATATGGACAAGGCCTTTCCATACACACAATTTTTTTTACCCCTGTGACCTTGACGTTGAACTTGGGGTCCACGTTTAGGTTTCGAAATCTGTATTTAGGTTTCGAAAAATGCTTATAACTTCTATGTCCCTTGAGATATAACCTTCATATTTGGTATGCATGTGTATATGGACAAGGCCTTTCCCTACACACACAATTTTTTACCCCTGTGACCTTGACCTTAAACTTAGGATCCGCGTAAAGGTTTGGAAAAATGCTTATAACTTCTATTTCCCTTGAGATATTACCTTCATATTTGGTATGCATGGATCATGCTAGGATCATGAAATTTCATAGGTACATTGATCATGAATGGCAGATGACCCCTATTAATTTTCAGGTCACTTGGTCAAAGGTCAAGGTCACAGTGACTTGAAAAGTAAAATGGTTTCCTGATGATAAATCAAGAATAATTAGGCCAAGGATCATGAAACTTCATAGGTACATTGATCATGACTGGCAGATGACCCCTATTGATTTTCAGATCACTAGGTCAAAGGTCAAGGTCACAGTGACAAAAAACGTATTCACACAATGGCTGCCACTACAACTGACAGCCCATATGGGGGGCACGCATGTTTTACAAACAGCCCTTGTTTATAAATATAAACATTGGTTATTTTTGTATTTTTTTCCTGGCAAGTTGTTAAAAAGATAGAGTAAAAAAATGTTCTGAGTGTGATCTATGGTGTCTTGTTTTCTTAGTGTGATCTGAGGTGTTGTTGGATTCAGGTGTCGTTCGCTGATGTTGGTGGGTGACGACTCGCCTCACATGGACGATGTCGTTGACATGAATGGCAGAATGAACCCTGAAGAAACCGACTTTATGAAGGTATGCCTTTTCCTTGACAAATTGAGCCTGGCTCTGGAAAAACAGGCTTAATCCATGTGCGCGTGAAGTGTCATGCCAGATTAGTCTGTGCATGTTGCAGATTTTTTCTGCCTAGACTGCACAGGCTTATCTGGGACTACACTTTACGCACATGCATTATGCCCAGTTTTCTCAGAACGTGACACAATCCAAGGATTGTGGTCCATTTAGCTAGTGATGGGATGGGTCAGACAAATATTGCTGTAGCCATTCTCCGCCTATCTCTCGTTAAAAAATGAATTATCGTCGCTGTCATTCTCAAACCTCCTAGCTACAAAATGCAAACTTTTCAGGAGAGAGAAAAAAACGTCGTATTTTTTTATAACAAGTTTTAGAAATTGAAATTTTGTAAATACAAACAAATGAAGCTGCAAAATACAGTATAAGCCTTAGACGCATAAGTCATACTGAAATTCAGAAATGGTAGCTACAATATTTTTCCACCACAGTTTTGTCATTTTTATGAGTTATGACAATTCGTCCTGATAGAAAACCTTGTAGCTGCAAATATAAAAACGTTTTTGTCAAATTTGTCCAAACGAAATGACGTACCTATAGGTGAAATGACGTCGCTACAACTTTTCGCCGGAAAAAAAGCCAATAATCAAGCTACAACATTTTGTCACGTGGCTTTTTCAAGGGCTGTGATTGGCGTAGAGCTACGAGATATAGTACAAAACACGAGTCAGACTTCATATATTCGGAAAAGACGAAAAAACATTTTGGAGCTACGAGGTTTGACAACGACGTTATGTTCTTTAAGGACTGGTAAACCATCTTACCCAGAAAAAGTGTCATCATGTTAACTGAAATGATATGCTGAAATAGTTTTGAATGGTGGCAAAAAATTCAAATAAACAAAGAAAATAAAAGCTTGCATATGCCCGTAAATTCGCGGCTAGACGTAGTGAATAAGGTGACCATCTAGTGACTGGGTTTGAGTATTCTTTAGATCTCCCTAAAGACACCAAGTACTGGTTCAGGTTCTAGCCAAGACACACAAACTCTACATCGTTTCAATAAGCACTAGGCTTTTGGAGCAAAGGAGCTTAAATACATAGGTTTACAGTTTAACTTTCCCCCCTAGATTGCTGATTGTGGAGGCATGCCTCTGGAGGAGCAGCCAGGAAAAGTGTGCGAAGCATTCCGCCTCTTCCTTCAGGGCATGGGATACAGTAAGTACACCTCGTAGAGGACGCTGACAATCAAACTGTTATGAGCATTTATTACACTTTTAACCCTTTACCACTCAGATGCACACTTTGACGTGTTTGTAATCCTTTAGGAAATCTAATTTACTTTAACCCTTTGCATGCTGGGAAATTTGTCGTCTGCTAAAATGCCGTCTGCTGAATTTCTTAAATTAGCATTTTCTGCGATTTTTTTTCAAAGAATACTATCAGAATAGCAAACAGTTTGGATCCTAAAGAGACGCCACGTTCTGTGGCGTCTCATCTGGATCCAAACTGTTTGCAAAGGCCTTTCAAAATTCAGTTCCCGCACTGAAAGGGTTAAGGCCTTTCTTAATAGATTCAAGGTTGCCGTGGTGAAGTGGATTTGTATTTGGAATGTCATGGGTTTGACAGTGGAAGCGTTTTTTTAGGTCTCCAGGTTTTAGTCCCAGGAAACAGGCTGGAGAGTGTTTCAAATAAGCCCTAGGCTTTAAACGCAGTCGAGCTAAAATCAATAGATTTAAACTAATAGATTCAAGTTTTAAAGGCTTCATTTCCAATTCTACATTACTGATGAGTAGCAAACAACAGAAAACCTGACCAGACTGTGAATAACTTGCAGACTGTTCTGGTCTCATGCTGGTTGCTTATATTTATTTTCACTTTGCTACTGAGAGAGAAAGGGTTAATTACGCACTTAAATTGTTTCCTGTATTTTTGTTTAATTTTAGTGGGATGAATCTGCAACCTTTTTAGTTTTTGCTCAGTTTTATGTTTTACAAATTTATTGAAAGCGTAAAGATTATTTAAGTTGGATATAATGTTTTTCTTTCCTTTCCAGTTCCAACGATAATATTGTCAATGTCACTGTATTTTATTAATTGAATATGTCCATGCATATTATCAGGCTGATGTTGTTAAGCCATCGTGATATGATGCTGTGTCATATTAAATAGAAAACAAACAAAAAAGTGAAACTCTGCCATTTTTCCAATTGATCAGTTGACAAGCATAATTTGCTTCAGTTTTGTATTTGTCAAACGTTGTTTGTTAATGTATTAAACCCTTTCCCCATAAGAAGCAAAGTAAAAATGGCTTTTGCAACCAGCATAGAACCAGAACAGCCTGCGAGTAACTCGCAGTATTTTCAGGTTTTATGCTTTTTGCTGCGCATCAGTATCTAAGGGTTTGAAATCAAGCCTTTAAAGCTTGAATCTACATGTAGTAAGAAAGGTCTTTAATTAATTTTAACTTTCTGAGGGACTACACATGTGTGAAAATACGTATCTGAGTGGTAAAGGGTTAGACTAACTAAATTACCTAGTTGAAATCATCAGATTAGGTCCTGTCGTTTTTGCTATGCACAGTTTTCCTATTGACAAAATTGTCTTGTCAGAGGTGACACACATGTTCAACTTCTGTTTACTAACAGTTAAATGCATGTTCTATCTTTACCTAGTTCCTAATCAGAGTAAGTACAACCGACATGGCGGTATCCATGTCTTTAGTTCATACTTCTATAACACTGCATGCGTCAGGAGTCTGTCACTGATTGCTTATTGATGATGTAAGCACGATGCAAGTGTTGTAAGTCGGGGTGTTTTATTATTCAGAAATCATAGTATGGTGGTGTATTCGTACTAAAAAGCCTGCATATATAATGGCGTTAGCATTAATTGTAGAGTGTACTTAAGTATACACTGTTGCATTTGGCACAGTCTGTTTATACTTTTATATGCCCCCGGTAGGGTGGCATATAGCATATAGCAGTTGAACTGTCCGTCAGTCAGTATGTCAGTCTGTCCGTCCGTCCGAAAACTTTAATGAAAATCAAGGTCATTCTTAAAGGTCAAATGTCAAATATTCCGTCCGTCCGAAAACTTTAACATTGGCCATAACTTTTTAAATATTTAAATATTGAAGATAGCAACTTGATATTTGGCATGCATGTGTATCTCATGGAGTTGCACATTTTGAGTGGTGAAAGGTCAAGGTCATCCTTCAAGGTCAAAGGTCAAATTTTGCAATATCGAAGATAGCAAAACAGTCTATTATGTAAAGTTGGAATACAACATTAATTCTAGAATGGACTGTTTCAGCACCTAATGGCCAAGCTACCTTTGCTCATACACAGCATGGGCAAACACCCTTTGATCATCCACTGCATGCATATGAGCAAAGGGGGTTTGCACATGCGGTGCATGAGCAAAGGGGATTTGCCAATGCGGTGCATGAACAAAAGGGGGGTCTGCCCATGCGGTGTATGAGCAAAGGGGGTTTGCCCATACGGTGCATGAGAAAAGGTGGGTGTTTGCCCATGCAGTGTATAAGCAAAGGGGGTTTGCCCATGCGGTGCTTGAACAAAGGGGGTTTACCCATGCGGTGTATGAGCAAAGGGATTTGCCCATGCGGTGCATGAGCAAAGGTCCATCTATTTTTAGCTGATAACTCTAAAATGTATGGCTTAAATCTTTCTTTTTATGACCACTGACATTTGCATGGTCAAAACCAAACAAATGAAGCTGAAACAGTTCATTCTAGAATTAATGTTGTATTCCAACTTTACATAATAGATTGTTGCAACTAGATATTTAAAATGCATGCGTATCTCATGGAGCTGCACATTTTTGAGTGGTGAAAGGTCAAGGTCATCCTTTAAGGTCAAGGTCAAATTTTTAATATTGAAGATAGCAACTTGATATTTGGCATGCATGTGTATCTCATGGAGCTGCACGTTTTGAGTGGTGAAAGGTTAAGGTCATCCTTCAAGGTCAAATTTATGGCTTCAATGCAGCGCAATAGGGGGCATTGTGTTTCTGACAAACACATCTCTTGTTTACCTTACAATTTTCTTTTTTCATGGAAACAATCAGTTACATGTAATTGAAGATCAAATGCATGCTAAGTGTTGTATTGACTGCCGGCTTTTCAGTGGAAATATTATACCGGTAGGTAGAATATACATAAAAGATCTGTATAATAAATAACCTTTGTATTGCATAACGTTCTGAAATAAATATCAAACTGAATGTAAGAATATTTGTTTACAAACTTTACATCTATAACATAGTTACAAATCATAAAAATTATATGCCTACAAAACAATTCATAGTAGGCCTTGTTTTTTACCTTTCTTGAATCAAAATTGCATGAGAATCAGTGTTTATTGTTTCGAACAAATATGTTTTTTATGCCAACTTAGAGAAAGACCCCATATATTAGTAGTACTGTATGTCTGGCCTTCTGTAAGGATGTTTTACAGTTTTTGTTTCAGCCATTTTGATGGATTTTGACAATGGGTTGCATTTAACACCCGTCTTTCAACTCCAAAGATTAAGGTCACACTAACATGTCAAAGATGACATTTTTCCA
The DNA here is from genome assembly GCF_020536995.1 of Dreissena polymorpha. Taxonomy (NCBI): domain Eukaryota; kingdom Metazoa; phylum Mollusca; class Bivalvia; order Myida; family Dreissenidae; genus Dreissena; species Dreissena polymorpha. The sequence continues at coordinate 80,888,172 of NC_068359.1, forward strand.
AAAAACAACTTGTTAATAACCAGTTTATAACCAGTAATAACCAGATAATAACTCCATCAGTCAGCATGCAATTTATATTTGCAAAAATGGGTGATTTGCCTTACTCTACTTAACCAAGAGGTCAAATAATATATGCCAAAATAGTGATTCGCTATATAGCTGTCTGGATTACCGAACATTTAATAACCTTTTTTATTTGACTACAACATTCATATTATTCACAATACTTATGTTTCCTGATATTATTTGGCCACCTTAAAAAGCAGCCAAAATGCAATTTTTACATGTCTTTGCGTGTGCTTTAAGTGTCATTCCTTATAAGCCGGTGCAGTTAGCCTGTGCAGTTGCCACAAGCTAATCATGGAAAAAACTTTCTGCACATATTGTATTTTTCATTAAAAAGAAGTATATTCTTATAAAAACTCCAGTTACGGCTGAAAGTGTCGTCCCTGATTAGCCTGTGTGACTGCACAGGCTAATGTGGGACAACACTTTACACACATGCAAAAAGCCTCAATTTTCAATAGCAAGGCTGTAATAAATAGACGAGGTTGAAAACAAATCATTTTCATTAGCATGGCCAGACTTTGTCACCTAGATCTGTTCTGTAATCATATGTACTGTAAATATACTGAGTTTTTTTTGTATCAATAGTTTATGAATTATGAAAAATCATCACTAGAATATACTTTATTATTATGTAATCAAATAATGAAATAACAGTTATGTTTTTTTGTTATAGAACCGGTAATCTTTATCCTTTTATTTGATTTTACAAAACCTTAATATCTTCATTTTATACTGGTGTGCATTGTGTAGCAAAAGTATACTGTATTGCAAAAACAACATCTGAAATAATGACAAAGTTAATAAATAAATTTTCACTACAAACAGTATCTTCTGATATATTTTTCTATAAATTCCTTTTTTCGCTAGTGTTCTTCAATTAATTCTCCATGAAAATTTAGTGATTGTTGTTAATTTTTAGCTTTATGGTTACCAGTGATAAGTTTTAGATTGTTTCCAGTCAGTGCTTGTTGACATTCTTGACCTGACAGGTTAATAAAAGATTTATAATCAATTTCAGTAGATAATTCTTTGATAATGATTTAAGACCGATTTATTAAGTGAAAAAATAGCAGATTTTTACCACTTTATTTCCCGCCGACTTATGAGCAGGTAGACTTATGACTGAGTTTTTACGGTACTTGCAGTAACAGCATGTTGAACCTTTCAGTCCCAACAGTGAAATCAGGCCGAGTGAACTACAGCCCCACTGCGGCCCCTGCCCCAGCACCAGTCAACAACAACAGCAAACAACCAGTCAACAACAACTGCATTCGCACCCTGGACGTGTCAGAGTTCACCTCACAATCCGTGTGCTGAGACCACCGACCTTCATCTTCCCCTCCATCTTTATGGACTCAACCTTCATTATTGATGAATCTCTTCTTTTTCCAGACATTTTGTCCTGTTTTACAGTAATATAAACTCTTTAATTTGTTGATACTTATTTTGCAAATATAAAAAAACTATTGTGGTATATGCAAGTTTCATTAACTGATTCCATATGGTAATTATTAATCGAGTTTATTTCGTGTTTGATACATGCACATTCTGCTGTTACTTTCTTGTGTGGTGTATTTGTCTTTGTCATTGTTGTATCATGTGTTATTGTCTTATTGATAATGGATTGTGCAGTTGCGATGCATAACCAGTAAATAGCATATTTGCGCAATGTTGTATGCATATGTATATTGTTTCATTTTTCATAATTAATGAAATTGTACAAATGAAGTGTTCAAGGAAAATTTCTCTTTCTGAAATAAATATTATGCTTTTTGAGATTATCCAAATTAAATTTTTCATCAAATTGTGATTAAACTTTGTCAGAATATTTATCTTGACAATATCGAGGCGAAGTTAAAACCGGGGTTAATGAGAATCCAAAAACCTTTTTACCACTATCGAAGCTACATTTATGACTCCTGGTAAATATGGAGGCTAGGTATGAATCTGGGCTGCATGTCAAGTCTGTGACCTTTGGTGTACCTTGAGCTCAGTTGAGCGATTTATCGCCTTTATTGCTCTCTTGTTTTGGCCAAATATGCGTTTCTTGTTTGTGTTATTTGAACTTACAATTTGGTTGTAAATATAAGGCAGGCATTATTATGTTTTACAAAGCTTTAAACACGTGAATTGCTTGCATATCGCATTTTGTGCAATGTTTATGTTACATTTAAGTAGCAACTTCTTTAAGTCTCTGTTCGTTTCTACAAATGTACATATATTGACTGTGTGTTATTTTGCAACTTGAATCAGGTAAATTTAATAAGGTCATAAACAGAAGATTTTCTAGTCAAGTGTTTTTTTTTTGTAGAATTAAGTTGTCTTTATTTACTTATAAGCATACCTACTTACTTTCATGCAATAAAATAAGTTCTGTCCTTGAGACAAATAAGGAGGTCAATAATTTGCCTATTTTTGTTATCATAAATCAATACAGTGGTCATGACACAGAGGGGGTAATCACGTGATAGGCAAGATGGCGATGTTCATATCGAGACCGTAATTTTTCACCATTTTATACCCATTATTACTTCTGTTTATTTTTTAAATGACGCTCACTTTCCAGCCACATCAATAAAAAGGTGATTAGCGTTTATTTCATATTTAAATTCGCTTTATATCTCTACTTTACTCCCTGCAAATTTTCTGAGTGGAGCCCTAATTAGGTCATCCCACTAAGAAATTTTGCACCGAGTAAAGTCGAGATATAGAGCGAATATTACTATGAAATAAAAGCCAGTAACTTTCTTGCTAATATGGCTGGAAAGTGAGCGGGATAAAAAATAATAATAAAAGTAATAAAGGGTATAACACAACGAAAAATACCTGCCTCGCTCTGGTTGTCGCCATTTTGTTTGTCACGTGATTACCGCCTCTGATGACACCTTCCTGTAATATTCTTGAGTATTTGGGGTTCATAATCCATCTCCATGTATTCCTGCATAGAGCACTTGTATAGATCAGTAAACGCTCCTTCAAGTAAAAAAATGACAATAAAATAAAAGAATCATTTTGAGATTTGGGAAAAATTGTCCCAGACTGTAAAATACAATATATGTGTCTTGTTCTGTGAAAATTGGGAAAAATGCATGTGTGTAAAGTGTCGTCCCTGATTAGCCTGTGCAGTCTGCACAGGCTAATCAGGGACGACACTTTCCGCCTAAACTGGATTTTTGCTAAAAAGATGACTCATTTAAACGAAAAATGTCATAAAAGCGGAAAGTGTCGTCCCTGATAAGCCTGTGTGGAGTGCACAGGCTAATCTGGGATGACACTTTACGCACATGCGTTATGCCCAGTTTTCTCAGAACACGACTCCAATATATATAATTCAACCCAATCTGGTTTTCTGAGAGGTTCAAGTTGAAGACCGAGTGTGAAACTAGTGTATCAGATAATGAAAGTTAACCAATTTATGCCTTGTGGACTCCCCCATCCTTATTAATTGGATCAATTTATTTCCGAAATTAGGGATGTCTAGTATATTTATTTCTATATTTAGAATATTTCTTACAGAAATTCCTTTAAGCAAATAGCGCAGACCCTGATGAGACGCCGCATCATGCGGCTTCTCATCTGGGTCTACGCTGTTTGTCAAGGCCTTTTTTCTAGACGCTAGGCATAAATGGGTTAGGCAGATAAAGCAGTTTCAAATGTATTTATTGATTTATATTTTTTTTAAACTCCTATTTGGAGCCTAACATTCCTGAGAGATATCATACATACCAGTTTCCTTTCATTCATTTTGTTGAACTCTGGAGATGTTGTTTTGTAAGAAAAGCACAGCTAAAGGTTGATTATGTACATAAATGATTTTGTTTATTATTATTGTTCACATTAAATATCAATGTAATCGGACTTTCACATTTGTATATGTTTAATAATAATATAATTATGTTTTGGTTAGCATAAAATATGCTTTCAATGTTGATAATAAATGGGCATACTTCATGAGTTTTGTGGTATTCAGTTTACTCATAACAAACTCTTGCAAACAAGTCTAAGCGTTAACTAATTATAGCAAAAGATCTTGATGTAAAAATCGACCGGAAAAACCATCTATTATATAGGAGCTTTGAGTTAATTAGATGATAGTTATAAAAAAAATCACTTATGGCATGAACATGTTTGTTGCATATTATGACATCGTACAATACAAATTTCAGAACTCCCCATACCATAGGTATAATTGCAACCGCAAAAAAGGAAAGCAATATTACAAGTAAAACAGGCATTTCATGAATCACATGTAGAACATTCAAGCAATCTTCATAAAACATTCAAAACCACAGGTAGTACACACAATCAACAGGTTTTCATACCAAAGTACAAGTAAAACACACAGCTTACAAGATGGACAAGAGGTACACTGGCACCAAAAAAAATATTCGCAAAATATAAGTCTGCCAATTTAAGGGTCTTTTGCCTTCTTGTTGAATACGCAGATAACGCCCTAGTCAACTGTGCAATAGTAACCCATACAAACAAATTAAGAAAATAAACAAATTCTTTAATGTGGGAGCATTCTTTAAGTCTCTCCCAAAGACACTGGTCAAGTTCTGGAAACAAGCTAATCAACCTAAACTCAATAGGTTTAAACTAATGAATAATTGCACGTAATAGCATTCTGATTTATCAATGCGTGCCCTGTTTTCATGTAATACTCCATTAATTGATTTCGGGCCAAGTGATTAAAACATGTTTGTATGTAGTTGAGTTTTTACAACTTTACCATGGATCGGCTAGAAAAAGCATGCTCGGAACCATTCTTACATTTAAATTTGGTTTTTGCACAAACACAGGCCTCTAGTTAAGCCAATGATGGTAGTGTCTACAACAGGCTACATTGTCAGTATCCTGGGTCCTTACCTAGCTGATGACCGGAACTCGGACGCTAACATTCTCAAACAGATGATCTCTCGCAACACTAATGATTTCAAGGTATGTTTTGAATATTTAGCACAAATATATACAATGTATTTGCAACTGAATTTATATGTAATAGCTTATAAATATTAACACCGAGCATTGAATTGTTAAAGCTTTTACACCCTTTATTTTTTATCAGCACAACTCGCATTAAGCGAAATATATAGCTCTTGTTTAATGACTTGTAGCGAGACGGTAAATGCTAAAATGAACTATAATATATATTGTAGAACTGGATTCGTGACGGTGATATTGTCGTGGTGGACAGAGGTTTCCGCGACGCTGGTCCGCTACTAGCCGGGTGGACAGAGGTTTCCGCGACGCTGGTTTGCTACTAGCCGGGTGGACAGAGGTTTCTGCGACGCTGGTTCGCTACTAGCCGGGTGGACAGAGGTTTCCGCGACACAGGTCCGCTACTAGCCGGGTGGACAGAGGTTTCCACGACGCTGGTTCGCTACTAACCGGGTGGACAGAGGTTTCCGCAACGCTGGTCCGCTACTAGCCGGGTGGACAGAGGTTTCCCGGACGCTGGTTCGCTACTAGCCGGGTGGACAGAGGTTTCAGCGACGCTGGTCCGCTACTAGCCGGGTGGACAGAGGTTTCCGCGACGCTGGTCCGCTACTAGCCGGGTTGACAGAGGTTTCCGCGACGCTGGTTCGCTACTAGCCGGGTGGACAGACGTTTCCGCGACGCTGGTCAGCTACTAGCCGGGTGGACAGAGGTTTCCGCGACGCTGGTTCGCTACTAGCCGGATGGACAGTGGTTTCCGCGACGCTGGTCTGCTACTAGCCGGGTGGACAGAGGTTTCAGCGACGCTGGTCCGCTACTAGCTGGGTGGACAGAGGTTTCCCCCACGCTGGTTTGCTACTAGCCGGGTGGACAGAGGTTTTTGCAACGCTGGTCCGCTACTAGCCGGGTGGACAGAGGTTTCCGCGACGCTGGTCCGCTACTAGCCAGGAGGACAGAGGTTTCCGCGACGCTGGTACGCTACTAGCCGGGTGGACAGAGGTTTCTGCGACGCTGGTCCGCTACTAGCCGGGTGGACAGAGGTTTCCGCGACGCTGGTTCGCTACTAGCCGGGTGGACAGAGGTTTCCGCGATGCTGGTCCGCTACTAGCCGGGTGGACAGAGGCTTCCGCGACGCTGGTCCGCTACTAGCCGGGTGGACAGAGGTTTCCGCGACGCTGGTTCGCTACTAGCCGGGTGGACAGAGGTTTCCGCGATGCTGGTCCACTACTAGCCGGGTGGACAGAGGCTTCCGCGACGCTGGTCCGCTACTAGCCGGGTGGACAGAGGCTTCCGCGACGCTGGTTCGCTACTAGCCGGGTGGACCGAGGTTTCCGCGACGCTGGTTCGCTACTAGCCGGGTGGACAGAGGTTTTCGCGACTCTGGTCCGCTACTAGCCGGGTGGACAGAGGTTTTCGCGACTCTGGTCCGCTACTTGCCGATTTGGGTATCACCATGCACATGCCTTCATTTATGGGTAGAGGATCCACCCAGCACACGACGGAAGAATCAATTAATTCTCGTCTTGTTACCAAGGTAATTGCTAATGTTTATGACCCATTTACACAGTTAATCATATTGTGTCAAACGTGTGTATCCCACTCTGGTGTATTTGTCCGTTTGTTTTGCGCTGTAAATGAGTATTTTTTCTTAGACGCAATGTTTTTTGTAAGATCCAGCGGTCTTAATAGTATAACTTTTAATTATACAATTTTCACATTGCAATAAGACACTTCAACCCGTTTTGCAATTAAATTATTGCAAATAAATTTGCGATGATTTTATTGCAAAACGGGTTGTTGTAAAATCAAATTGCAATAAGACATTCCAAACCGTTTTGCAATATATTTATTGCAAAATGGGTTTATTGCAAATTGGGTTGTTACATAGCTCTCATGTCAATCTAGAACTAAGAAACACAATAAAATCAAAAACATTTATTTCTTTATTAATTAAAATTCAAAAAGTTTAATTAATTATTTTTTTTTATAAATTTGTAAAGCCCATATAAGCCTTGTCCCAAATACACACAGATGACTATGGCAGTCCCAGATCGTCCCTGATCGCCCGGTTATTGATCCAATATTATCCGATGACTTTTTTTAGCTTTTTAAGCGTCTACGGTCTTTCAAAGACGTTCAACCCGGTGACAACACCGGGTCCACAATGACCAGTCCGTACCTACACGGAAGCTTCACCCAACAAACACAGCGGCAACACGGACTGCCCCGGCAGAGGTACGTTCTAATACGGACCAACACTGCATAGACACGTAGTGCCACGGGTAAACACGGAATCTTCACGGACCATCCCGGACTTTTACGACAATGACGCGGACAAACATGGCAGCGATACGGAACAATCACGTCTGCCCCGGCGGGATAATAACTTGTATAAAATAAAGTTGATTTCCGATGATTCCATCAGTCTGCAATCAGATCTCTAACGCTTAATATTGAATGCTACTTTTTACATTGAAATGTTTTAAATCGATATGACACTTATGACATATGACATAACATTTTCATTTTTATTATTATCACACATAGCATAATAGTCAAATACTATTATCAAATGATGTTTCCTCCTTAAATTTCGTAAAATATTAGTCCGCATATTATTGTTCACAATTATACCTCAATTACACTAAAATGACATGTTCATAGACTATTTTGTTCAATCACAATGTTCACATCATGTCGTCCTGCCAGGACACAGAGTTTCATCTGCTGAAAAGTAGAACGGCATTGATGCGTCGTCGTTAGGTAAAGATTAAGGATCATGTAGAAACAACACGCCTATGTCGATGGTTGCCTTCAGTTTACTGTTGTTGAACACTTGAGCATGACAGGCTGATCTATTGCTGCCTACTTCAATCCAAATGAATATGTAGCAGGTATTGACAAGGGTCATATGTATTATAGAATGGTAACCATTGTAGTTGTAGTGCAAGGGTCAATCACGCTGAGGACACTGTTTGCAGATGTGCTAACAGTTGTGCAGCTGCTAAGGGTCGCCGAACTGCTTGGCGATGTTCTCTCATTCATGTTTTCGGGACAGCGAATTAGTTCATCAACAAACTCTTTAAGTATCGCATCGCAGACCGGATGATGATCTTGAAGTTGGTGTTGTGTGCGAAGCCATACATCAGAGAGTGGTGTCCCCAAATGCTAGGTACCGCAATGTTATTGCCAACTTAATTTCAACTGACAGATGCTTCTCGTAGCTTGGACTTCTTCAGCTTGATTCTGTCTCCAATGCGTATCAGAATGTCTTGGTATGTCTGATTGCCCATGCGCAGGAAATTAAAGAAGCCATTGGCGTCTTCTTCCTTATGTTCGTCCATCAACGGAGCGTATTGACCAATGTCTGGACTTCTGGTAAGCAATGTTCTGACCATTAGGTCAGAAAATGGCCTACCAAAACAACAGTCCTAGATCAATACTCTCAGCTGTTGAAGGAACCGAATACAAAAGACGTCAACGGCTTCTTTGGTTTCCTCCATGGGCTATCAGACATACCAAGAGATTCTGACACGAAATTGAGACCGATCCCAGCCAAAGCAGCCAACCAAGAGAAGCATCTGTCAGTTGGAATTAAGTTGGCACTAACATTGCGGTACCTAGTATTAGGGGACAATAACCACTATCTGGTGTATGGCTTCGTACACTGCACCAACTCCAAGATTATCATCAGGTCTGCGATGTGATACTGATAGAGTTTGTTGATAAACTACTTCGCTGTCCTGAAAACATGAATGGGAGAACATCGCCAAGCAGTTCGGCGACCCTTTCCAGCTACACAACTGTGCTTGTGTTTTGGTCGGGAAGCAAATCGACATACAATGTCCTCAGCGTTATTGATCCTTGCACTACAACTACAAGGGTTAACCTTCCATAATACATTTGACATTGGTCGACACCTGCTACATATTCATTTTGCTGGAAGTAGGTAGCAATAATTCGACCGGGGTTTTCAAGTGTTCAAGAGCAGAAAACCATAATCAAGGGAATGGTGTGCCTGCCTGCCTGATCCTGAATCTTCACTTCGCTATGACCATAAAAATGCGAGTGCTGTTGACGAGTTGGACAATTATCACAACATCAAACCAGGACAATGACAAAACGAAAACACGCTCATAGATGTGTTTTCGGATATCTTTGAACGCAATCAAAGCGGAAACAAATAACCAACGCGAATATCGTCGGGCCTACTTCAGCTTAGAAGCCGGGTCCGTGTCCAAAATTTAAGACATGATATGATACTTATATGTGCAAGATTTTATGCTGTGTGATAATAAAAAACTGAAAATATTATGCAATTAAGAGTCACATAAAAAATGAAAAGTTTCGAGGATACTCTTTCGAGATCTGATTGTAAAATAATGGATGCACCGAAAACCAACCTGATGGTAAGTGTCTCTGCCGTGTAGTTCTGAGTGTTCCGTGTTGTTTGCGTAATGCTGCCGGGTATGTCCGTGTTTGTACGTGTGGCCGGTTAGGTGCCGTGTTGTCACCGACGTTATGATCTTGGTAAAACCTTTGACGCTTAGAAACCAACTAGTCCACGGATCGTCCCGGATCTTGATCCGGGTGTATTCGTGATGATTCGGAACTGCCGTAGCCAACCGTGCTTATATGAGACTGGGGCTTAATTTAAATGTCTAAATGTCGACGTCGGGAAGGTGAAGGCTGGAGCTGTCCCGGCAATCAGGTACTCCAATCATCTCTGAAATACATTAACGGCCACATTAATACAGACCATCGTTAAATATATTCGTATTAACACGCCCAAGCGATCATAATAGTACATGTATATTTTAAGTTTTAAATAAAAAGCACATTATACTACACAATTTAAACATATCGCGCAATATAAATATAAAATAATGCAATGCAACCAATGAAAAACGAATGTACTTTATAATTGTTTTTATTATTTTTCAAATGCTTCACGCATTAATTGTACATGACTACTCATTTCGAATGGACCACGCGTACCTAAGAATTCCTTCACTGTCCTTGGTGATCTGCGAGCCTTGACGGCGGACGTTGGGACCATCGCGGACTGGTTAACGTTGTCGACGACATCCTTCTCAAACAGACTAGCCTTCACTGCGCTCTCAGCAAAAGCTGAAAATTGGTGCCAAACAATGTTAACCTTTTTAAGTCGATGAAGTTTCACATGGTAAAGTGGATATGGTGTACACCTCCCGACCGTGTAATCGTAGATGCGATCCCCACTGATTGGTCTCTAGATCCTTTCGAGCCGCGTTCTTCGAAAACTGGGCTTAATGCATTTGCGTTAATTGTCGTCCCGGTTTTGCCAATGCATTACGCATCGAAAAATGAGGGACGACGCGTTTTTTATGGAATTTTACGTTCAAATAAGTATATTCTTAGCTACAATCCAGTTCAGTCGAGAGTTACCTCCCAGATAAGCCAGTGCAGTACACACAGGCTAAACTGGGACAACACTTTACGTACTCGCATTAAGCCTAGTTTTTCCAAACCGAGGCTCCTTTCCAAGACACGGAGCTCCAAGTGCTAGTGCTAGTGCTCCAAGTTGTGCAAAGAGCTGATAGGTTTCTGGACATGGGCCTGAACTCCGATGTGATCAAGCATATCTATAAAAATGACATTCATTTATGCGTATTTATGATATAAGTTCCAAACAATAGGTGGAAAAAATACTAGTTATATGTAGAAATAAAAGTAATTTTTTGTCAATTGTATTTGCCTTGGCAGGAAAGATACGAAGAACTAATGTCCAGTTTGTTATATTTAAGTAAAATGTTTCCTTCGTTTAAAGCAACACAACAGTATGTTTACCATCAATAATTTCATCGCATAATTATGCCAAAAAATCTTACCGCTTAACACGCTTGAAGATACGGAAACGTTGTCGGTTTCCTTGACAACCTGTTCGTAGCAGATGTCGAAATTGTCGCCCTGTTCCTTCAGGACGATCTCGGATGACGCCTTGATGATGTTCATAGCGTTGGATTCTTTGATGATGTCGGTATCAATGACAACGCGTTCGTTGGTGTTGTCTGTGTCAATGACAACGCGTTCGTGGGTGGTGTCGGTATCAATTACTACGTGTTCGTTGGCGGTGGCGGTATCAATAACAACGCGTTCGTTGGTGTTGTCGGTATCAACGACCACGCGTTCGTTGGTGGTGTCGGTATCAATCACAACCTGTTCGTTGGTGGTTTCGGTATCAATGATCACGCATTCGTTGTTGGTGTCGGTATCAATGACCACGTGTTCGTTCGTGGTGTCGGTATCAATGACCACGCGCTCATTGGTGGTGTCGGTATCAATGACAACCTGTTCCTTGGTGGTGTCGGTATCAATGGCAACCTTTTCGTTGGTGATGTCGGTATCAATGACAACATGTTCGTTAGTGGTGTCGGTATCAATGACCACGTGTTGGTTGGTGGTGTCGGTATCCTTGATAACGTGTTTGCCGGTTGTTTCCACATTGCTGTCGTTTCTCTTCAGCAAGTTCTCCGCTGAGTCTTTCATTAGGTACGCAACGCTGGCTTCCTTGATCAGATGTGCCACAGAGTTGCGGATGACTGTAGTCACGAATTCATCTAATTGAAACATAAGAACGGTGTAATTATACAAGAGGTTATTACAAACATAATGCCTTTGATTTTATTATACAATCGATGATATCGTCGATTATTTTAAACATCAACAACAACAACATCAACAACAACGAGGACGACAATAATAATTAAAATAATACTAATTATAATACGAATAATACAACTACTACTACTCTTAATAATAATTATTATAACAATTACATAAACTAAAATAATAATGATAATAACACACAAAATAATAATAATAATAAAAATAAAAATTAAAATAATGATGATGATGATGATGATGATGATGATGTTGATGATGATGATTACGATGATGATGATGATGGTGATGGTGATGATGATGATGATGATGATGATGATGATGATGATGATGATGATGATGATGATGATGATGATGATGATTTTTATTATTATTATTGTTATTATTATTATTATTATTATTATTATTATTATTATTATTATACTTATTATTGTTATTATTATTATTATTATTATTATTATTATTATTATTATTATTATTATTATTATTATTATTATTATTGTTGTTATTATTATGATAATTATCATTGTAATAACAATGATTATAATAAAAGTAGTCATAATACTATCTTATTAATTAATAATTCATGAATTTTTAATACCTAGTTCTTCTTCCTTGGAACGGGTTGGAGTGTGTTCGTGAACAACGGCTTTGATTGTGACCTGGCTTGAATCTAGAGGAACGCATTTTTTTATAATGTAAGTCATAATGCAAAACCTGTTGTGAACCCCCCAAAAATAGCAAGGAGTAAGCCTTATCGATGCAAAATCTATTTAGAATTCTTAAAAGCGATTCTTACCGCGACAATTTGGCGAAGAGTTCCGGTTGTTTTCGTCGTTTGAATTCTTTACAACTTGAGTCCGTTGAATCTCGGGACTTGCTTCTTCAGCATACAAGGAGGGTTGATAACCGTTAGTTGATTTCTTGACGACCTTCTGTTTAGGGACACTACTGTCCGCTGCAGGCTTGGACATCTGTTTCGTGATTTCCATATCTCGGGTTCCCGTCTCATTGTGAAGTTGGTCGGCACGTAGCTGTCCCAGATGCTTGTTGTCACGAAAAAACTTCCGCCGGAAGTCATTTTTGAATTTCGCCATCTGATAACATTTTGTTAATTTTAAGTACATATTCATTAAAACATCGTTTATAATAAAAAATATAAATGAACATCAAATCGAAGCCCGGGAACGCACATGTTTTGTTTAAATATCGTTACATATAACCAAACACGGCAGGTCGCGATCGGGCAGTGCCTACTACGAGCGCTACGTACACTTCTCAAAAGAAACTCTCGTGAAACCTAAAGCCTTATTAAGCAAACACTAGGAAAAGAAAGCAGCAGAAACTGATTATGATAAACTTCTTATACACTTAATTAACATTCGGCCTCTTTCTGGAGAAACGGGGCCTAATGCATGTGCGTGGAGTGTCGTTCTAGAATAGCCTATGCAGTCCGCACATGATAATCAGGTACGTCACTTTCCACCAAATTTGGATTTTGCTAAGAAGGCAATTCCTTTAAAAGAAATATACCATAAAAGCGGTACGTGTCGTCCCTGATCTGACTGTGCGGACTGCACATGCTATTCTAGTACGGCACTACGTACATGCATTCAAACCTTTTTCCCGGAGCTATGTTCAATTATTTTTAACAAAAGCAATTACCCCCGGTAAATCGGTAAAATATTGCATAGTTTCTATGCATGCGACAGCATGTGATGCATTTTGAGTACATCGAAAAATCGCGTACATTTATTAAAAGCTAATATTTTCTAGCATGCATCGGAGAATTTTGGTGCTCAATGGCTTTACATATTTTCAGTTTGATTGCATTAATTCACAATGTTTAATTTATGCCTAGTCGACTCTCCCATCCTTCTAAATTGGATCAATTTATTTCCAAAAGTAGGGATGTCTAGTATAGTTGTTTTTATATTTAGAAAATTTCTTACAGAAATTCCTTTTAGCAAAGAGCGCAGACCCTGATGAGACGCGGCATCATGCGGCGTCTCATGTGGGTCAACACTGTTTGCCAAGGCCTTTTTTTCTAGACGCTCAGCATAAATGGGTTACCGGTAATCAATTGTCCACACATCATCCGATTCCCCAGTTTAATTCATTCAGTCACAAAACTAAAGCAAATGAACTTTTTTGAGCAGCGTATGAAGGAAAACTGACAACAAAGCGATGATAACATTCATAATACAAATACAAATATTCAGTAATGCAATTTTGAGCTGCGTTGAAACATTCCATCAATGATCATTATCAAGTCCACCTTGCGCTTTCAAACAAGTAAAGATATTCACAAGCCTTTGCAAGACTCAATACAAACTAGTGGAACTACAATGCATACAGTCTATAGTTTCGAGCAAAACTCTTGGTATTCTCGATATTAGTTTAATATATGAACACAACCTGGTCTTGTATTATGAAACAGCAAAAGGTGGTTATACCCATTAGTCTTAAACAAAAAAAACGAATCTGGTAGCAAAAAAGCGAGTCAATTTGTTAAAGACATTACCCTGGCATTCATCGAATTCTTAAATTGCACGAGCCACCGGCAGCTGCCGGGCGGTAAACATCCTGACTTCCCCATATTTGTGCAGTTGGTGTATGTGTTGTTCAATGCACTAGCAACGACGTGAAATGACGTCACAGTGGAAGTAACGTTTGCTGTAATTGCGTTACACGTACGCAAGTATTATATTGGTTAATAAAAACGGCCTAAGCGTCATTTATTGAAAATAAAGTAATTTAAAGTAAATTAACTTATTTCATATCTAGAACTAAGAAGATTATGTTCCGAAAACTACATCGGAAACCACAAATAATTATTATATAAATTCTATCAGGCCCAATATTATTTTTTCTTTGTCATCTCCAAATATATATGATAGGAAGGTGGGCCAATGTTTTGTAAGTGAACTTTTTTAGTATAAAAAACTTGTTTTCCACTTCTATAAGGTTTTTAAGAGACAGACATCTTCCAAGTCGAAATTTACCACATATTTCATTATGTGTGTAAAGTTATTTTTACGAATATGATAGGAAAAAGCAAAATGTTCGAAAACTCAACCTCACAAAAAGCTTTGTGTGAGCAAAAAAAATGGGTTCGGTCGAGCTAGTAAAGCAAACCACTTATTGTTGAAAAACTTACTTCATTATCGCGAGCAAATTATAACGCAATTTCAGTTGTCCTTAAATTAAAATCTTTGTTGCAAGAAACAACATAATTTTGCTGATCAAACATTTTACTTAAAAACCCTGAAATTCTGAGCACAAAAAGGTTAAGCTCATCACTTGTTTTATTCGATCGTTGATATAAATGTATAGTTTAATTTATAACTAGTGAGGATCTCTTCATACATTCCACCATATATATGTTAGTTAACATCTAATATAAATATTTAGTAATATTAATGGGTCATCGCAACTTTGTTTTCTGCAATTAATACCGAATGACTTCAGTGCTTAGGTCATGCAAATTAGCAGCAATCATGACAAAACGTGTTTTATATGCACAGCAGTTGCAATTAATTTCAGTGTGTTTTATTTTGTTACAAATGTATTTTCTTAAGAACAAGAGCTACGGTACACATACAGCAAGGGGTATTTTAAGAATGCTTTAAGTAGTTAAAAAGACTGACCAAAGGCATGCAATGATAACAATATTTTTTTATATTCTACAAAAAAGATTTGCAACGATGGGAACACTGAATTAAAAAGCAATGGCAGCGCACATACACCACGTTAAATTATAATTGCGTGAACTAAACCACCAAAGTCATTTTGTAAGAATTGCCTATAATAATGTTGCACTGACTCATTAATATTTCATGGCTTTTTCTTCCTATTTTGGGAAAAGGAGTCTGACCAAATTGGGAATTTTTTATCGACAAAATTGTCCATTTTGGGAATTTTTGCTTTGATGAAACAGCTCATTTTGGGAAAACATTGTGAATTTATCATGCTTAAATAAGTCAGTGGTTTAACAAATATTTTTTTTCATTTGTTATTTTGTCTTCTTTATATAAACACATGCAATATTGGGCATGTTCAACGTTTATTCAAGTACTGCAATTTTGTTTTTCAGTTACAGTTACACTCTGAGATAAGAACTGTACAGGCAAAATCTTATAGCAGATATTTTTGACCAAAACAAACACTGGTTAGTCACACAAGTTACAGCATAATTTTTCTCTGATTTCTGATTTTGAAAGCATCACACAGCTCCTCAAATGTTTTGTCATTCAGGTGCAGGTAAGCATCAGATGAGTAAGTTTGCTTTGTGTGAATGTGCTCAACCACAGCAGTGCTTTTTGAAATGATACACATCAGCTGGACGAGTTGGAACATTAATAATCTAATTATCATTAGTCAAAAGACACTTCTTTCTAAAAAAATTATTTCGGTTTGGGATCGGGTCCGTTTGCTTTGGGAACGCCTCCGTTTTCCGGAGGCGCAGGCAGTGCTGAAAACCCTCTGTAGTTCTAATTATTTTCTATATAGATAACATGTTTACTTACATGGATGGTGTAATTAATGGAGGACCTCTTCAGTTATTGATTAAAATATTCGTTTAGATTAGCCACATAAAACTAATAGGTGACGAATGTTAAATTATATGTGCTCTGAAATCGCAAGGTATGTTTTTACAACTATGTTTTCAAATTAAAGAGACCTGATTCTAAATTATAAAAAAACAGTTCACAGTGGTCTATGAAGAATTTACCACTTCACATTTTGCCAACGAAATAATGAGCTAAGAATGCACTTGAATGGATAACTTAAATTAAGTTATTAACTCAAAGATCGCCGTGGTGTAGTGGATATGGTGTCCGCCTAGCGATCATGGGTTCGATCCCCACTGTGGGGGCGTTCTTTAGATCTTCCCCGTAGACACCAAGGAAAAACGGACTCGAAAGCGTTTCATATAAGCTTAGGCTTGTTATGCAATCGAGCTTAAATAAAAAGGTTTAGAAAAAAAAATCATTTATGCCTAGCGTCTAGAAAAAAATACCTTGGCAAACAGCGTAGACCCAGATGAGACGCCGCATGATTTGCGCTGTGTGCTTAAATGAAATTTTGTAAGAAATATTCTAAATATAGAAATAGATATACTAGATATCCCTTATTAAAATAAATATAATATAAATTGGGGCCGAATAAGCTTGGGTCCGAAAGAGCCTGAAATTTCGGTCTGGGCCGAAAGAGCTTGGGTCCGAAAGAGCCTGCTACCGATTTGAGTAAGATTTATGAACGATATAGATTAAGATATGATCAAATTTCTCTACGATAAACTTTTTATTTATTACTCAAAACAAGTTATAAACAAGTATTTTTAAGGTCGATACAGACATCGAAATGACACAGATATAGTGTTAAGTAACCATTCGACCAAATTTTATAAATAATAAATAAACCGACACCGCAAATAAACGCGCGAAAGTTTGTAAACATTGTAATAAATTTCAAGAACAAATGGACCCAGCAGAAGTAGAATTTATTGCCGAAAAGGAACTTATAACCATAGTTCCCAACTTTGGGCTTGACAAAATTTATTTGATTAGTGTAAGCATTTAACATTTATGGAAACACTTATTTCACCGTTGTTGCTCAGACATGCGCAATTCGGACATTCTATACTTCGGACATACAGATATATACATACATACATACATATCCGGTTAGGGCCGCAAGCTGGATCAGCTTCTAATAGCCCCCTCATGTTCGTTAACCCAGATAGTCTCCGGTATAACTGAGTACATTTTATCTCCCATGTATTTATCCAATCTGTTTTTAAAGGTATTAAGGGATGGCGCTGTAACAATGAATTCCGGTAGATTATTCCACGGACCTATCACTCTCTGAGAGAAGAAGTATTTTCTGGTGTCCTTTCTACAAGATTTCTTCTTGAGTTTTAAACAGTGACCCCTTGTCGTAGTATTGTTCATTTAAAAAAATCTGTCAAATTCAATGTCTTCTTTTTTATTCAAGAGTTTAAAAACTTCGATCATGTCTCCACGGAAACGACGATATGACAAAGATGGTATTTTCAATATAATTGAACCTGACTAGGAAAAAAATACTGGAATTCTATTGCTTTTTGACCGGATTGCAATTGTTAATTTTTTTGTTTCTTTGCATGAAAATACTTAGCCTTACTATAATGTAATATATTTAATTAAATTAACTTGCCTGTGACTAAGTAGTAAGTTGCAATAATTCGACTCTCAGCCTTATAACCTAAAGGGTTGCTGAGAATTGCAATGCGCTCTATTGTTCAAAGTTGCAAAATATGACCATCATTGCAAAGGCTAAAAAACGATTTTGGGCATCATTTATGCCCGGACGTCCATTAACGGAAGCACTGATACTGTCTTCTTGATTTCATTTAAACTTTATATTACCTTAGAAAATCTCCTGAAAAAAAATAAGTTGATTAATATTGTTCATTTTTGTAAAAATACACTTGTGTTTTCAGGGTTATAAATAACTTTTGGAGTTTATTGGCAGTGTTTTTTTTCATTCAAAATCGGGTCCGGTAACCTTTACCGGACCCATTTCCAATGGAAAAAAGATTTCAATATTTTGTTCATCTCCCATCCATATAAGTTGAACCTAAGTTAATATAATACTGGACACACTTTTATCCTCAATTTTGAAGCATTTTTTAGCAAAACAACAACAACACTAATTTCCCAATTTGAGTCAAAACACCATGAATTTTCCCAATCCAAAGGGACCCGGCCCCATTCCCAAAACGGTGAAAAACACACTGATTGGGTAATTCACCCCCTGTTTTTGACAACAATAGGGTTTTTGTAAATTCAATAGAGTTTTAGCCAAAAATTTCACCCCCTACTTTTGAGCTTAATTGGGTTTTTCAACCCCCGTTTTTTATCTCAATTGGGTAATTAAGGGTATGACATATGCAGTATAATAAAATACTACTAAGGTTGCTATATTATTTATACAAATGGAATTCTAAAAGGTACCTGTACATAACAACAAACAATTACTGATTTTTGATCAAAGTTCATTCATTTTTGCGATGAATAAGACCGAGTTCGTGAAAAGCTCTGCACAATTGATAAACTATGGCTGTTCAAAGCGATGCACCCCATGTTTCGGGTCATTTTGAGTTGAATACTTCGAAAATGAAAGTAGAAATCGGACGGGTCTACGAATAATTACAATAATACCCTAAAGATAGATAACAGCTGAAAAAACTGCCTTCTTTTCTTCATAGGACAGCAATTGGAAAACAATTCCGCCATAAGGGCGATCGACTGTGACAGTGTGGTGTAGCCCACTGTCCGATGCGTTCAGATTGCATAGGACAACATATAAACTTTGTGGTAATTTATGTACGGAAAATAACCAGTCTAAAAAGTACGTCCGGTGTTCGTAAGAATTGCGTTTTGTGATGCAAGGTTTTTCACAGGATTACGTTATTAAATTGCGTTTTTGTAGGCTTTATTTTGAATTTAATTACGTTTTTGTTTATTTTTAATTGCGTAATAACGCAAATACGCTTGTTTTCTATAGCCCTGGTTTTATTTATTATCAATACATGTACCTTCCATTTTTCTCTATTTATATATACAAAACTTAAATAAAAAGTGGGCCATCTGGATGCTCATTTCTGCAATATGAGCCAACATTCAATTTCATTTTATTTTTGATTATCCCCCCCCCCTCCCCCAAAGGCAGAGGGATATAGTTTTGGCATTGTCCATCCATCAGTCCATCCTTGTGTCACAAACATTTACAGGGGCCATCCAACAGATGAAGCGTCGTATCGACGCGATTCGATATTTTGGGAAACTACGAGGATTGCTTATATAGCCAAACAATACATCTGCTCTAAATGTGAGTGTGGATGGTCGAGTGGTCTAGGCGGGATGCTTTTTACTCCAGGAATCCAGGGGTCAGTGGTTCGAGCCCTGTTGAGGGTTACTTTTTTCCTTTTTTAAAAAAATTGTATTATTGTTTTTTTACTGGAGATTTTTAGTTCAAATGTTTAAATTTATCAATATAAAGCATTTAAAGCATTTAATGACAAGCTTCAATACATGCCAAAATCTGTTGGACGGCCCATTTAAGGAATACGTGTATATCTCAGAAATTCTATAAGATTTCTACTTGAAATTGGTACAAAGCTATCGATAAGGAGAAGTACTAGGCTCAAGAACCATAAACCTTGACTTTTTTAAGTATGAACTATTGGCCTTTGTTGTTTTTTAAGCTTCTTGGGTGTTAAGATATCGAATAGGAGAATAGTATAGCATTATTAAAAACAAAAACCTTACACTGTGTTATTTTACAGTTGTTTAATTGTTGTTTTACACTCCATAAAAACTCTATTTGGCGTGGGATATCAATTCAATAAGTTTGCTTGTCCTAGAGTATAACTATAGTTATGTACTTATGTCCATTATATTCTAGGGTGACATAGGTCCTTTTATTGCTGGCATGCCCATTGATGTACCTCTGTGGATGGCGATCAATTTGAAACAGCGACAGAAGGCCAGGATACGACCACCAGAATGGTTGGATGTTGGTAGGAAGGGCTTATTTTTCTTAATAAATTATCAAAATTACTCAGTTCATCCCCAAACTCAAATTGCTTGATGTTTTCGTTAGCAATTATTGTATGTTTTTCTGTGACAAAGTCCCCTTCGGCTGCTTTTAATTTTGATTATTGATTCCATTGCGCTCATACTGGGAAAGGTTATCATACAAATATATAAAAGTATTGTTAAAGATTGACCAGGCGTTATTCTATCCTAAATTTTGTGTAAGGAATTACTTCTTTTTTTGAAGATATAAGGGAGAAGTGACTCTACTTTCTCCAAATTTAATGACAACTAATAATGAACTATCAACTGGTGGCATCTTGTAAACCTGGTGCCTATTAGCCAATCTGTTAATGTATTTAGCTTCAAACCTAGTTATTTTAGCTTGATTGCCTAGAAGCGCTCTTGAGTCTGTTACCTGGGACTAGAACCAGTACTTGGTGTCTCTTGGGGAGTTCTGAAGATCAGTAATTGTCCCACAGTGGGGAGCAAGCCCAATACCTCCCACTTTCTAGGCAGACGCAATATCAACTATGCCACGGCGACCTCTTTACGTTTGATTATATAATTATCATTACCAGAAGTAATATTCATTTTACAGAATCATATGATGGCAACACAAATGTTTGATTCGCTACCTGCTTAGATATAATCGTTGTAGATTTATAAATTTTAGAAAAACTTCGGGAGAAGAAACAAGAAGAAACCGATTCCAAGTTCTTCACAGAAATGCCCTGCAAATGTTACATAGAGATGACCACTCTCCTGCTAAAGCAGTCAGTATTATTCTGGGATGTAGACGCATCGGAATGGGTTACTTCTCACAGGGCTTGTTTCTTGATTTGGGGAAAAGGCCTGGCCTTCTATTTTGAGGAAAAACTATCAACAAAACTGAGAAAGGCGAAAAAATCCCGAAGTTAGATTGAAATTTGTGGACAAAAATTGCATAACCTCAAAGAAATTCTCTATGTGGAAGGGACCTTTCTCTTGGGGGATGGGATCTTTATAAGGCCCTTGCTAAAGACGGACTAAAAATCCCTGTTTCCTCAATCATACCACTTAACAAAAGCTTTTGAACACCCCAGAAGTCGTTAATTTAGAGAAAATATCAATTCTGAACCATTTCAACAATCATTACACTCATTCTCTCTTTGCATGTACAATTAGGACTAGGGATTTTCATGAAATACATGAGCACTGTTTCTTTGTAACAAGAATTCATTGATGATGCGTTAACATCAATATTTGAATGTGGATTTTGGATTTCAAATTTAATTATGCTCATGTGAAAGTACAAACACAGATTATTTTTGTATTTCTATAAATCAATTAGGCCTGATGTAAATATAAATAAGGTTTGATGTTTTGAGATTGAGTTTTATAGATACCAAAAACCAGGATGTAACGAAAGAAAATAATTAGGGCTATAACGAATACACTAGGTGACGAATACAATACGTATCACGAATACAGGGTGGCGAATACGAATATTTATTCACGAATATGAATTTCAATGAACAAAAGTAATACTTACAACTTGACATGACATTATATAGTATGAAACTGAAAATATGAGTATTTGTCAATTTGATTAATTCAGTATCATTGCCGGGATCATTGCATAATGAAAATATGAAATGTAACCCTTTGAAATAACAAAACACTGACTAGAACTGCTTAAAATTTGAACACAGTTTTGAAAACATGACTTGTACCAATACAATCCTTGAGCAGAACAATTAAGAGTAAACAGTTGGCCGGCGGCTCCATGTTTGTTGATAAGTAGCACAATCATTGTCGTAAAGATAAACAAAAAAGAAATTCCATCTGCTAATCCTTTTTGTGTATGTTTGAGCATCAAAACACTGTATTTACCTAAATAAACATTAAACAACCATTGAAAGATTTTTCAATTCAATATAGTAAATATTCAACCGGTGCCCGCCATTTTTGTTGGTAATCTCACTGTGTAACATAGTGGGTGGGGTAAACATGATGAAAAACGCCGGAATAAGGCGAAGAACATTTAAATATAGGGGTTTATTGTATGAACATTTATTTGTAAGGTAAGATAAGATGATTTAACTTTCATACTCGAAACCACGTTGTTTGTATTTGTTAAATATTGGGTTTGGGAGGTGGCGAATAACGAATACGATTTGTCCATAGGTCGTATTCGAGTAATTCGAATTTTCGAATGTATTGTTACAGCCGTAAAAATAATACATTGTTAAATTAGATGCATTTACGAAATCATGACTTCATAATTTGATTTTGTTCAGGGCCAGGACTTTAACACAGTCAAAGCATGTGTGAATTTAAACCCAAAACAATTTGTAGCGACGAGAGAAATGACATGTTAATTCCAAAACTTTTCAAGTGCATAACAACAAAATTGTTATGGGAATCGAGTCAGGAACTATTGCTGTGTAGTTTTATTTATTTTTATAATTGTGAAGGAGGAAATATATACGATCCAGAATTTGTGACTTGCTCATGTGTTAATTTCTTGGCAAAGCTTATATATAATGGTAGATGTTAGTTGGTCTTCCATATTATGTGCAGGAAATGTTAATGGCTTAATTATGTACAGAACATAAGTAAATCAGGAGTGTGATTTTTCTGTAGATTTCCGCGGATCGGGTTGTCCGGGGTCATTTCTGTGATTTGTGTAAATTCGTAAAAAAATGGATGAGGGGGATACGACCTATTTTGCGGGCGTTATTCATAAGTGGTGCAAAAAATCCGCGGATCAGGAAACCTCTCCGCGTATTACACTGGTAAATTCTTCCTGAGCATTTTTTTTTTAATAAGCGATGTCATTGGCTGTCGTTTCCCAATCTTCCAATTAAAATCGCTCTTTTAAATTGCTGATTTGTTCGCAAGTGGGGTCTTTGTGAAGCAAAAATAAAGATTATTCAAAGAACGAACAAATTTCACATAATCTCACAGATTGAACAATTATTGATTGACACATTTAAATAGGAAAGGGAAGAAACAAAAGTGGATATTAATCAGAAAGGGATACCACAAGCAACGTTAGCAACGACCTGTCCGCCATTTTCTAGACAAGCTACATGTTTAGGTTCACTTTTATTCCAACGAGTTTCTTTTGTTTTCCTCTTTAAAAAACGATTAAAAATGGTTAAACGGTGTCAATGGGGATTATGTAACTCGGACAATCGATATCCTGAAAGATTAGTTGGTGACATTTAATTTATATCGTTTCCAAAGCCGAAAAGAGATCTTGAGAAGTGTAAGAGATGTATAAATACATGCGGTCGTCACCACGAACAACTGAATGTCAACACTGTCAAAGACAATTATAATATATTTTTATCGGATATACTAGCATATTTAAATAGTTTATGTTATCGATCTGATTATCACATAATATTTCACGTTAAAAAAAAATAGTTTTATCAGTTACTAGGTCATTAATAAACAGAAGCGAGGTTCATCTGCATTACTTAAAGAGAAATAAAACCCCAGCATGAAGCCTAATTCATGCTGTGTTTTATTACTCTGATAGTAATGCACTTAATTGACATCATACATGTTATTTGAAGGTGACATGTGATATATTATCTTATTAACAGTATCTACACATTTGCACTCATGTGAAGTCACCAATAAACGCTTTTAATCCACACTAGGAGCTCGAATGCCTAGATCTCATTTTTTAAACGAGTTTCGTTTATTTTGTTCGGATTAAGAAACGGAAATGAAATATGGCAAAATCGGTGTAAAAAGGGTTAATGCAACTCTGACATTTGGTATCCAGAAAGATAAGTTAGATGAATTAAATTTATACCATTTCCAACGCGGCAATGCGGTCTTGACAAGAGCGAGTGGAAGCTTCAAGAATTACGGAGATCCCCTTTATAGAACATTAATTTATTTCACAAACTTGAAATGTCATATAAGCAATAACTAAGCATTATTAAGTATGTATTATGTCACGTGTGCATGTAAAATAATTGAGAATTTTGGTACCCAATTCGTGTAACTTTACGAAATCCCCGTTAAAAATCGCGTTTCTGTGTGTGTCAGAAACAGGTGAAAACCATTTTGTTATTATTTTAATAAAGACGTATAAATGCTATTGTAAAAGAGTTATTATTACTGATATTAGTTAACCAATAAATGCGGTAACTTCGGGGAAGTCGGTACCTGCGCGAGCGTCTGATATTGGTAGCCTTATTAATTTATAATAGCCTGACCGTATTCCATTTCGTACAACGCTAATTTTATATCAGACAATGTCCAAACTTATTGTGTTGTTTTTGCGCTTTAAATTATAGTGATTGATAAATGTCCCATAAGCAATGTTTAATATGATTAATATCACTTTTATACGCAATAACATGTGGGATTGAGGTACCCACCCGGCGTCAGAAAGCGCGTAAAACTTCACCGAATTCCCAGTTATAAAGCGCTATTTCGTGTCAAATACACGGGTAGGGGGGAATGTTTCGGTAATAATTTTGTTAATAACACGGGTAAATACCGGTGAAGTGTTAATTTATTGCAAATACCACGATTACACGTAATAACGGGTTCGATTTCGGTAAGCGCGCAAGCGTTTGAGAGCGGGTTTAATGTACCGATTTACCCGTTATAAATAGCTGATGTTCTCTTTAATCGTATATTTTTTGCATTTGCAGAATAACTAAATGGCATCAACCCCTTTACAAGTGTAATATGGTGTTAAACAACTCCATAAAATCATCCGGAATATCGTAAATCTATATGCAGTCTATAGGCAAAGAAGCCATTTTGGTGTTAGCTTGTCTAGGTTTTCTTCCCGCTGAGCCACGTGATTAAGTGGGCGGAGCGATCACTGATAAGGCGTCATGTCAATTGTTCCAAAAGGGTCATCCAAGAGTCTTCTTCTTCGCTAAAATGTTCAAACTTTGTGAGAAGATTGGTTCCAATAATGTCTTGACCCACATGAAATCAGTGTAATAAGGGGATAAAAGCTTTGTGAAAAGTCACAGTTATTAAAAACATCACAAAAAGCACATCAGGTCAGTTTAGTTCATTAACCCATTTATGCCTAGTGGACTCTCCCATCCTTCTAAATTAGATCTATTTATTTCCAAAACTAGGGAAGTCTATTATACTTATTTCTATATTAAGAATATTTCTTACAGAAATTCCTTGAAGCAAACAGCGCAGACCCTGGCCGCATCATGCGGCGTCTCATCTGGGTCTACTCTGTTTGCCAAGGCTTTTTTTCTAGACGCAAGGCATAAATGGGTTAAGGGTCTCATATGGGCTCACCAGGGCCTTTGGCCTAAAGGATTTAAACGATTTTGAAAAACACGAGTGAAATGACCCACAGAGTTATTTAGTTTGTTCGTTCTTGCTAAATTATCTGTAAACTGTTTCTTAGTATACATTTTAGTCAAATATTATTTGATTTAAATAGATATTGTTGATTTACTTTCTGGTAACATTTGCATCATTTGAAAGGCAGATAATTAGCAGGAGTCAAAAGGGAGGTAATTGCAAAATGCTTTTATTAACTCCTTCAGTGCTGGAACTGAATTTTGAAGGCCTTTGCAAACAGTTTGGATCCAGATGAGACGCCACAAAACGTGGCGTCTCCTCAGGATCCAAACTGTTTGCTTTTCTTATAATATTCTTTGATAAAAAATCGAAGAAAATGCTAATTTTAGAAATTCAGCAGACAAATTTTAAGCAGACGACAAATTTCCCAGCATGCAAAGGGTCAAAAAGCAGGATTCTGCCTCAATTGTTACCCCTGCGGTCCTCTTGTTTTTTCGCAGTGCTGTGGATGACATTCCCCATGCTGATGAGACTCGAACGTTAATTAAGGATATCTGGGATCTCCGTATGGCCAAGCTACGCAGCAGCATCGACACGTTTGTGAAAAGCGATGCAACACATGCAAAGGTAACAATTTGTGGATATGTGAGGACTCTGATTTATTATGGGTTGACTGGCTTATATTGTTGTCATAGTTTGAATTTTTAATAAACATTAGATATTTTTTCCATTTTTTAAAAAATGTAACATCGCCTACATTGGTCTGTATAAAAATGTGTAGTTTTTAAAAAAATGGGTATTTGGTAGACACACAAATTCATGGATTTCCAATTTGGGGAAAATGTCTGATGTGTTTGTGTTAAATTTGTAGATCTCTTAACCCAAGAAATCAACCAAAATCAACTAGTCCCATAAATAATGATGAAATATGAAACCAGTCCATGGCAACTGTGAATGAATATGCAAGAGCCATGGATGAATTTCCATGCCAAGTCTTGAGAACATGTACATATTTTTATCTGCCTGTGCCACACTTAACCCTCTACCACTCAGTTAGGCATTTTAATACATTTGTTGGCCCTCTGAAAATCTGATTAAATTTTAGACCTGTTTTTAATAGATTCATGTTTTAAAGGCTTCATTTCCATCTCTTAGATACGGATGAGAAGCAAACAGCATAAAACCTTAACTGACTGCGAGTAACTTGCAGCTTATTCAGGTTTTATGCTGGTTACAGGGGTTAACGTAAGAAATTGACACATGCCCGGGGGGCAAGTTACTTTGAACATCTACTTGCCCTCATTAAAAACTGGTAGCCCTATTTTGAAGTCAATTTTTTATTGTCATTTGATCTTTAAAGCATTGATTCACATGCATTATTATGCTTGATTTAATTTCAGCTATAAATCAATGTATCAAAAATAAAATATTAATCGTTTTTATAATATAAAGTTGTCAACAAAACAAAATCTGGACAGTTTTATTTCATTGAATAGTCACTTTTGAATACAATACATATGAAGAGGTTATTACTATTGAAATTTTTAAACGGTATACTTGTCACTATATCTAATCAAGTTATGGCATAGATTTAAAGGGGGGAGGGCTTAAAATAGTACTGACACAAATCTTGCATTTCATCAATAGCGTCTCTTTATCAAATTCAAGCCATGGAAATTCATCAAGCCACGATGTTTGAAAGTTATGCTTTCGTGATTCATTTTCATATTTTTTCTTCCTTTCTTTCTCGGATGTTTTGGTTTTGAAAAGATCGGCTGGACACTACCGTCTGCCATGTTGAAACGTCTGCAGAGTAGAACTTGTTTTGAGCGTTTAGATTGGCTTATACAACGCAAGCGACCAATCAAATCTCGTTTCACTTGTACGTGATAAGTAAATATATTGACCCAAAGAAAATAAATATATAATAGGGAAAAGGTAAAAAAAAGCACGCAATTATGCTAATATGGAACGGACTTGCCTGGTGGACTATCTACTTTGGAAAATCACTTGCCGGCGATGATTTTAACCCGGCACGGGCGAGTGGGCCTCTGCTTAAAAAAGCCCTGTGGTTGCGTGTAGCATATAGCCATTTTCATTTTTGCTTCTGAGCGCAAAAGGGTTAAGATTTCTTCGATCATCTGTGTGGTTACTGGCCCTGTGTTAACCCATTCCCACATAGAAGCAAAGTGAAAATGGCTATGTGCAAACAGCATAAAGCCAGAACAGCCTGCCAGTAATCACAGTCTGTTCAGGTTTAATGCTGTTTGCTGCTCATCAGTACCGGTACTTAAGGGTTTGAAATGAAGCCTTTAAAATTTGAATCTAGTAAGAAAAGTCTTAAATTAAGTATAACTTTCTAAAGGGATTACAGATGCGTCAAAATACTAATCTAAGTGGTAAAGGGTAAATCATATCTATGTTTGTCTGTCTCGTAGTTGAACCACCTGACCTTGATGGAGCTGAACACCGTACGTCCCTTCCTGACAAAGGCTCTTGACCAGCTCAATGTTCTCCGTAGCAACACAGGGCCTGGCGCCCAGTACACGCAGGACTGATGTACGCTGACTTCAGCAACTAGTTATTGACTGCAGGACTAAGTTATTTTCTACTGAGGGCGTATTTTGTCGAATTTGGTGTCAGAAATTCGTCCCCTTTGCCCCCCCAGCAAAATAATTAAAAAGTATATATTTGTCACCAAAAATAACAAATAATTTCCATTGAAATAAAAACCAATTAAATAGTGATTTTTTATGAAATTTAGTTAATTTTGATAAAATGCTATAAAATCATTGTCTGTGATTGTTTTAGATAAGGATATATATTTAAAGAAACTAAGTATTCATTTATTAAGATGAATTCAAAATATTCTTTATATATTCTCCTTGTCAGTTACTAAAATTAGGTCATCAATTTGTGTACATTTGAACAGGTGAGTGTCAAGGCCATTATGACCCTTTTGTTATTATATTCTTTACTACAATAAGAAAAAATTCCCTGACATAGCTGAAATGTTTAATGCATCTTCATTTTATGATATCATCATAATATAAAGTTCATAAGTAATGTCATGAGTTTTTTCACAATCGGGGGGAACGCGGCCTGTTGCCCTTTAAAGTATGTGATGTTGCTTTTTGGGGTAAAAAATGGCATTTTTACCCATGAAAAGGAAAATTGTGATGCAAGAAATATTCGAGTATGTTCATTTTTAACCAGGTTTTCCAAGGCTGGCTGGCGGGCTGGCGGAACAAGCTTGTCCGGGCCATAACTATGTCGTTCATTGTCAGATTTTAAAATCATTTGGCACATTTGTTCACCATCATTGGACGGTGTGTCGCGCGAAATAATTACGTCGATATCTCCAAGGTCAAGGTCACACTTTGAGTTCAAAGGTCAAAAATGGCCATAAATGAGCTTGTCCGAGCCATAACTATGTCGTTCATTGTCAGATTTTAAAATCATTTGGCACATTTGTTCACCATCATTGGACGGTGTGTCGCGCGAAATAATTACGTCGATATCTCCAAGGTCAAGGTCACAGTTTGAGTTCAAAGGTCAAAAATGGCCATAAATGTCCCTTGAGATATAACCTTCATATTTGGTATGCATGTGTATATGTACAAGGCCTTTCCATACGCACAACAATTTTGACCCCTGTGACCTTGACCTTGAAGTAGGGGTCTGCGTTTAGGTTTCAAAATCTGCGTTTAGGTTTCGAAAAATGCTCATAACTTCTATGCCCCTTGAGATATAACCTTCATATTTGGTATGCATGTGTATATGGACAACGCCTTTCCATACGCACACAAATTTTGACCGTCCGAAAAAATTACGAATTAAAATTCAAAGGTAAAAAATAGCCATAAATGAGCTTGTCTGGGCTATAACTATGTCATTCATTATGAGATTTTAAAATCATTTGGCACATTTGTTCACCATCATGGGACGGTGTGTCGCATGAAAGAATCACGTCAATATCTCCAATGTCAAGGTCGCCACGACTAAAAATAGATTTATTTTAAAACAAACTTACAAAGGGGGTTAATTTTGTTTGTTCATTTCAAAAGTTCAGTTTGAGTTGTCTCCCTTTATCAGATTTTTTTTCACAATGAAAACCTGGTTTTGTGACAATTTTGTCCCTTGTTATGTACTTGAACCATAATGGAAAACCTTGTTCATCTGCTGGGTCTCACACAAGCTAACCAAAAAAATTATTACTGTAAATCACTGTGTTATAATTCACAGTGTATTGTTTACTTAAGGCTTGATTGGACCGCAAAACAAAAATGCACCGACCTCATAATGAATGTTCTTGTTGTAACTCAGAATAATTTACCACCTGGGGGGGCACCTTTAAACGGCAAGTGTTATGCAAGGTCAAACACCCTTGCTGAGGGAAAGAAAGTTGTCATTATATGTGCCTCCTTTTTTTAAACAATAATTGTTGTTAACTCGTGGTGTTTGTTAATGTTTGGAAAGCATTCACATTTGTCAAGAAAAATAACGGACACTTGTTTATGAAAAAAATAGTGTATCATCATGTCAGAATTGATGTCGTCTGGTGTTGTGTAATTTAAGTGCTGTTTTGTATTGTAAATTAATTGTTGATTTATGTATAACATAAGTGAATAAAATGTTGAATCCCCAATATTTACCTAGATAACGGAGTTATTTTCCAGTTTTTATGAGACGTGGTCAGCACATTTGTCGAAATTATATCTCAACTGAGTTTAAAGGGCACTGGTGTCCGCTAAGGGGCAGGGTTGTTTTTATGTCCCCTAGTTGGTACTGGGGGACATATTGTTTTTGCCCTGTCTGTTTGTAGGTTTATTTGCATCAAACTTTAACATTGGCCATAACTTTTGCAATATTAAAGATAGCAACTTTATATTTGGCATGCATGTGTATCTCATGGAGCTGCACATTTTGAGTGTTTAAAGGTCAAGGTCATCCTTCCAGGTCAAAGGTCAAATATATGGGGGGACAGAGTGTTTCACAAACACATCTTGTTTTTTTATGTCTTCAGATAAACCTTGTGAAAAGTGAAAGTCAAATGATTAGTCATATATCTTCGTGAAACTTGGTCAAAATATACTTTAATGAAATTTCAAACATGTTCGAAAATGATTATGGTACATTGAGAAACATGGCCACCAAGATGCCAGTCATATTTCCTTTTCCGGCTTAAAAAATAGTAAAATCAGTTTTAGTGAAACTTGCACAGAACAATGTTCTAATGACATCTTGGCATAGTCCGAAAATGCAGCCAGTCTCAGGGAGTTCAGGAGTCAAAGTGCCCCAAGGTCTAAAAATTACGAGAGGTCAAATTAAAAATGATTCTGGTCAAAATACTAAAGTAATTTAAAATGTTCCTAAATGCATGTTTAAGGTTTTGTAATGGCTTATTATTTATCATAATAATGAATACAACATTTTAACAAAATCTTTATTAATTCCATAAAATATTATTTCCAGTCCTTTTTTTTCTAGTTCCAACTGTGTGAATTTTTTTTTGTCAAAATGATGCAAGGCTAATGTTTCGCAGGAGTTAAAATTATATAATTTCAACTTGCTTGCATCAAAATGCAGGATTCTGCTTGAAGTGAAATCACGGAGTCTTGTTGACCATATTAATTTAAATCATTTAACTTGCTAGGTCTGCATCTTTGCAACCTGCATAGATAATTTCAATAACGTACCTGTATCAAATTTTAAGTTATTCACTGTAAACCAATTATCTTTTTTTAGAAGCAGATCAGTTAAGTTTCTTTGGTTTCAGGTGAGCACACCAGGGCCTTTGGCCCTCTTGTTAACCATGCAGTCAGTGTTTCATACAACATTACATGATAAACTTGATTTAAATAAATCAATTAAGTCATAGAACAACATTAAAATATTTTATTATTTTGAAATATTTCTAAAATACGATTTATCTTACACAATAATAATAACAATTTATGTACAGAATATCACAGAATATTTTTCCTATGAAAATACATCATTCAAGAGGGACATTTTAACAACCATCTGAAACAACACCAGAAACGTGTAGTAATTGTCTGTATAGAAAGGAAAAGCACAAAATTATACGTTCCCTTTTACATAGATACAATGTCAGAATATACCTGTCCATAAAGTACTCGCAATAGAGTTTAATACCAAATATGGGTTAACGGTTGCATAATTGATGTATGTGTCGCATAATATATCATTGATCTTTGT
Source organism: Dreissena polymorpha (assembly GCF_020536995.1). Taxonomy (NCBI): domain Eukaryota; kingdom Metazoa; phylum Mollusca; class Bivalvia; order Myida; family Dreissenidae; genus Dreissena; species Dreissena polymorpha. The sequence continues at coordinate 80,919,944 of NC_068359.1, forward strand.
TGCCTCCTTATATTGAACACAGATTAACACCAGTTTCACACTGTGTTCATAAAAGACCCATATGTGTGAAAGCAAATTTATGTCTGTGTTTGGAAACTTAAATAATTTGCTTTTGGTTTCAATATGAACTCCACCAAACCCTCACACTATATCATCAAGTTCAATATTATAATAATATTTTTCCATGACAAACGTTCCACAGCACAAAACTGGAACTATTTTTGACGATGCTGCTTCAGCAGCTCGTCTAAGTTATCATACCATGAAAAACTTCTTCACAATGGCAACCTATGTAAAAGACCGAGCCAGTCCAGAGATAGCTCGATTTTTCTAATCGGCATACCTCGCTGATTATCATTGATAACATTATCCTAGCAGAGTTGTCGTTCGTGCCTCAACATACAACAATGGCCGCGCCCATTAGAGAATGTTGACACTCGTATCAAAACTTTCTTACAGCAATAATCGGCTTGTTTGGCTATTTAGAAACTGAGCTATCGATTAAAAATCAAAAATATTGTGTGAACGTCTGTCCCACATTTATTCTTGTAGACCGTTTGGCTTGAAATATTGCGTGGTTATCGACCGACTGTGAGTAAACGGCTGCACGGATTTCTTTGAAGTAAACGTTTTTTGAAAGGTTGTCCAAATGCCCATAAGAGGACCAAGGGATGCTTTGGATTATTATTATTTTTGACATTTTTGCGGCCCGCGAAGAAAGGCGTATGAAAATTCTAGTTAATGACATTGTTATGATTTTAATATCAGAGGGTGGGGATTTTTTTTCTTCATTTTTTTCATTTTTTCTCTCATTAAACATGATTTTATATAATTATTTGAATATACTATTCAGGGTACGTTACTTCCACCTGTGTTGAAAACATATACATAATCATGCAGTTACATGATACCAATAAATAATAACAAACCCACCCATACTATAGGGGTCATTGACAAAGCCTATGGTAAAAATGTGAACACATTCAGTGTAATCGCCCTATCGTGCCAGCAAAAACAACATGTTGACAGGTTGTCATTTTTGACAGTTCTACTTTCAATTTCATTTTGTGATATCAAACTATTAACAATTATGTGGCTGAGAAAAATATCGCCATTGCGTATTTAATATATTTTCTGCACATGTCTTCAAAAAACTTACATCAATACACGATTTTCTTCGTTGATTCAAACATTCCTTACAGGCTACCGGTTTGTTTACATAATTCGCCTACATTTTGACGCGCGTATGTAGGACCGCATTACCGCTTTCAAAATGTGTATTCATACTATTGCCTTCGAGGTACTTATCCGATATTTGACGGAAAGGGCCGAGAATGTGCGATTGTGAGTCAAGTTCCCCACAGGTACTACTTCCCCATTCTATACATAGATGGTGACGTCACTACGTTATTGTCAGTAAGACCGGTGTGTACACAATGCTACTTCCCCGTACCCCCATTTTTCCGTACCCAAAATTGTTCGTCCCCATTTTTTTTCGTACCCAATATTGTTTCGTACCCAATTTTTTTTCATACCCAATTTTTTTTTTCGTAACTTTTCGTAACAATTTTTTTTTCGTACCCAATTTTTGGTACCCAAATTTTTTTCGTACCGAAATTTTTTTGCGTACCCAATTTTTTTTTCGCATAATTTTTTTCGTACCCAAAATTTGTGTACCCAATTTTATTTTTCCTACCAACAAACACAATTGTGGTGATGAAGATAAACTTATATTGATGCTTTTATATCAATACTTTTCAAAAGCATCGTCACACCAGTACTGTCAGTACTTTGATCCTTCATTGTGCTCAAATCATAATGCCCATGAAAATATTTCAGGCAGTATGGAGACAACAAAAACGTAATGACAATATTCTGGTATACCAAATACAATTAAGATAGCAAGGAGTTAAACATTTGAACAAAGACACATATACATTTGAAACTGTAAGACAACTATAGTAAATTTGGTAGTATACAACATTTGGTTATTATAAGAATACTAGAAAAGTAAAATTAAGTCATTTGAGGTAAGTTGTTATTTAATTGCCTGACGAATAACAAAGTTTCAGCCCGGACAAGCTGTCCTGAAAACATTACCGATTCAGTTTTGTGGCTGAAATAGTTTTCAAAAATGCTATGTACCAACTTTCTATACAAAATATCTCAACTTACTCAATTTACCATCCCTCATGTAGTTAATCATTTTCGATTTTTAATGCCATGTATCCTCCCCACCCCCTACCCATTGTACCGACAAAGCACACAGACACGCAATGTTGACTTTGTTTGAAATTGCTAAAACTAACCAGGTAAGTCAATGTTTGGAAGTATTGCCTTTAATACATGAAACAAAACCAATTACATTACACATTAAAGTCAACATAGAATAATATTATACATTTTTTAACAGGCTTATCAATAAACTGATATTATTCACATGGAACAGGATGTTTTCAGTGTGGTCAAGCTCTCCTTGACAAATTAAAAGAAAAATATCACTGACTTTGTCAGATAAAATGAACAGTTTTGGCTATCTGAAGTATCCAGTTGTGTCCAAACTGTGCTGCTCTCTTCTGGCCACATTCAGTGTGCCCTTTATTATGTGGGGGACATAATTGCAAAAGACATATCCCATATGAACATCGAAAATAAAGATGCTGTCGCCATTATAAAAACTGCATGCATTCAAAAGGACACAAAAATAACCCAAATTACACAAGCAGTGTTTTTTTTTCTTTATCATTTTGGTAATGGGGAATGGGTCCTTTGAAATGGGAAAATCGCATCGGTTCGACTAAAATTGGAAAATCGGTGTATGGTTTATGGCGTACAAATGCTTTGTGAATAAAATTGTTTTAAATACTATATTTACTTAGGTTCACGCTTAAAGCTGCATGGAGAAATGAACAAACTATTAAAATTTATTGTAATAAACATATACATATATTTTTTTATACGCCCGTCTATGACGGGACGTATTATGGTATACCCCGCGTCCGTCTGTCCGTCCGTCCGTCTGTCCGTCCGTATGTCTGTTAATGTCGTACGCTACGTCAAATATCCTTTGACAGATTTTCTTCAAATTTTAACACAATCTTAATATTGATAAACCCTGATCCCCTTTCGTTTTTGACGGAATTCTGAATTGTCGTTCCAGAGTTATGGGACTTTGTTCGTCAAAATTTCGTGATTTCATTGAATGTCCTACTGTAGCTATATAAAAATGTTAAAGTTGTTATAACTTTGGTATGCTTGGACCTAGAGTCTTGAAACTTGACATGAAGGTTGGCCAGAACTAGTAAGTAACCACTGGACATTTCAAGGTCATTCATTTGAAGGTCAAGGTCACTGTGACCTTGAATGTAAAAATGTTAAAGTTGTTATAACTTTGGTATGCTTGGACCTAGAGTCTTGAAACTTGACATGAAGGTTGGCCAGAACTAGTAAGTAACCCCTGGACATTTCAAGGTCATTCATTTGAAGGTCAAGGTCACTGTGACCTTGAATGTAAAAATGTTAAAGTTCTTATTTCATGTTATAACTTTGGTATGCTTGTACCTAGAGTCTTCAAACTTGAAATAAAGATTGGCCAGTACTAGAAGATGACCACTGGTCATTTCAATGTCATTCATTTGAAGGTCAAGGTCACTGTGACCTTAAATGTTAAAATGTTAAAATTGTTATAACTTTGGTATGCTTGGACATAGAGTCTTCAAACTTGACATGAAGGTTTGCAAGCACACTTAGATGACCACTGGTCATTTCAAGGTCATTCATTCTAAGGTCAAGGTCACACAAGGTCACTGTGACCTTAAATGTTAAAATGTTAAAATTGTTATAACTTTGGTATGCTTGGACATAGAGTCTTCAAACTTGACATGAAGGTTTGCAAGCACACTTAGATGACCACTGGTCATTTCAAGGTCATTCATTCTAAGGTCAAGGTCACTGTGACCTTAAATGTTATTGTTGTTCATGTATCCTACCGTAGCTCAAATATCCCCCGATGGATTTTTTATACGCCCGTCTATGACGGGACGTATTATGGTATACCCCGCGTCCGTCTGTCCGTCCGTCCGTCCGTCCGTCTGTTAATGTCGTACGCTACGTCAAATATCCTTTGACAGATTTTCTTCAAATTTTAACACAATCTTAATATTGATAAACCCTGATCCCCTTTCGTTTTTGACGGAATTCTGAATTGTCGTTCCAGAGTTATGGGACTTTGTTCGTCAAAATTTCGTGATTTCATTGAATGTCCTACTGTAGCTCAAATATCCTTCGATGGATTTTTTTCAAATTTCAACACAATCTTAATATTGATAAACCCTGATCCCCTTTCGTTTTTGACCGAATTCTGAATTGTCGTTCCAGAGTTATGGGACTTTGTTCGTCAAAATTTCGTGATTTCCATGCTCATGTACTTATAAAATAAACCATGTATTCAAATACAAATAAACTGAAGTAAAAAAATGATTCAAAGGGTTATTTATTACCTTACTACTTCATTGGCGAACGACGGGCGTATCATGCGCTCATGGCGCAGCTTTTATTAGATTTATTTTAGGCTGGTCTTTTAAATGTTATTTTTCCAAAGTCTCCGGCGCTTCCGGCTCTAGGGCCCCACCCGGGCTTCTCGCTAAACCCATCGCGGGCCGTTGCGGCACATGCTTAAATTTCCTATTTTGCCAACTTTTAACCGTGTTTTTTGAAGACTTTTACACATTTAAAACAATTAAATGTTAATATACATGTTGTTCATCACTTAAATATTTACATTTCAATATAATTATCAATAGCACACCCCATTGCCCAAGATACGATTAATTAAGTTTAAAATAAAATGTTATTTATATTAAAGGCTTAATTTAAAACAGTTTTTTTTCTGGAAAAGAATGAAGCCAAAAATGTCATAAAAAAAGTTTAAATTGTTGACAAGTTTTGAGAAGATAACTTGTGATTGCGTTTGCAATTTTTTTGAATTGTCTTTATAACACAAGAAGATAACATGTGATTGCGTTTGCAATTTTGTTGAATTGTCTTTATAACACATGTCCGGATACCACGTTGTCCTTTTCCGACAGAGGCTGCAAGTCAAACACTTTAATGTAATTATTATCCTTCATTCCCACAATGAGTGAGCCTGTAAGCTCACTGTAATAGACAGACATGGGGTAATTCACATTATCACTAACTTTGACTACCTCGGCTAGTATCTCACTCCCATTTTTGTCTAACTTGAGGATTATGTTGGACTTCATTCCACATACCAGAACATGTCCTGAGTCTGTCACATGGAGACCAGGAAAGTAAAGGGGGTCATCCTCCCACTCCATTCTAGGACAGGTAAAACAAGTCACTTTTCCATCACTGCGAAGTGTGACCAGCTCTGTAGGATTGTTACTTGCCATATATATCCTGTCTTCATCTGGACTCACTGCACAGGTGGTGACTGTGGTATGAAAGACCATGGTTTTGAGTTATTGTTTATATATGGCAACAAAATGTCAATAAATATCAAATGATTAGTCGTATGTTCTTGATATGGAACTACAAAGACCAGCTGCATTTTATATGTGAAACAGTGTGGTTGTTTCTGGTTAAACGTTTATGTTTTAGAATGTTTTTCAAAAACATCATTTTCTAACCTCTATTTATAATTTTTAACTTAATATGAAAATACACATTCTGTTTTGATGTGAAATTAATCTGTATAAGTGGAATTGCTAAATGTCATAATATATTTTATCACATGCTATACCCTGTTTCCCATGTAAAAAAACCATTACATATTTTTTTTTATTACACATGTGTAATACAACATTTTTAAGCGTTTTCATTGGCTTAGTTTTCGTTTATTGACCAATCGCATTTTGTTATTTTGCTGAAATAACGTTGCAACGTCAAATGACGTCATGAAATGTAAACAACATTCGGGATTTATCATTATGTTTGCGTAAATATTTATTTAATTTGCTCATTTAAAAGCATGTGATAAAAAGATCTGACACTCGTTGTCATATCACACAGGCGAGCTTACTAACGAATTTCCTGGACGAGTTTAATAAAATATGGTATGATATGACAACTCGTGCCAGATCCTATATGTCTGATAAAATTTCTGGTACATGTATATAAGTCTTTCTACATCTTGATTTTAACGGGTGTAAAACATGTTTTTTGAAAGTTTGGAAATTTGGATTAGTGATAGTTATACCTGAACCTGGTTTATGTGTATACAATTTTTTCGACAGTTTTTTCTCCAGAGTAAAGCGATGCAGAGCTGTACTATCTGTAATGTATAGGTTACCGCGGCGATGGGCAATACACACACAGGCATGTTTTAACACCAGTGTCTCGTCCTTTGTCAACCGACCATTTGTCACTTTGATGAAATGGACCTCAGTGTTAAACATCGTAACAGCCACCAAACTGGAGTCAATACTGCACACAGATCGTGGTCCGTCAGGCAAGTCAAAAGTTGACACCACCGCGTAGGTCTTATCCAGAAGCATCACATTATTGTTCTTCCAATCTGTGATGAGCAGTTGTCCACACGCTGTCTCACAGATACCAGATATTGTGCATTTTTTACAATCATTCACATTATCATTCACTCTATACCTCTTACTACTCTTTACTTTGATTGCTTGGTTTGGATCACTTTGTTGGTGTTCTGAGCTGAATACTGTGTTGCAAGCTGTAGGATTTTCTCGGCTTGTTACTGTTTTCTGCGTTGTGCTTTTAGCTGTTTGTGACGTCTTACTACTATTTACTCTGATTGCTTGGTTCGGATCACTTCGATGCTGTTGTAAGCTGAATACTGTGTTGCAAGCTGTAGGCTTTTCTTGGCTTGTTCCTGCTTTCTGCGTTGTGCTTTCAGCTGTTTGTGACGTCTTAATACTCTTTACTCTGATTGCTTGGTTAAGATCACTTAGTTGCTGTTGTAAGCTTAATACTGTGTTGCGAGCTGCAAGCGTTGTGCTCTCAGCTGTTGGTGATTGTTTAACTTTTCCCAAGCTTGAGAGTATAGACAGAGTTTGTTGGATGGCTGCCTTACGTTTATAAGTAAGTATCGTCTCGTTTTTTGTTTTTATGTCTTTTAAAAATGCTTTTATCTTGAGGGACTGGTCACGGCATTCTATGTACTTGATAAAACTGACTGCTTCAGTCTTGTCCTTTTGTCTAAACAATTGGTCTTTCAAGCGTGTTATATTTTCGATAGACTCAGTGCAGTTTTCGATGTCAGTTTTAATAGATGTCCTCATGGTGGATTGCAATTTGTCCAAATCACACTTAGTTTTCTTCTCCAGTTTATCCAAAGAAGAATTAATTTTTTTCCATAAAGCATTGATTTTTTTCAGATTTTTTGTATAAGATTTATCAAGAGACTTCAGGTTTTTCTCAAAGTCTTCTCTTTTTGCTATCAACCTCTGCAGTTGTGTATCAATTTTTTCTGACAACTTCTTAAAGTCTCCATTTTGACTGAGGTCTTTCCATTTTGCAGCTATATGTATAACGTTTCTGCATGTCCTGTTAAAACAAACACAATTTACTTAATGTACGTGCTTTTACAATCATTGGTAATATATTTAGTTGAAGAATGTTTTTGTAATTACATTATTATGTCACATGCAATGTCTTTTGAAAAAAATATTGCTGTTATTTGTTAAACTGAAGAATGTTTATTGAGCATACAAAATAAATATTTAACATTTATACTAGGGATGAAAGAGATTAACCGGTTAACCTACCGAAACGACCAGTTAACCGGTTACATTTTCGGAAAAAGGTAAACATGCCGCACCATCTACGGTAGTAAATAGCGTGTCAACAAACAAGGCAATACAGCAGAAAATAAGTATCTTTGTGGTAACAAACAGGGGGTACGGTTTCATATTTGGCACTTGTTGTTTTGTTTAACTCGCGAAAATTTAACAAGCGAACTGCGGGGAGTAGGGCTATTAGCGAAGACCCAATTGACACGTTTATCGAACTCGCGATTAAATTCAGTTGAGACTTTGTATGGCTTATTTTGATATTTTGTCATATTCTTTTACGCAGGAAAAAATAAAACAATATGTAGCAAACACTTACAAAATTATTAAAATAAATGGTACAATACATTTTACTAAGAAAAAGGCATGTTATCAACGCAAGCGATCTCAAATTACTTTCGTTTGTATAGAGAGTTAAGGTACGAGCGGTATGACATTGTTTACGTATACTTGAACATTTTATCTTCTTAAGGTGTTTCGGTTAACGTGTTACTAACCGGGTACGGCAAAAGGTTAACCGGTTAATGATTTTTGTAACCTCTTGCATTTCTAGTCGAAACAACATGAACTGTTATCAAGAAATTGGTTCCTGATTGCTTGAGAACGCTTTAACCTTAAATCATATCCATTGGTATGCAGGTTAAGTAGGGTGACCAAATGACTCATTTCGCACATTTTGAAAAAGCTTTGCCTTAAAATGCAACTTTGTTGCCACATAATATCTTGAGGACCGCTTTGCTACGCTGGTTACTTGGGAGGAAAGAGTTATGCAAATTGAATTTGAGATTTACAGGTAGAGAGATAGATAGAGAGAGAGGGAGGGATGGTGTGTTTATCAATATTCTGTAAAATGTATTTATGATCTGTATGCACGTATATGTAGTATAAGCATTATATATGCAATTATCCAATTTGATTTTTAAAATTTCCCACAATTAGGAAGTTGAGTTTGTTGGTCTTTGGATGTCATGGTTTCAAGACTTTCATTGGATGGCTGGTTAACGAGTAATACTTGCACGTCATACTTACGCTTGTAACTGAAACTGCATTTATTAGGTAGAGCTAGGGTGGAAAATGGCAGGAAATGAGGCTTGATACAAAACAAACAAACGTTGAAAGATGATAGGTCAATGTTAATTGAAATATTAAGAGAATGCTTTTACGAAAGAGTATCCAAGTTAGTATGTTGGTTACTAGCAACGAAAGGAAGAAAGTTTTCAGATCAACCAGTAGTAGGTCAATGCAACAATAATTAAACTTTTATGACGACTTTTTGAACGGCTGAGTTGAGAACATATTTGTCTCTCAAATATCCTTTGCTGTGATTTCGTATATGTTCAACTTTTAAAGTTTATGTTAAAATGCCAACATACGGCAAGTGTTACATTGTTTTCTTAACGACGGTGCATTGATTGAAGCAAAAGACCAAAGGGCGTTTTGGCACACTTGTTTTATTAACGTTTCTTTAGATTTCTATTACAATTCAAAGTTAAGTTTCATAGTTGAAATAAGTTTAGAGTACATGTATCAGGGGAGTGACCTTGGTCTCAAAGGACCCACTTGTGTACTTTGTTCAACACTGAAAGAAATGTGAAGGATGGTCAAGAGTTTGTTTAGATATGCAAAAATATAGTGATAAAGAGTACACATGTACTTACTCATGATTTTTGCCGTGACATACTTTACATATCAGCTGATTGTGGTCCTCACAGAAATTGCTCAGTTTTTCTTTCTTGTGCTCCTTACATTGCTCTAGTTCTCCAACATTAGCTTCAGGCCATTTGCTGACGTTTTTCTTGTCCAAAGGTGTATGCTTGTTGTAAAGATAGTTATGACGCTTCACGCATTTGCCACAAAAACATGTAGAACAAACCTCACAGTAAAATTCAGCCTCTGTATTTCTGCCATTTCCTTGACATGTGAAACAAGAAAAGTCAAAGAAATAGTCTGATTCTCTATTTATTGAACTCTCCATATTGGAAGCCATTTGTATCGCTATTGATATCTTCTATCGTTGTTAACTTTTTAAAATTGAAATTCAGTCTGTGTAACCTATGTAAGGTGAGATTCGGTTATGTGACTGTATATTCTGTCATACTGTAGTTGTTACAAGTCCCCATATCGATTACCAATATCAATCAGTTAAATATCAAGCACTTTAAACTATCCACAGACTGATATGGTTAAAAATGTTCAAAGAACATTACATATGTGCTGTTAAAAGGTTTAACTGCTGTTAAATTGATAAGTCTAATCAATAATCGATTTATGTACAAAAATACATAGTATATTCTTTTCTACTACGTAAACTCTGCAGAGCCAAATAAGTGTTTGTGTAAAATGTAAATATAGATTACAATCAAAATTAAGTAAAATATGAACACACTCTGAAACTGAACTAACGTACATAATGCTCATGTATAGCTCTGAGGATACCGCGTTCATTGTCGGTTTTTTATTCATATTTTTTCTCTCACTTTTTATCTCGGAAGTTTGTATAAAATTGCAGAACTGTTGAAAATAAAATCGTAATCACAATTAGTCCATGACAAAATATACATATCTGCCTTTCTTTGCTACATTTTGGACATTAAAAAAAGAATGGGTGTCATCTACAAAACAGTACTAATTAAAAGTACTAATTGCATGGAACTTTACACTATGTGCAATTTGATTTTCTTCGAATTAGTTTCAATGACTATTTTATGACTAGAACTACGGATTTTAGCAAACGACTTTCGATTATAAAATTGCATTTGAACCGATAAATATCTCTCTAATGTTAACATAAATTTAAACTGTTTGTAGCTTTTACAATCAATCAATGTTTGTTACAATGAGATAAAACAACAATTATTCATGTGCTTTTTCTTGACTGGGCCAAACGACTCCGCACCCCAAATATTCCCTCCGAAATCATCTTGTCATACAAATTAACTTACAGAAATATTATTTTCACTTTGCATGATGTTCTTTACGTAGAGGTCGTTTACAACATTCTTCCTATACAACATCGTCATTAATAAAGTTATTTACACCAAGAAAATATTTGCATAGTTGTATTTTGGCTTGTTCCATTGTATCTGAATATTATACCGAACATTATTGATCCATAAGCCAGAATACGTTTGACCATGGAATAAAACGATGAAACATATATAGTTAATAAAAAATACACCGCACATGTATTATCATATATTATTTAATAACAAATATTGATGTTTTGGCCTTAGTTGCGACTTCTTGTTTAGCCCCCCCCCCTCATATTTTTGTCTGAGCTGCGAGTTTTTCTTAAGCGCCCCTCCATGCTAAGGTTTATTATAATTATTATAAAGCCAATTCTTTATGATTATATTAATTCCCTCCATGCAAAGGGTTATTATTATTATAAAGTCAATACTCGTATGAACGAAGCGGATCGCTGCTTCTGAATACAATGATTTCAATAGGCATGCGTGTAATTTGAATACCTTTTGAAATACATTTTCTCTTACACCACTTTAAACATACATGTCAATGGTTTGTCGACATTAAGACTTTCAAAGGCCTTTTGAAAATCCAGGTTTAAACCTAATATCTACCTATATACATTTATACCATGCTTTTAAAATGTAATACATTGTCCTTCGTTGGATATCTGTTGTCAAATCCAGCTCGGTATGTTTCATTGTGTGAGTGTACATGTATTATCAGCCCTTTTGTATGATCTTTTACATACAAGGTACATGACATTAATTTATGATCTACCTCTGAAGCTGAAAGGGTCATCTTTGGTGCCAGACTTACGTACTGAAACGATAATACTATCTCACAAAATATTTGGACTTTTCCCAGGATTTAAAATCTGAATGAATACGAGTAAAAGTGTCAGTTTTATATTATCGACAGGGATTTTATAAAATTCAGATCCAAAGCCGGGGACTAATTACATTTAATTTTGCATATGCTTTGCGGTATTTCATCATTTGGCATCTCTGAGTTTAAAAGTTGAGCTTCTTCATTGCCATTTTCGCTCAACTCCATATGGTATTGCCTAACTACGGTTGATTGTCCTTAAAGGGGCCTTTTCACAGATTTTGGCATTTTTTAACTTATTCATTAAATGCTTTATATCGATAAATGTTAACAATGGATCGTAAAAGCTCCAGTAAAAAATCAAGAATAAAATTAAAAAAAGGAAAAGAATATTGCCCGGACCAGGTTTCGAACCAGTGATCCCTGGAGTCCTGCCAGAGTCCTGAAGTAAAAACGCTTTAGCCTACTGAGCTATTCCGCCGGGTACATATACGTGAAGTATTTTATACCTTATATAAGCAATCTTCGTAGTTTCACAAAATTTAACGACAAAAACAGAACTCTCCAAATTATTCAATCGTTTCGCGTTGCAACGCTTTATAATTTTTAGGTTTTAAAATCGTCAAAAGATGCATATAATGGCTATATTAGACCATGGTAAATGTTCAGTATTACTGTTTCCTCACAAATATCATAACTAAAACGAAAATTTGCGAATCTGAAACAACTTTTTTCAATTTTGTCAATTTACCAAAGCGTGAAAAGATCCCTTTAAAGGGGCCTTTTCACAGATTCTGGCATGTATTTAAGTTGTAAATGCTTTATATTGGTAAATGTAAATATTGGATTTAAAAAGCTACAGTAAAAACAAGAATAAAATTAAAAAAAGAAAAAAGGTAACCCTCAACTGGGCTCGAACCACTGACCCCTGGCATAAAAGTCTAACACTTAGACCACTCGGTCATCCATGTACATGCATTTAGTGATGTATTTTACACTTTATATAAGCAATCCTCGTAGTGTCACAAATTATAACGACAACGACAGTATACTCTCCAAATACTTTGTAGTGAGTACACTCAAAACTATTAGCAATTATTGGAAAATTTGATTCTCTAACCACTGATACGTGAGTAAATTATATGGCATAGTTACCAAATGTTGGCTTTATTTATGGATATTCTGTTAACCGTAGCAAACAAATGTGTGTTCCAATTTATTGACATAATTGTTGGGTTATTTATTAAGCAAAGATTAAGACCAGATAATCATCTATTGTTTAGAAAGAAGGATTAAAATTATATGTATTCCATAAAAAGTGAAAAATAGGTAGAAATGCGAATTTGGTTGCCATGGTATCCCTTATAGGAGGACAAAATGGAAAACAATATTATTTAAAATACATTTTACTTATCCCTCATAAATATGGTATATTAAATTACATCAAAATCACACATGCGACCAGACTGACGTTGATTTTAAATAGTGCCCTCCATTTTCAAACGTGCAGCCATGGAAACTCGTATTCCGAAACAAATACTTATCGGACAGTGCTGCTCCCATCTTAAAAAGATCGAGTAAGGTGTTAGGTATAGATATGTGAAATATCAGGGTAGTGTAAAACCGGTAACAAAATCGGGGTTATTTTCCCCTACTAAAATCATTCAATCGTTTCGCGTTGCAACACGAAACAAACCTGAAATAAAATTAAAAAAAAATAAAAATAACGAAGCGTATTCAGCTTAATTGTTCACATATCAAATACTATCGTTTGAAAAATATACAATTTTTTATATAGTTTTTTGGTATCTGTTACATATCTAACATTTTGACGTAAACATGTTTTCACAAGCTTTAAAAACATTACAGTGTTATTTTTCTTGTCAGTCATACTCTCTTATGTACCTACTTAGGTACAAATTTAATGATTGTACCAAATATTTAACGTGTGCAACATACACCTATTAAAACAATAGTCAAACTTCAAATAAACTTAAAGACAAGTGGCCTCTGTCATGATATTATAAAACTGGTATTATTAAGTCTATTAAATGCTATAAAATCAATGCATGTAATTATTTTCGGTAAGGATGTATATTTAAAGAAACTACCGGTAAGTATTTATTTATTAAAATGAATTAAAACTATTCTGATATTCTCCTTTACAGTAAAAAATAGGTCACCAGTTTGTGTACGTTTTAACTTTGGGAGTGTCAATGCCATTATGACTCTTTTGTTATTATATTCTTTATTACAATATTTAAATAAAAACACACACAAAATTAATACACTGACAAAGCTGAAATGTTAAATGCATCTTCGTTGCCTTATCATCAAAATATGAAGTTCATAAGTAATGCCATGTGTTTTTTTACTTCCAGGGTAAGCGGCCTGTTGCCTTTTAAAGTGTGGCATGTTTCTTTTTGGGATAAAGAATGGATTTTTGTCCCCATGAAAAGGAAGATTTTAATGCAAGAAATATTTGATTATGCTCATTTTTATTTACTGTAACTTTAATGGGAAACCTTGTTCATCTGCTGGGTTAGAAACATCACAAATTATTTATGTTTATCAATGTTAATTCACATGGTAGTGTTTACTTAAAGCTTGATTGGACTACAAAACAAACATGCACATATCTCGTAATGAATTTTCTTGTTGTAACTCTGAGAAATTTACCACCATGGGTGGGGGGGGGGGGGCACCTTTAAACGGCATGTGTTATACAAGGTAAAAAACACTTCCTGAGAGGAAGAATATTGTCATGAAGTGTGCATCCTTTTGTTCAACATTATTTGTTGTTAGCACGTGTTTGTGAATGTTTTGCAAGATTTACATTTGTCAAGAAAAATTAACTGACACTTTTGTTTATGGATAAATCGTGTTTTTTCATGTCCGTACTCGTGGTGTATGATTTTGTGTAATTTAAGTGCTGTTTTGTATTGTTGTAAATTAATTGTTGATTTAGTGTTAATTTGACGACGTCACGTAAAAGAGGACAATCGTTGATATACAGTTTAAATACCGTGATTAATTAAAAAAATATATTTCCCAAACACTTATCAAGAAAACAACATATTGTTTTAACTAGCATTATCTAGTTCAAACATATAGAGTTTACGTCAAATGGGTGGAAAATAACAATAACATTTTCAATTCGGAAATATTTTAATTAGTCAATTTAGTGTAATGTGACCTACTGAAGCGAAGTAACTGTTACAAATCAAAGCGCTGAAGGTACTGAAGTTGTTCGCTGTTGTCGTTCTTGATTAGCTCATGCGCATTGCACAGGCTAAGCAGTGTGCACAGGCTAATCTTATTTGACATGCATTAAGCCCCGTTTTCCCCGAAAGCAGCCAATATGTACAGATTTCAATGATAAACACTAGACTGGTCAATATCGTCTTACAAGGTGATATATAAAATGTGCAGTGCAGACAGGCAGCGGTAATCGCTCCTTGCATAGTGAGTTGCGGTTCTGACCGTAGCTAAGGCTTCTAAGCAAAATATGCTCTGTAAAAACAAATATCACGTATAACCGACAACAAAAGAAATGTGGGAAATTACATTCGGAAATGACCGATTTCGGATTTAAAATGTATAATCGTTGGTACTTTAATTCGTGTTTCAGCGGACCAACAAAATCCACGAAAATTTGTACCACACGAAATTTAATGGTCTTACAGTATGTAAAAAATAGATAAAAAATAGGTGAATAAAATGCCGAATCCCAAACATTTACCTAGATCACAAAGTTATTGCCCAGTCTTTATGAGACGTGGTCAGCACATTTGTCGCAATTATGTCTCAACCGAGTTTTAAAGTCACTGGTGTCCATTGAAAAACATGTCCGCTAGGGGGCCGGGTTATTTTTCGGCGTAGCTGTTTAACGTCACTTTTGACCTTAGGTGACATTTAATCATTACAGTAAAATTCATATAAATATTCCCGCGGCTAGACACGAATGAATACACTTCATTTATTTCATTGGCTGATTTGAGCATACCACCAGAACATTGGAAACATGACCGCGTCTTTGTAACACTGTTTTGCTGCGTGTTCACCATGAAACAATTTTATCTCTTATGAAAAGGCTCTTGACATCAATACAGTTTGTGCGTACACCTTTTTATTTTCAGAAGATTGCCAGCGCCAGAGCGTTTGTACTTAAAGGCTATGTTCTCATATTTAGTAATGACTTCCATATTGCTGTCTGTGTACTAGTATATTTAAGTTCATAAAAGTATCGTTTTTTCCTATCCTGATATTCGTTTTGGCCTAACCATTTTAAATTGTTTTCGATATTGAACATGTAAAAGTATGAAATTTTAAACAAGCCGCCGTTCCAGCAGTGGAAGCGTGGCCTCACTTTAATGCATTGCATTCCAACCCGCAATTATCAGAGTCAGTTCGCGGCCAGTAAAATAATCGTTATATAATATAGACGCTATCGCGTGAACTAGGTGAACTGGAATTTTCTTTAGACCAGAAAATATGTTAAATGAAGGTATTCAGCGATATAATTATGGTATGTTAATAATAGATTCTTAATGTGTTTTCAACAATACCATGATAAATATTACTTTTGATTAATTTAACAAGAATTATTCCACCATATTGACTAATGTATTAAGAAAGCACGATGATTCTCGATACTGTTAATAATCGAATCAAATAGCAATGCCCGACAAACCACTAAAACAGGTTTGTTCGAAGAACGCGTGTATAAATATTTAAAATATGTACTTCGCGTGTGGCCTGTTGACTCACATGTTTTAATTTCACTTCCATTCTTCTTTTGGTTTTCTGTGTTGTATCGTTAGGTTAATGACCAGCAATATGTAATAATGTAAAAAAAGCCGCGGAAACTCCGCGTAACATCCCGCACTGAGTGTGATGCAGCTAAGAAATGTAAACAAAAAGACATTCGCCATCTTTGATCTCATTCATTGAACTCTTTACCTTTCACCAACTCCAAACAATCAACGCCGTATCTCTTTTTAAAAGATATTTCTGGATTCTTATGTCTTTAGATAAACCTTGTGAAAGTGAAAGTCATATGATAAGTCATATATCTTTATGAAACTTGTTCAGAATATATTTTCTTATGAAATTTCAAACATGTTCGTAAATGATTCTGGTCCATTGAGAAAAATGGCCACCAGGATGCAAGTCAGATTTCCTTTTCTGCCTAAAGTGAAATCAGTTTTAGTGAAACATGCACAGAACATTGTTTTAATGATATCTTTACAAATTCCGAATATGGATCGAGCCAGTCTTGTTGGCAATATTACCCCATATCATCTCACATGCTAGGTCTGCATCTTGGCAAACTGCATAGGGAATAGAGAATACATGGTGAGTACCGAGATGATGAAAGTTTATCCGGTTCGGCTTTGAAAAAGAAATAGGGCAAGCTTTAGGGAGCCCTACTCTTTTTTTCGACCGAACCGGATAAACTTTCTCCACCTCTGCACTTAAAATGTACTAGTATTCGATTCATGTGGCCTCATTTTTGACGATGCTGCGAAGCAGCTCGTCTAAGTTATCATACCAAAAACAAATTCTTCACAATGGCGACCTATGTAAAAAACCGAGCCAGTCCGATTGAGATAGCTCGATTTTTCTAATCGGCATACCTCGCTGATTATCATTGATAAAGGTAAAGGAAGCTCAGCTATAAATAGTACAGCATATTCTGGGAAAAAGATATAATAATAGTTTGAAAACGTTAATTTTAAATCAGTTATATTCAATCCATTATATGTTTAAAGGTCAATGAAACAACTATGCACATTCTGTATTGTATTTAACATTTGTCGTGATTCAGTAAATAAATTGCGAATTAAAACGTGTATAATTAACGTTTAAAGCGATCATGAGTGTAAAGAAAACGAATTATTTCGAACCTGCCATGTGTAAACGTTATAACGAGTATGGTATAAAAACAGCATAATAGCCATACGATATCTATGAAATTCGCTCTTATGCGTGCTTTCTCATTTTGCATATTTAATAAACTTTTCAAACACAAACTACAGAGCCACATCAGTGCACATACTATGTTTGGTAATTCATTCGTTTGTTGGATATTGTTTGCTGTTTTAAACACATATTAGGCCATATCGCGGAGATTTAGTTAAACTTACCATGTGTTCATGGGCGAACTCACGTATTCAAGTCGTATTGCGCTCATACCTACTTTCGGGAATCATTATTAAATTATTGCCGTACTTAACGAAAAAAACATGCCTAAGCTTACTGAATTAGAGAAAAAAAACAATAATCAAAGAGAAAAAATATATGTTCACGCACATTGGCATGTGAAATCACGTCCGTACACATAACATCATTAACTTAGGAAAGGAAACAACGAAATATAAAGTTTGGTATGGTATTCATGTGAAATCAAAGAGCATGGTGTAATTAAAGAGCATGTCAAGTTTTGAATGTATCTACTACGTAACGTTATGTTATAACCCACAAACGTTTTACTGTAACAGAACGTTTTTTTTTTAAAGATAAGTGGTACAGAAAATACACGTCGAATATCTTTCTTAAGATATTTCTTGTTATATTTGATCGAGAATGTAACCCGCCTCCAAGTTTCGCTGAATAGGTCAAGTTCCCCACGTGTACTGCTTCCCCGTACCCCCAAATTTTTGTTCGTACCCAAAAAATTTCGTACCCATTTTTTTCGTACCAAATTTTTGTTTCGTACCCACATTTTTTTTCGTACCCAATTTTTTTTCGTACCGATTTTTTTGTTCGTAACCAAATTTTGTTCGTAACCAAATTTTTTTCGTACCCAATTTTTTTGGCATAATTTTTGTACCCAAAGTGTTTGTACCCACATACACAATTGTGGTGATGAAGAAAAACTTAAATTGATGCTTTTATATCTATCCTCTTGAAAAGCATCGTCACACCAGTACTGTCAGTACTTTGATAAATTATGTCTAACATACTATTACTTTGTTGGATTTAATTACATTTCATTGAAAAATAAAAGCAATTGCAGACGACCGAAAATAAGTGTGTTCTAGTGAATTGTTAGCTTTCTATTTATATAAAAAAGGCTGGATATTAAAGGTTGAGTAAAAAAACTTAAAGGCGAAATAGATGGATTACTTCATTGCCATATGTTTGCTTAAATTATATACACATTTATTACTTTTACTATCTTTTTGTTTTACCAAAACATTTGGCATGAACTTCGCATGTACATTTTGAATAAGGTCAAATATTAGAACATGTTAATTGGTGTATAGGAATACGTACTTACCGTAAGATCGTGGTCAGGCAAGGAACTTCCGGAGATAAACTAGTTTATTCGACCCTTCGTTATTAGGTCAATAATTGCAACAGAGGCAGGATAAATTAAAATAATATACCGGTATCCAATTTTAAGTTATTTTCTGTAAACCAATTATCTATTTTTAGAAGCAGATCAGTTAAGTTTCTTCGGTTTCAGGTGAGCACACCAGGGCCTTTTGCCCTCTTGTTAACCAGCAGTCAGTGTTTCATTGAACGTAACATGATAAACGTGGTTTTAATAAATCAATTAAGTCATAGAACAACATTAAAACGTTTTATTATTTTGAAATATTTCTAAAATACGATTTATCTTACACAATAATAATAACAATTTATGTACAGAATATCACAGAAAGTATATTTTTCCTATGAAAATAAATCAACCAATAGGGACATTTTAACAATCACCTGAAACAATTTCAGAAACGTGTAGTAAGGGTCTGTATAGAAAGGCAAAGCACACAATTATTTGTTCACTTTTACATAGATACAATGTCAGAACATACCAGTCCATAAAGTATTTGCAATAGAGTTAAATACCAAATATAATTGATGTATGTGCTGCATAATCTATCATTGATCTATGTTGTCTCCTTATATTGAACACAGATTAATATCAGTTTCACAATTCATAAAAGACCCATATGTGTGAAAGCAGATTTATGTCTGTGGTTAGAGACTTAAATAATTTGCTTTTGGTTTCAATATGATCTCCACCAAACCCTCTCACTATATCAACAAGTTGAATATTCTATTTATATTTTTCCCTCACATAAACGTTCCACAGCACATAACTGGCACTATTTTCCTTCATTGTGCTCAAATCATAACTCCCTTGAAAATATTCCAGGCAGTATGGAGAAAGCAAAAACGTAATGACAATATTCTGTTGTATCAAATACAATTAAGATAGCAAGGAGTTAAACATTTGAACAAATACATTTAAACATCTAATAAGTAAGACAACTATAGTAAATTTGGCAGTATACGACATTTAGTTATTATAAGAATACCAGAATAGAACTAGAGCACCGCATTACGGGTGTCAACACTCTGCTGCGGGTGCAGTTTTGAATAAATTAAAGCTTGTCAGAATTTTATTTTTTAAGAGGTCAGTGACCTTGACCTAGTGACCCAAAAAATGGGTGTGGCATGTAGAACTCATCAAGGTGCATCTACATATGAAGTTTCAAAGTTGTAGGTGAAAGCACTTTGACTTTAGAGCAAAATGTCAAGGTTTTAGCACGATGCGGACGACACAACGAGCTGGCTATGATAATATCTCGGGTTTTCTCCAAAAACAGCCGAGCTAAAAATTAAGACATTTGAGGTAAGCTGTTATATAATTGCCTGTCAAATGACAAAGTTTCAGCCCAAACAAGCTGTGTTGTGGCCAACTATGACCTTGGACCTAAACATGTGACCTTGACCTCTGATGTAGAGACAGGGTTTACACACAAAATGCTGTCTCCTCATATATGTCATTAGTGGGAAGTTATTTTCTAAAAGAGTGAAGAATTACAAAGATTCAGTCCAGAAAATTTGACCTTTAAACTCTTAGAGCAACCTTGACCTTTTTGAAAGGGAGATAAGTGTTAAATGCAAATGTTAATCAACATGTCGTCCTAAGATGGTTTGCATTTGTAATTTTTTAATCCATCCAAACGTGGCAAATTTATTGCTGTGTCAGGAATTTTCCCCTCTGTTTAACATCAAGTTTACACTTTTTTACCTCCCACCTGTTCCCTTGACCTTCGAGGTAGGAAGACTGGTGTATTACGCAAACACGTAACTTATGATGGTTTACATAAGTTATTATAAAACCAATCAATACAAAGCAAATTTATTGCTGTGACGAAGTTTTATGGCAAATGTTGACATTTGACCTCTAAAGAGTTTTTTTTACCTTTGAGGTCAAGATACGGAAGTTACATGTGACATTGTTTGATCAAGATGGTGATCATTTGTGGCACATTATTAAAAACAAGATGTGTTTGTGAAACACAATGTCCCCCTATATGATGTTTGACCTTGAAGGATGACCTTGACCCTTCGCCACTCGAAATGTGCAGCTCCTTGAGATACACACGCATTTCAAATATAAAATTGCTAGCTTAAATATTGCAGAAGTGACATTACAAGCGCAATTTTGACCCATATATTTGACCTTGAAGGATGACCTTGACCTTTCACCACTCAAAATGTGCAGCTCCATGAGATACACATGCATGCCAAATATCAAGTTGCTATCTTCAATATCGCAAAAGTATTCATAAAATAAGCCATTTGGGCCACATATATTTGACCTCTGACCTTGAAGAATGACCTTGACCTTTCACCACTCAAAATGTGCAGCTCCATGAGATACACATGCATGCCAAATATCAAGTTGCTATCTTCAATATCGCAAAAGTATTAATAAAATAAGCGATTTGGGCCACATATATTTGACCTCTGACCTTGAAGGATGACCTTGAAGGATGACCTTTCACCACTAAAAATGTGCAGCTCCATGAGATACACATGCATGCCAAATATCAACTTGCTATCTTCAATATTGCAAAAGTATTCATTAAATGAGCGATTTTGGACACATATATTTGACCTCTGACTTTGAAGGATGACCATGACCTTTCACCACTCAAAATGTGCAGCTTCATGACGTACACTTGCATGCCAAATATGAAGTTGCTATCTTCAATATAGCAAAAGTTATTGCAAAATGTTAAAGTTGGCGCAAACAGACAGGCAGACCAACCAACAGGGCAAAAACAATATGTCCCCCACTACTATAGTGGGGGACATAAAAATCAATCAATACCGTAAAGTGATGGCTGAGACAGAAAACTTAACAAAGTTAACAGAGTGACTATTATATGCAACCTTTTTTTTAAGAGGGGGGGGGGGGGAGGGGCGTATAAATGTATCATTTGACCCAATTCAGAAATAAAATAAAAATATTTTAAGTTTATCTTAAGACATATCTAAAATATGGCTGCTGGAAGAATTCTTCGTTCTTCAGGAGTTGTAGATGGTATATTCTTTAGATTTCTGTGTAGACTGGGACATATTCTTGTTCTTCAATTTCTTGGCCCACTTGGGAGGTGAACTTCGGGTCTGAAACCAGCATAGCACACAAGCTGTCAAATCTCCGAGTAAAAGAGAAGTAAAACCTTACAATGAAATATAAAACTACGATGGTATCAAATGTGTTTGAACAATTTTAATTTGTCAGTTGTTTTAAGACAGTCTCTGGTGTTTCCCACAGAAAACATAAACACGGTAGTCTAGAAGGATGTTCTACATTATGACCTATTGGTCTATTATGCTATTGATGTAGTGATAGATATTTCAAGAGCAAATAACCTTACTGGTTGATCAAACCTCTTCACTTTTAAATTGATCCATTTAAGTTAAATTAAGTTTAAGTATCCTTGCATTCAAAAGAAGGAAATCAGCCAAAAAGGATCAATAGCACACCCCTGTAAAACTAAATGATGACACAATGTAAAAATAATCCTTGCTCTGGGGGAATGGGGCCTAATGCATGTGCATAAAGTGTTGTCCCAGATTAACATGTGCAATCTGCACATGCTATTCCGGGTCGACATGTTCCGCTTTTATAGAATTTTTTGTTTAACCCTTTCCCACTCAGAAGCAAAGTGAAATTTGCTATGTGCAAACAGCATAAAACCAGTAACTCCCAGTCTGTTCAGGTTTTATGCTTTTGCTGTTCCTCAGTATCTAAGGATTTGAAATGAAGCTTTTAAAACTTGAATTTAGTTAGAAAGGTCTTTGATTAAATCTAACTTTCAAAGGAACTATAAATGCCTCAAAATCCGCATCTAAGTGGTAAAGGGTTAAAGGGGCCTTTTCACAGATTTTCGCATGTTTTGAAGTTTGTCATTAAATGCTTTATATTGATAAATGTAAACATTGGATCTAAAAAGCTCCAGTAAAAAATCAAGAATAAAATTTAAAAAAGGAAAAAAAAGTAGACTGCAGCAGGGCTCAAACCAGTGACCCCCGGAGTCCTGGAGTAAAAACTAATTAGACTGCTCGGCCATCCTTCCAAGTATGCATAAGCCACATATTTTATACTTTATATAAGCAATCTTCAAAGTTTCACATAATTAAATGACAACAACAGAACTCTCCAAATTATTTAATCGTTTCGCATTGCAACGCTTTATAATTTTTAGGTTTTTTAATCGTCAAAAGATGCCTATAATGGCTATATAAGACCATGGTAAATGTTCAGTATTACTGTTTCCTCACAAATATCATAACTAAAACGAAAATTTGCAAATCTGAAACAACTTTTTTCAATATGTCAATTTACCAAAACGTGAAAAGATCCCTTTAAAGGAAGACTGCACAGGCTTAACTGGGACTACATCGTACACATATGCCTTGAGCCAAGTTTTCCCAGAACAAGGCTAAAATGACGAAACATTATTTAAAATTCAAGTTACACCCACCAATGAAATGAATTCATGTTTAAGGGGCCATCCAACAGATAAAGCGTCGTATTGACAAGATTCGATATTTTGGAAAACTACGAGGATTGCTTATATAGCTAAACAATACATCTGCTCTGAATGTGAGCATGGATGGTCGAGTGGTCTAGGCTGGAGGCTTTTTACTTCAGGACTCCAGGAATCCAGGGGTCAGTGGTTCGAGCCCTGTTGAGGGTTACTTTTTTTTTAAATTGCATTCTTGTTATTTTAATGGAGATTTTTAGTTCAAATGTTTAATTTTATCAATATAAAGCATTTAAAGCATTTAATGACAAGCTTCAATACATGCCAAAATCTGTTGGACGGCCCCTGTAAACCCACAAATGAAATGGATTTATGTTTAACCCAACAAAGAAATGAATTCCTGTTAAACCCACAAATGGAATGGATTCATGTTTAACCTAACAATGAAATGGATTCATGATTCTCCCAAAAATGAAATGGATCCATGTTGTACCCACCAATGAAATGGATTCATGTTCAATCCATCAATAAAATGGATTCATGTTTACTCAACAATTAAATGGATTCATGTTTTACCCACCAATGAAATGGAATCGTTCTAAAGAAGCCAATGAGATTGATTCACATTAAAACGACCAATTATACGGATTCATGTTTAACCCATTGCTGAATAGGATTCATGTTTAACCCACCAATGAAATGGATGCAGGCTGAGTGACATTGGGGTCATCGTCTGTCTCAAAGCCCCTAAATGGGGCATGAACAGAGGCACTCTTAGGCTTCACTGGGTGAGGCTTCTTGTCGCTATGGCGATGCTGGGACATGCTCAGTACCACCTGCTTCATCACTGACATCTCCTGCAGCAGAGACAGCCAGTTACTAATACATGTATAACAAATGGCGAGCAATGAATGGCACCTTCTTTTTCAATTTTGTCATGTTTTTTAAAGGAAATGCTCATTACCATGAGCTTCATCATGCAGTAAACAATATCGCACGAGTTACTACTATCACAACCAATGGCGAGTAATGCAATAAATGGCACCTTTGCTTTTATATATTCGGATATGATTTTCAAAGGTGATGAACCATTAGACCAACTCAGGTAGGAGCCCAACTATGCAACATTTGTGTGTAATTATTATTTCAACACCCAACGTAAATGAAATATTATCTATAAAACAAGAGGGCCATGATGGCCCTGAATCGCTCACCTGACTAACCTTGGTACATCAACTTAAATTCTATCAGACCCACATACAATTCCAAGCCAGATTTCATTAATTAATACATTCTGACAAAATTTCATTAAGACATGATGAAAACTGTGACCTCTTTCATCTAAACCAGGTTTTACTAGAATTGGCCCGGTGACCTAATTTTTGACCCCAGATGACCCATATACGATCCAAAATCAGATATTATTAAGATAAACAATCTGACCAAAACATCTGATGAAAACTGTAACATCTATTGTCTACACAAGTTTTTCTATTATTGACCTAGTGACCTAGATTTTGACCCCAGATGACCTAAATACAATCCCAACCCAGATTTCATCAAGATATACATTCTGACCAAATTTCATAAAGATTGGACGAAAACTGTGACCTCTATTGTCTACACAAGGTTGTTCTATTATTTGACCTAGTGACCTAGTTTTTGACCCCAGATGACCCAAATACAATCCCAACCAAGATTTCATCAAGATAAATATTCTGACCAAATTTCATAAAGATTGGATGAAAACTGTGACCTCTATTGTATACACAAGGTTTTTCTATTATTTGACCTAGTATTTTTATCCCAGATGACCCAAATACAATCCCAACCCAGATTTTATCAAGATAAACATTCTGACCAAATTTCATAAAGACTGGATGAAAACTGTGACCTCTACTGTCTACACAAACAAATTGTTGACGGACGCACACACGCACGCACAACGGACGCCGGACATCACACGGTCACATAAGCTCACCATGTCACTTCGTGTCAGGTGAGCTAAAAAAAGTTACTAGCTCATAATGTGCAGCGGAAAGAACCATTTAAGCATTTTTGGTACAAAAAAAAAATGAGGGAACTAATGTCAGTACCACATTTGCATAAGCTGGTCGACCTTTGGCCAAGTGAAATAAATAACATGTGACATAATGCAGAAGTCATTGAATATGGATGCAGCAAGCGTGCAACTTATTCATTATGACCGAGATTTACAGAAATTGTACATATATTAACAGTATTTTATTACGGTTTCCTGATACAATTTGAAGTGGTTCTCTACAAGAAAAGTCCACAGTACAGGGACAAAACTAACCCAAGTTTGGGTGATATTATCTTAGATGTAGTTATCATATTTTTAATTCTAACTAAGTTTAGCTGAATGCCACCAACAACCAATAAAAAACAAGGGACAAAATTGTCACAAAACCAGGTTTTCAATTTGAAAAAAAAGTCTGATAAAGGGAGACAACTCAAAATGTGCATTGTTACTGATTGTTCATAGTTACCTTCTATTCAAAATCAATATATTTTTAGTCATGGTGAACTTGACCTTGGAGATATTGATGTAATTCTTTTGCCTGACACACCGTCCAATGATTGTGACCAAATGTGCCAAAAGATTTTAAAATCTCACAGTGAATGACATAGTTATGGCCCGGACAATCTCATTTATGGCCATTTTTTACCTTTGAACTCAACGTGTGACCTTGACCTTGGAGATATCATGTTCGCGCGACACACCGTGTAATGATGGTGAACAAATGTGCCAAACGATTTTAAAATCTCACAATGAACGACAAAGTTATGGCCCGGACAAGCTTGTTCCGCCAGCCCGCCGACATTCGCCAATCTTCCTTCGGAAAACCTGGTTAAAAACCCCTAAATACAAAATATTCCTGATTGCATAATTAGAATATGGCGATATACTTAAGAGCAGGAGAGACATATTTACCAGATATAATAAAAGCTGCGCCATGAGCGCATGATACGCCCGTCGTTCGCCAATGAAGTAGTAAGGTAATAAATAACCCTTTGAATCATTTTTTTACTTCAGTTTATTTGTATTTGAATACATGGTTTATTTTATAAGTACATGAGCATGGAAATCACGAAATTTTGACGAACAAAGTCCCATAACTCTGGAACGACAATTCAGAATTCCGTCAAAAACGAAAGGGGATCAGGGTTTATCAATATTAAGATTGTGTTGAAATTTGAAAAAAATCCATCGAAGGATATTTGAGCTACAGTAGGACATTCAATGAAATCACGAAATTTTGACGAACAAAGTCCCATAACTCTGGAACGACAATTCAGAATTCCGTCAAAAACGAAAGGGGATCAGGGTTTATCAATATTAAGATTGTGTTAAAATTTGAAGAAAATCTGTCAAAGGATATTTGACGTAGCGTACGACATTAACAGACGGACGGACTGACGGACGGACGGACAGACGGACGCGGGGTATACCATAATACGTCCCGTCATAGACGGGCGTATAAAAAATCCATCGGGGGATATTTGAGCTACGGTAGGATACATGAACAACAATAACATTTAAGGTCACAGTGACCTTGACCTTAGAATGAATGACCTTGAAATGACCAGTGGTCATCTAAGTGTGCTTGCAAACCTTCATGTCAAGTTTGAAGACTCTATGTCCAAGCATACCAAAGTTATAACAATTTTAACATTTTAACATTTAAGGTCACAGTGACCTTGACCTTCAAATGAATGACATTGAAATGACCAGTGGTCATCTTCTAGTACTGGCCAATCTTTATTTCAAGTTTGAAGACTCTAGGTACAAGCATACCAAAGTTATAACATGAAATAAGAACTTTAACATTTTTACATTCAAGGTCACAGTGACCTTGACCTTCAAATGAATGACCTTGAAATGTCCAGGGGTTACTTACTAGTTCTGGCCAACCTTCATGTCAAGTTTCAAGACTCTAGGTCCAAGCATACCAAAGTTATAACAACTTTAACATTTTTACATTCAAGGTCACAGTGACCTTGACCTTCAAATGAATGACCTTGAAATGTCCAGTGGTTACTTACTAGTTCTGGCCAACCTTCATGTCAAGTTTCAAGACTCTAGGTCCAAGCATACCAAAGTTATAACAACTTTAACATTTTTATATAGCTACAGTAGGACATTCAATGAAATCACGAAATTTTGACGAACAAAGTCCCATAACTCTGGAACGACAATTCAGAATTCCGTCAAAAACGAAAGGGGATCAGGGTTTATCAATATTAAGATTGTGTTAAAATTTGAAGAAAATCTGTCAAAGGATATTTGACGTAGCGTACGACATTAACAGACGGACGGACGGACGGACGCGGGGTATACCATAATACGTCCCGTCATAGACGGGCGTATAAAAACGACCATACAAGCGGAAACTGTCGTCCCTGATTAGCCTGTGTAGACTGCACAGGCTAATACAGGATGGCACTATGCACAGGCAATCATCCCCATTTTCCCAGAAAGAGAGCATGACTCATTTGTTTGTAAACTATATTATATAATGTCTCGATGTAAGTATAATATCACCTCTCGTTGGTTGAGGAGTCTCTCCAAATCTAGAGCCATCTGGTTCTTAGTTTTTATAGCTTCCCCCCTCTCCTTCTCTAATCGTCTGAAATGTACAATAAAAGTTGATGGCATTGAATGATTATTACTGTAGAATCATTCATATTCATGAGACATTCAGTTTCCTTTATTTTGTAGGGTGACAGATTCAAGGATTTTTAAACACATTGGTAAAATGACCGACACAAACTCATCAAAATGACACAAAATTAAGTGTCCACACAAGTAATTTTTGTTAAAAAAACAAACACAATTTATGCTGACAAATATAAAAAAAAAATAAGAAGTGCTAAAGACTTTCAAATCAATCTCTTTGAATGTAGGACCTCATTGCATGTATTAATAATATTAATATAATCCTAGTTTACATAAGGTCTCAAAAAGCATATTACCCAGAGTACAAAATATAAACAGCAAAACAATAGCTTTATTTTGAGTTGTTATACAATCTGTGAAATTGTGATGACTATAATTATCTTGTGATTGAAAAAATCTTCTTAAACAGTACTGCCTTGGATTTGAAAAGGGCCATGTGCCCTTTTAATCAAAGTGTGTGCTGTCATATTATCCCTAAGGCATATTTTTGCAATAAAACATTAACATATTTTTATACAACACATAACATGTATTGTCTTTTTCATTATTTTTATGAAAAAAAAAAGTTTATTTTATTAGTTCTTTTAAACATCAAACAAAATGTGCTGTAAAATGACGTGTTCAAATTAAAAAGGGCATGGTGGTAGTTTCACCCTTTCCTCCATAAGAAGCAATGTAAAATGACTTTTGCAACCAGCATAAAACCAGAACAGCCTGCAAGTAACTCGCAGTGTGTTCGGGTTTTATGCTGTTTGCTGTTCATCAGTAACTAAGAGTTGGAAATGAAGCCTTTAAAACTTGAATTTAGTAAGAAAAGTATTTAATTAAATGTAACGTTTTAAGGGACTACAAATGCGTCAAAATACATATCGAAGTGGTAAAGGGTTAAGTGGGCAAGGTGGACCCTCAGAGAGGCAGGGTGAAGTGCCCTTCCATTAGGACCAAGCAGGAGCACTTTTAAATAATTGTCCTATGTGAACAAAAGTTGGTCATTACTGGTTTTCCTCCTCTAGACTGCCAATGTAGTCCTTCTGTTTGGAGATCTGTGAGTCCCTTGTACGCATGCTCTCTATCAGGTAGTTGTACGGCTGCTGGGCCTGGTCCAGAATGGAGTTGGTGCTCTTCACCTGCATAGACCGGAGGCAAACAGATTTAAAAAGGGACTGCTATCGCTAAAAGCACTCAGATTACCTCTCCGAAGACCAATAATTTAAACTGAAATGCAGCCTCTCCCCCCAGCTAACAGTCAACCATAAATTTCTGTGCCTGGTGTTCTTGTTGTTTTTTTTAATCCAAACATTCAGCAGAAATATTTGCGTAAATAAAAGGGTATCTTGCCCTCATAAATGTAAATGGAATCATAATAAACATTTCAGATATGTTAAAAGCGATGTTTAATTATTAAGCCTCCCACTGAGAAAACGTGGCTTAATGCATGTGCATAAAGTGTATTTCCAGATTAGCCAGTCCGTACAGGCTAATCAGGGGTGACACTTTCTATAAAAAATAACTTTTTTGTTTTGTTTTAATTGAAACAAGGGACAAAATTGTCACAAAACAAGGTATTCAATTTGAAAAAGTCTGATAAAGAGAGACAACTCAAACTGAACTGATTGTTTATAATTAACCCCCTTTGTTTCAAAATAAATCTATTTTTAGTCCTGGCAACCTTGACCTTGGAGATATTGACGTAATTCTTTCCAGCGACACACCGTCCGATGATGGTGAACAAATGTGTCAAATGATTTGAAAATCTCACAATGAATGACTTAGTTATGGCCCAGACAAGCTCATTTATGTGCATTTTTTTACCTTTGAACTCAAAGTGTGACGGTAACCTTGGAGATATCGACGTAATTCTTTCGCGCGACACACTGTCTAATGATGGTGAACAAACGTGCCAAATGATTTTAAAATCTCACAATGAACGACAAAGTTATGGCTGAAGACTGACAGGCTAATCTCTGATAACACTTTATGAACATCCATTTAGCCCAGTCTTCTCAATTATTCTTGATCCAAACTAGCCTACCTCTTCCGCTAATTGAACTATTTTCTTCTTCTCTCTGTCAATCTCCTGTCGTAGGGAAGTATTGATCTTTTCAAGCTGTAGAACCCTTCTGGCTAAATGCACACTGAAAAGAAAACTTGGTAAGTAACATTATCCCTTGCAAATACGTGAAGTTTATCATAACACTTAACCTTAATATTAACAATTTACCTTGCTCCTAAAACTGAATCTTATCCCAACACTTGATATTATTCCTATCACTTACTCTTAATCCCAACACTTGATATTAATCCTAACACTTAAATCTTAAACCCAACACTTGACATAAATCTCAACATGTAACCTTAATCCTAACACGTAACCTTAATCCTAACTCTTAACCTTAAACCCAACACTTGACATTAATCATAACACTTAATCTTAAACCCAACACTTGACATTAATCTCAACACTTAATCTTAAACCCAACACTTGACATTAATCCCAACACGTTACCTTAACGCTTTACCACTTAGATACGTATTTGTACGCATTTGTAGTCCCTCAGAAAGTTAAATTTTATTAACAGTGTTTCAGATTGGGTCGGCCCTTCGGCTTTTGGCTGATAAATTTTCAAATGACCGAAGAAATTGTATTCAGTGCGACGATCGGGCAGACAAATAAACCGTTTGTCAGACAATGTGACCGGTACATTTCTGTAGGAATAATTCAAGTCTTTTGGACGATCAAATATCAGTGTGCATTCTAGACCGCGCGATTACACAAATCACACTATTTTTCCAAAGATTGCGCATATTTGCAGCATGTGTGCGAGAAAATTCGCGCTCTTGATATCCATGCGTATTTTTAAAGATCAAAGCAATATTGACTTCACCGAAAATTTAAAGAGCCAATTTACGATCGTCTGTCAATAACATGTATCTATTTACCCAACTTAAGCCCGCCTTAAAGTGGAGCATCGTTCTGTTGGAAATCAATCTTGACCAACAAGAGCGCACGCTTTGAATGAGGGACAGCACTCACAGGCATTCAATACCTGCATTAAAAGTATGCAGACGACGCGTGACGTAATTGACATAAGTGTTTGGTTTTGTGGCAGTTTGTTGGATTTGTTAGACCTACCATTCTAATCAGACGCTACGTTGTTAACCTCCACGTTGAAATCGTGACTAGTAACTTAGAAAACTTATGAATGATGGCAACCGGGTGTAATCCTTTTGGAAATTGTGCATTGCATGCGTAATATTGTCAAAACATTTATTTGACGCTTAAAGCGTTTTAACCAATTATCTTTGAATTGATTTCACATAAATGTTAACGTTTTGTTTAATTCGCAAATGGGCATAATGAAATTAGTAATTTGAAAAATCTTCCGAATTTTAATGTTCGACGTATAATGTAAACGCGACTGGATTATGGGTAATGGATAGAGTTTGAACATGTATGCATCCATCGATCAATACGTACAATAGGGTTATATGTATCTAGGTATAAGTATTAGTTAATTTCTGTCGGAGATTTGAATAGAAAAATCTTACCCATCAGGAGAGACCTCACTATTAATTGTATCCTTGAAATTCTCTCTTAACATTTAGTTGTCCTTGAATGCTTTGAGCTTTTATGAGCACACACGTACAGCTCATCCGGAAGGTCAATAGCTGAGACTTGGATTATTGCAACTAACTTTACATTGTGGCACTTGATAATAAAGTTTCATATTGATAAATTTCCTAACCTCTTAAATTGGTCAGTTTTGCCATCACATGTCCAGTAAACAGGCTATAAATGGTGATTTTCCGTTAAAAAAAACAAACTCTAAAGCCTTGAGAAACAGGCTAAACCCATACACTCAGGACATTGAAAAGTATTAATGGCAAGCCCAAAGGACCTCTTTTGAAGCGGCCTTAGAGGCATGGAAAAGAGCTGTGCTTAGGAAATTGTTTTGACCATGAATAATTGAACTCTCCGAAGTCTATAGTGTTATTTGAAGTAAAATGTCATTGCATTCAGTTTTGACTTGTTTTGTTTATTACTGTAACTGTACGATAACAAAACTGTCTGAAAGTTTTTTTATGATTTAGGACAAATGTCTGGAAAACAATTTACCATTTAGGACACCTGTCCTGAGGAAATTGGGGCCAATCTGAAACACTGATTAAAGGCCTTTCTTACTAAATCCAAGTTTTAAAGGTTTCAGTTCTAACCCCTAGATACCTATGAGCAGCAAACAGCATAAAACATGAACAGACTGCGAGTTACTTGCAGTCAAAATTCCTTCCATAGCGTTCTTCTGCACATTCAGCTGTAAAAGTTTGAGCGAAATCAACCAAGGAGTTAGGGCAACTGAATGCACACAATGCTAGAACTATATATTATATATAATAGCAAACTACAAAGAGCTGTAAGTCTGCCAAAACTTGTTGCAGTCGAAATTCCTTTTTTAACGATTACCTACACATTAAGGTCTTTCAACTGTGAAACTTTGACAGATATTCATCTATAGTTAAAGAGGAGTTAACAATATACAATTTTGAGACTTCATATTCTACCGTGGACAAACCTACAAAGACCAAGAATTCTACCAAAAATTCCTGTCTTTAAGACCATCTTCACATTAAGGTAATTTAACTGTGAACGTTTGAGCAAGATCGCCCCATTAAAGACGAGTTAAAAACTCAAGCTTTGGGCAAAAATATTTTTTTTATATTACGACAAATGGCCATAATTCTGCCAAAAATTGTCAGGGTCCAAAATCCCTTACTCACCATCATCTTCACATTTAGGTCGTTCAACTGTGAATGTTTTAGCAAGAACCCAACAATATTTAAGGAGGAGTTCATAACACATGCTTCAAGACGCACATACAGATGGCAATTATTAATGCCTCCCAATCTGTGAAGGCACACAAATCTTTTTCTCTGTAACCAAAGTGTGCTGTACGGAATAAAAATATTCTCAAGAGGTCACCAAGAAAGTGTTTTAAAGCCATGCCCCTGTGGTAAAAAAATGGCCATGACCATGGCTAACATTTGTTTGCATCAATTCGCTACGTAATTTGAGAAACTGAATCTTGCGTATTATTGTTCACAAATGTAACACGCCCAATACGAGCCTTACCCAGGGAAAACAGGGCTTAACTCATGTACTTAGTGTCATCATATATTAGCCAGTGCGGATGACACTTTCCGTTTTTATGGTATTTTTTGTTAAAAGGAATTCTCTTCTTAGCGAAAATCCAGTTTAGACGGAAAGTGTCGTCCCCAGTTAGCCTGTGCTGGAGGCATAGGCTAATGTACGATGATACTTTATGTACGTGCATTAAGCCCTGTTTTTCTGAAAGAGTGGCTCATATATACCGTTTATATATATAGTATAAAGTGTGATAAAAGAATAATAGGTTATTAGACGTTTCTCTGTACAATACAGAGATATATTTGGACGAGCACACAGTTGGACGTCATATTGGACGAGCCGTTATGCGAGTCCAATATGACTTCTAACTGTGTGCGAGTCCAAATATATCACGTATTGTACAGTTTAAACGTCTAATAAGCTTTTTATTCTATATCCCTTTCTTCAGCTCTTTGTTTCATTTTAATTTTGATTTTAAATTGCTTTAATTGCATCTATGCTATTTTCAAGACAAGCGCCCGTGTGAGTCGATTATAGTACATTCGGATACTTTTTCTCGGTAACAGCTTTTATCGTTATAAAACAATTGCTTAGTGCACTTGTACTCAACTGTCCAATATGGAACAAGGGACAAAATTGTCACAAAACCAGGTTTTCATTGTGAAAAAAAATCTGATAAAGGGAGAAAACTCAAACTGAACTTTTGAAATGACCAAAAAAAATTAACCCCCTTTGTAATCTTTTTTTTTTTTTTAAATCTATTTTTAGTCGTGGCGACCTTGACATTGGAGATATTGACGTGATTCTTTCGTGGGACACACCGTCCCATGATGGTGAACAAATGTGCCAAATGATTTTAAAATCTCACAATGAATGACATAGTTATGGCCAGGACAAGCTCATTTATGGCCATTTTTGACCTTTGAACTCAAAGTGTGACCTTGACCTTGGAGATATCGACGTAATTATTTCGCGCGACACACCGTCCAATGATGGTGAACAAATGTGCCAAATGATTTTAAAATCTGACAATGAACGACATAGTTATGGCCCGGACAAGCTTATTCCGCCAGCCCGCCAGCCAGCCCGCCAGCCAGCCAGCCCGCCCGCATTCGCCAATCTAATAACCAGTTTTTTCCTTCGGAAAACCTGGTTAAAAAATACAGACTTTTTGGATCCAATACCGGAATATATTGGAAGGTCACGTGGTATATATGAAGAATGCCGATTGGATGAATTTATTGGATATAGAATAGATCATTTTTCTCGTCATCTACGTCATACTGTTATTCGCTACATAGGGGCATACCCTCGAAATATAAATCAACGCTAACTGTCCTTTAAAAAGACCCTTATTATTATGATATTGATATTATTATGACTCTGTAACTTGTATATGTTAATAACTTATCCCCAATGAAAGACTGCAAAAAGGTTTTATTTAGGCCCCGACTTTAATATTTCTTGGTTAACAAAACCGCCGACCCTAATTTTTGGAAAATGGGGGGAAAAAAAATTCGGAAAATCGTCTTTTTTATATATATTTTATTCCCGCCCGCACTGAAAACATGGGAAACGAGAAAAAAAACACATCCAGTTTGAGTACTGTTGCGAATAAAATCAAGTAAGTACAATCAACGATTGGTTCACAAATATTGCAGAGATCGGGATATTTTTCAATGTGACACATTATGTACATGTACCAGTCCTTTAATGGGCACTTCTCAAAATTATTTCGGGTAAAAATTACAGACAATAGGAAAATCAGCATCAGTAAAATGTCGAACCCATCAAATTTATTTCCGAGTCTGTGACGCAACTATATTGTTTAACATGTTAATTACATTAAACAAACCCGATATTATAGTAGATAAAAAAGTATTACCTTGCAATATGATAATTCGTATAAATAATCCAATAAAACACTGCCATTATTTACAATATTTATGTTTAGGAATTTTGTAAACATGTCCGCCATAGTTTATAGGAACTGTACAGAAATTTTCAAAATAGGAACAAATCGGTATATCTCGGAAAATCATTGATAAATGTATTTGTCGTTTCAATGCTAAGGGCCGAGTAATTTCGGCAAATCGGAACTCAACTTGGGTAAAACAGTAGCTCAAATTAACTGTTAAACTCCGCCTCCGTTCTCAGCAAAAGATTCAAGGGAGGAGATATGCACGTGCAATTATTAAATTGGAGGATTGCAATTGAGAAACAAACACACGATTGGTTAGGCATGTTGATTGCTAGACAAAGGAAACAAATTTTGTTGGCGCGAATTTGTCGCTTTATTGCTTCAGACAGAAAGCGGCTTTCCTTTGATGACGTCAACTGTCAATTCACAAAGACTGCACATTTTCCGAAGACTTTAACTGACTCCTTGTTTACAATTCCAGTAAAAAAAACACTTGCTAACATTAAACTATGGATTAAATTATCAAAATAAAGCAAAAGCGAAGTTGACAAATATGATTAGATTAATTTGTGCAGTAAAAATAAGACGCTTTGCATCGTAAATCAACGAGTTTCATGACAACAACAACTTAAACAAACATTACAGTGACGACGCGGGGATCGATCTACCTCGATTTTTTTTGCATGGACGATCTCATAAGTTGAGTAAGAGCAAACACATAATTTGTGTACGAGTAGTTTATCTTATAATTTATAAGATTTATGCAATGGGCATCGCATTGCGCAATGGTGCGCATCGAAGTACAGAAATGAAGCGCAGTTTTTCTTTTTAATGGGAGAAGAACGTATGTCATGTAATGGAGTGTTTAAAATTGCCTGATGTTACAAAAGGTGCTTTTAGGACTCATTTCATTTGAAGATATAGATGTGTTTCATTGCATAATTTGATTTTTGTCTCTGTGTTAATGTTATAAAAGATATGTTGTCTTTGTTCTGATGTTATTAGTATTAACTTTTTTTCCAATTTTTTTTTTTTTTCGACCGCCCGATTGACCATTTTCAAAATAATATTTGTAAACCAATAAAAAAAAAAGTCGTGGCCTAACTTAACAAAAGTTCTCCATTAAATATTTCGCAATCTGACTGCTCACCTCTGCTGGAGCCTTCGTTTGGCTGTGCTTGGTACATTGGCACCATAGCCGTACGAGAAGAGAACCTTCTCCGCTTCCTCCTCATTCTCCACTGAAAACAGAGAAACCGTGAAATGATAGCAGTAAGTCTTAAAATTGGGGATGGGAATCATATTCAAAATCTGTCTGTATTCGGATAACCGCATCCAGTGTCAGAATATGTCTGGATATCCATATACTTTTATAAATAATCTACAAACAACTACCCCCAACATCACAACACTGGGAATACGTTATCTAGCACTGTTAACACACAACTGAACAAAACAAACGTCTTAATATGATTATATGACTTATTTAAAACAATTACATGTATGTTACTTATACACAAAATATCAAAGTCGCAAAACACATTCATTAAAAAAACAACTCATAAAACTGATGCAACATTATCAAGCTAGATATTTTATATTCTTTGTACATTAAGCTTTAGAAATAAGGCACAAATAGCCTGCAGTAATCGATTAAATTCATTGTTTATTCAAATGTCAAGAAAGACACAAATTAATTTATATTGCGTTTTATTACAGGGAAAGATTGGTATTCACTAATTTAAAACAAGAGGGCCTGAAAGGCCCAAAGTCGCTCTCCTGAGATAACAAGATATTATTGGGACAAATCTTCTGACTAAGTTTCATGAAGATTGGAAAATAAATGTGGCCTCTAGAGTGTTAACAAGGTTTTAGTATAGCCATATAAGGCAAAATGCCCGCCCCCTGGCAGCCATGTTTTTCAACCTACCGACATTATTTTTGAACTCGTCCAAGATATTATCGGGATGAATCTTCTGACCACGTTTCATGAAGATCAGACAGTAAATTAGGAGTGTTAACAATATTTTACTATAGCCATATAAGGAAAAATGCCCCGCCCCTTGGAAGCTATTTTTTTTCAAGCAAACATAATTATTTTCTAACTCATTCAAGATATCATTGAGACCAATCTTCTCACCAAATTTCATGAAGATTGGACAATAAATGTGGCCTCTAGAGTGTTAACAAGGTTTTACTATAGTCATATAGAGCCATTTAATGGAAAATGCCCACACTGGTGGCCATGTTTTAACGCTACCAAAACTATTTTCGAACTCATTCAAGATATCATTGGGACAAATCTTCTGACCAAGTTTCATGACAATCGGAAAATAAATGTGACCTCTAGAGTGTTAACAAGGTTTTACTAAAGCCATATAAGGAAAATAGCCCCGCCCCTGTGGTGGCCATGTTTTTCAACGAACCAGCATCATTTTTTAACTTGTTCAAGATATTATTGGGATGAATCTTCTGACCAAGTTTCATGAAGATCAGACCTTAAATGTGGCCTCTAGAGTGTTAACAAGATTTTACCTTAGCCTTATATTGCCATATAAGGAAAAATGCCCCGTCCCTTGGCGGCCATGTTTTTCAAGCAAACGTAACCATTTTCGAACTCATCCAAGATATAATTAAGACAAATCTTCTGACCATATTTCATCAAGATAAGACAATAAATGTGGCGTCTAGAGTGTTAACAAAGTTTTACTAAAGCCATATAAGGAAAAATGCCCCGCCCCCTGGCGGCCATGTTTTTCAACCAACCGGCATCATTTTCGAACTCGTCAAAGATATTATTGGGATCAATCTTATTGGGATCAATCTTCTAAGTTTCATGAAGATTGGACAATAAATGTGGCCTCTAGAGTGTTAACAAGATTTTACTAAAGCCATATATAGCCATATAAGGAAAAATGCCCCGCCCCCTTGGCAGCCATGTTTTTCAAGCAAAGGTTGCCATTTTTTTAACTCATCCAAGATATCATTGGGACTAATCTTCTGAGCAAGTTTCATGAAGATCGGAAAATAAATGTGGCCTCTAGAGTGCTAACAAGGTTTTACTATAGCCATATAAGGAAAAATGCCCCGCCCCCTGGCAGCCATGTTTTTCAACCAACCCGCATCATTTTCAAACTCATCCAAGATGTTATAGGGATGAATCTTTTGACCAAGTTTTATGAAGATCAGACAATAAATGTGGCCTCTAGAGTGTTTAAAAAGATTTAACTATAGCCATATAAGGAAAAATGCCCCGCCCCTTGGCAGCCATGTTTTTCAAGCAAACGTAACCATTTTCGAACTCATCCAACATATCATTGAGACCAATCTTCTGACCAAATTTCATGAAGATTGGACAATAAACCTGGCCTCTAGAGAGTTAATAAGGCAAATGTTGACGCCGCACAAGGCACAACGGACGACGGACAAAGAGCGATCACAAAAGCACGTAATGCTCAGGTGAGCTAAAAATGAATGTACAGAGCATATGTTTGCTAACTGTTGCACCCGTTAAGTAAAGCCCAGTGGCCATTTGTTGTCAATTGTCGGTTAAAAATGACCGTTAAAACAAAACACGAAGGTGCAAGTAAACAATCAGCAAACTAAGCTATTTTTGCCATAATGATGGGGGATACTGTCATTGGTACCATAACAACCAGTTAATGGATTTATGATAGTCTGCAAACGATGCCTGGTGTACAGATTAACATAGAAATATACTATAAGGACCATAACTTGC
This sequence comes from Dreissena polymorpha, assembly GCF_020536995.1. NCBI lineage: Eukaryota > Metazoa > Mollusca > Bivalvia > Myida > Dreissenidae > Dreissena > Dreissena polymorpha. Next base: position 80,958,826 of record NC_068359.1, read on the forward strand.
ATAACAAAAGGGGAAGTATCGTTTATTTTAGTATTTGGGATCCTCTTTTACTATCCGGATACTTGAACAGTATTCGGATATCCAGATATTCGGAAATTCGTTACCATCCCTACTTAAAATGCTTTTTTGGGTCACAATGAACTAATGGATAAGGTTTCTGCCTAGCGACTCGGAGCTCACTGGTTCATTCCCAACATTGAGAGAGTTCATTGAATCTCCTAAATAGGCACCAAGTACTTATTCAACCTGGAAACGGACTCGAGAGCGTTTGAATAAGCCTTCGGCTTTCTGTGACATCAAGCTAAAATACATAGGTTAAAACTAATATTTAAAACATGCCGTACCCTCAGCAGCCTGCATGACAACGTCGTCCAATTCCTTCTCCATGCGCTCATACGTCTGCAGCCTCCCCTCCCTCTCCTGTAAAGCAGACTCCAACTCAGATATACGTTTCTCCAGACCCGTCTGCTGGCCGTAGTATTCCTTGGTCAACACCTGCAGAGAGACAGGGAACCATACATTCAAAATATATATATATTTGGGTCACTAGGTCAAAGGTTAAGGTCACTGTGACCTCTAAAAACAAGAAATGTGTCCACAGGACACGGATGCCCCCAACTGTAACTTTGTCACTACATAAAGTATAACTGTGTAAACGCTTGGTAGAAGTTATTAGCTTTTTTCAAATCCTAAACGCAGATTTCGAACCTAAACGCGGACCCTAAGTTCAAGGTCAAGGTCACAGGGGTCAAAATTTGTGTGCGTATGGAAAGGCCTTGTCCATATACACATGCATGCCAAATATGAAATTGCTATCTGAAGCGACATAGAATGAGCATTTTTCGAAATCTAAACGCAAGTGTGACGGACAGACAGACGAACGGACAGTCCGATCACTATGCCCTCCTTTGAGGGCATAAAAATGTCTTAGAATATCAAAATAAATCAGAAAGCCACATAAACTAGAGAGCGGACAACATTCTTAATCCTTGAAATGCACTAAGTGACCCAGTGACCTAGTTTTGCCCCGGCATGGCCCATATTCGAACTTGACCTAGATATTGTCTTAATACAATTTCTTACCAAGTTTAGTAAGATCAGATGAAAACTACTTCAATTAGAGAGCGGACACCATGCTAAATCCTTGAAATGCACTAAGTGACCCAGTGACCTAGTTTTTGACCCGGCATGACCCATATTCGAACTTGACCTAGATATTGTCTTGATACAACTTCTGACCAAGTTTAGTAAAGATCAGATGAAAACTACTTCAATAAGAGAGCGGACACCATGCTAAATCCTTGAAATGCACTAAGTGACCCAAGACCTAGTTTTTGACCCGGCATGACCCATATTCGAACTTGACCTAGATATTGTCTGGATTCAACTTCTGACCAAGTTTGGTAAAGATCGGATGGAAACTTTTTGAATTAGAGAGCGGACACGAAGTGTGACAGACCTCCGACCGACTGACCGACCGACAGACAGTGCGAAAACTATATACCCCCTTTTCTTCGTAATGGGGCATAAAAAATGCACCCGCAGCCGAGCGTGGCACCCGTTATGCAGTGCTCTGTTAAATTAAATATAACAAATAATAACAAGAGCACCGCTTAACGGGTGCCAGTGCTCGGCTGAGGGTGCATTTTAAAAAAATGCAAGCTTGTCAGATTATTTTTTTTTAAAGGTCAGTGACCTTGACCTTTGACCTAATGACCCAAATATGGGTGTGGTGTGTAGAACTCATCAAGGTGCAGGTAATATGAAGTTTCAATGTTGTAGGTGGAAGCACTTTGATTTTAGAGCCATGTTCAAAACCTTGACAAAATGCTAAGGTTTTAGCACAACGCGGATGGCGGACGACACGACGACGGACACGACACGACAAGCTGGCTATGACAATACCTCGGGTTTTCTCCGAGCAGAGCTAATAATATATATACTCATTAAATTAATAATTGTTTATAATTTATTTCAGTACAAAATAAAATATATACACTGCAACTCCAATATATCACGGTCCGTTATATCGCGTTGTCCAATATATCGCGAATCGGCTATGGCTCCCAAAAATCTGACGTGCATAATCCCCAAATAAAATGTTTTTAATCTGAGAATTTAGTGAATTAAAATCCGTTTCAAGCTAGTATTTTTCCCTTTTTTCACCAACTTTAATCCAACATTCATAATCCAGTTTTGACCAGATTGTTTGCTTACATTGTACATCACTTTAACACATGCGTACTGCGATAAACAATAGCCCCTCTTGTCAAACATCACAGGTAATTTCCGGTGTTACCATTCTGTATTGAATTTGCTTTGAACTGCCGAAACGCACCAGTGCACACATGAAGGTGTACACAAATATAACTGTAAATGTCACACGTCAATACTGACCTATCTCAACAATCTGTGTGCGTTAGATACAGTGTAAACTACTTGCTTTTAATTGAGAGGTAAAGATCCCTCAGTTTGTCAAAATGCACTACTATTAAAACCCATGCTTCCATGCTTTTCATGAGAATGAATGACGTCATTTTGTACATGGGTCTAATTTTGTGCATGCTTTCTTGAACAATACAACTCGGCAATGTTCTTCGGATTACAAATTTAATTTGAAAATACTCACAAGGAATAATGTTTTGTGTTATACCAATGAATAACATATGGATATAACACATAATTGAATAAGGTAGGTAAATAGCGTGTTTTTAGATTGCATAACGATGCTAATGCATACATATACATGCATACATAACCTTACCAAAGTATTTAACGTGCGCCGGATATATCACGGTCGCGATCTTTGGACCCCTTCAACCGCGATATATTGGAGTTGCAGTGTAAAATATTTAGAAACAAATAGTGTGTATACCTCTGCCTTCTTGGTAAGTTTCTCCACCTCCAGCTGTGTTTCCTTGAGATTTTTTCACCGTCTCCTCGTGCACCAGTTGTAGACGCTCCAGTTCAAAAGTCTTCAGTCGGAGGGTCATTGGCTAGGTCAGACACGCGGCCATCCCCACTCAGTTGTAGGCTGCGAAGTCTGTGGAACGGGAGTTGGAAAATTGTAGGACATTGTTTAATGTGTCTGTATTTGTACTTACCGTACTTCTTCATTAGTGGAAAGGGCGAGAGTAATTTTGATTACAACAATTTCTATCTGGCAAAATTATGAGAGCTAGCAATCAGATAACCGCTTTTATTGGAGAAGCCCAAACCCGTAAATATATCCCTTATTTTTATAGTATCGGCCCTCCTCATGGAATTGTGATTTAAACGAAAAACCCTCAAGAAGTGCTGGAAAGTTTTGTGTGTTTTTTTTAATTTTTATAAATTTTAATTTATTTGATGGTATCAATGACTATTACGACGATCATTCTCATAAGTTCGGGGTGTTCATTGGAAAGTAGGTCATGTTTATTCTAGGGTGATGCTATGATTTTTAAATTACGTAACACAATTATGTTTGGATTAATAGTAGCTGCATCAAATGTTTTTAAATGCCACTTAATTTTTTATAAAATTTAACAATATTTTTAGAACAATTTTAGCAAGAATTTTGTTTTCCCATTAAGATACTATTTTTAGAACAAGCACATGCGCATAGAACAAATCTTAGAAACCAATCAGAAGGGCCGATATTATGATAACCATTTTACATGATACAAAATAGTACAGGGAGCTAATTCTAGCCAGTAATTTGTCACAACAATTCCGATTTAAATGCATTTTTCGTTATGTCAAAAATAACACTTTTAACTATAGATTGACATATAACACTTGTATGCAAGTTTTTGTATTTGTTCACTTCCAAATTTCGTATGTATTCATTAAGAGGGCCGATACTACGGATAGATATGCTAGTGAGAAGTGAAAACAAGTTTATTAATCTTAAGAAACAAGTGATGTGCTTGTGCAACACTATCTCCCCCCCCCCCATATATTTGACCTTTGATCTTAAAGGATGACCTTGACCTTTGACCACTCAAAATGAGCAGCTCCATGAGATTATACACATGCATGCCACATATCAAGGGGGGCATAAAAAGCAACAATTTTGGAATTGTATCCCAGTTAGAGGCGTTAATGCATGATTCATTTGGGAACAAAAGCTGAACAAATAAAACTAATTCAATAGATCTATAGCCTGGACAAACGTGAAACAACTGCCATCTTTTGAATCGCAGCCTTTATGAAAAGTTCAACAGTCAGAGATGAAATTAACCTTGTTTTGGTAAAACTGGGCTTAATGCAACTGTAGAGTAAATGTGGAGTCTGCACAGGCTAATAAGGTACGGACACTTTCCAACTAAAATGAATTTTTATTTAAAAGAGACTTCTTTTAAACAGAAAATCCCATAAAACTGAAGGTGGACTGCTTGAGCTAATCTGGGATGACACTTAAGGAACATGCATTAAGCCCAGTTTTCCCAGAACAAGGCTCAACTGGCTAGCAGACATACTCTTGCAGCAGCTGTTCATATTTAGTTCCGGTCTCCCTCTCAGCTATCTGGGCTCTCTCCTTCTCTGATATGGCCATGTCCCGAGCCTCTCGCAGGTTCCTAATACAAGCATCAAATAAGTCTTCGATGATCTTAGAGACAAAGCAAAATATACTTGCTAACAACTTTTTAATGTAAAAAGACCAAAGTACAAAATAGATACTTGAAGAATTGTCTTTAATTTAAAAAAAATCAAATACAAAAGATATTCAGACCTAGGGAAAAAATATTTTTTTATGGAATTGTTCATGATTTTTTTTTAATTTTTGGGATTTCTTAAATTTTTCATACAAATCTTTGTGAAACAGACCCTTACCAAATGTCAATCTTGAACTGTTTTATATGTTCGCCATTACGTAATGGATATGGATGTCCATCTAGCGATCAGAAGGTCACGGGTACGATTACCATTCTGGGAGCTTTCTCTAGATTTTTCCAAGACACCAAGCACTGGTTATAGGCCAAGAAACGGACCCGAGAGCGTTTCTATACGCCTGAGGCTTTCAATGAAATCCAGCTAAAATATAGGTTAAAAGTAAAATTACCTGTTTTCTCGTTCATACATCTCCTTGCTGCTGGTACGGAGTCGGTCAATCTCGCCATTGGTCCGCACTCGTATCTGCTCGAGCTCATCTCGCAGCTTGTTCTCATACTCAGACTTATACTGCTCTCTAATGTGTACGAAAAAATTATTTCACCCATTAAGACTCAGATACGCACATTACGCATTTGTTGTCCCTTAGAAGAAATTAAGTTTAAGGGGAGTAATATTTACAATCTCACAGTTCCCTCTATTTCTTTAAACTTTCATTATAATTAATACATCAATTCCCAAATAACCAATTGGATTAGCCATAATGTTTCTCAAAGTTACCGTGCAAAGGTAAATTTGCATTCTAAAAAAAATGTTTGTTTAACTGTAACAACATATATTTGTCCAATCATAATTATGAATAAGTCAACAAAGATTGTAAAGTTTTCAAAAGATGCTCAACATTTATTCTGAATAATATGTGAAAAATCCTTCAATTTAAATATTGAGTGATTGTTGCAATATGTCATCGTTTATTTCATGTTTTAAACAGTAAAACCAATATATGTTAAGTGCTCCAGCTAGGATTTGAAAAGGGCAGGGGGGGCTATTTTGTCAAAAGGGGAACTTTTGACGGGCAGAATTTTGTCAAAAGGGCACTTACGAGCGTGAGGGCATTTCTGGAATGCTCGCTATAGTAATTTATATGTTTTTAATAAATGTTAAAATATATTATTCCCATTGTTATTAAACCATTCAAATAAAATGTCTACAATGAGGAATAAATTAATTACATTGTAATAAGAGATTTATAAATTATAATGTCAACAACAAAAAAACATAAAAGGGCAGGGCCTCGAAAGGGCAGGCCGGGGCTTCCCAAGGGCAGTGCGAGGCGCCCTTCCATTTAGGCTTAGCTGAAGCACTGCATGTAGCATGTACTGCACTTTAAATGCTACTGCTAAAGGGGTCACAGTATTGTACAAAATGCACATCTATGTAGCACAAATTTCAATGTCTAGCTAGACATGTTTCTAAAATCACACAGTGACAGAACATCGAAGTACTTTGACAAGTTTGTTTCCAGGTAGTTCTATTGAAATTAAACAGAAATTGCATTATCTTTCCTAACTATGCTTATTAACTGCAATCTTACATATAATAACATATGAGTGAAATTAGAACTATTGGCTGTGGACATCTAGCATTGGCACTGATAGAATTTAAGTCCAGTAAGTCCTAAATCTGCAAAATTGTAAAAACAAATCACAGGAAATAAATACCAGATCAGCATCATTATCAAGTAAATAAGAGCTGTGTTTGTGAAACACAATGCCCTCTACTGTGCTCTGAAGCCATATATTGACCTTAAAGGTTGACCTTGACCTTTCACCATTCAAAATGTGCAGCTCCATGAGATTCACATGCATGCCAAATATCAAAATGCTATCTTCAATATTGCAAAAGTTATGACAGACAGTTTTGGGACAGACACACACAATGACAGACAGGCCAAAAACAATATACCCCCGATCATTCGATCCAGGGGCACAAAAAGGTGCCAGTACCTGGAGGTGACATATTTCTCGTACATCTCCTCCCGGGACCTCTTTGCGTCGTCCAGCTGTATGTTGAACTGCGCCATCTTCTCCTCCGAGAACTGGAGCCGGTTGGCAATGTCCGCTGTCTGCCGCGTGAGATAATCCTTGTCCTGCTTCAACAGGGATAGTGACTGACGCGCAGCGGACACCTGCAATAAAGGGATTTGTTGTTGTTTTTTAACAATTTTGGTATGGGGCCGCATCACTTTGGATTGGCTTAATTAACAGTGTTTTGACTAAAATTGGGAAATTGATGTTTTTGTTGTTTTGCTTGATTAATGCTCATACTTGAAAAAAACAAGAGATTGCCAAGCAATATGGTCCCCGGGCGGTGAAACATCCACCATTGTCAGTAATTTTTTATGTAGGAACAAAATGAATTGACGTGCATAATCTCCATATTGCAATCTGTCCATGTTTCAACTTTCATGAAAAATATGAAGAACTTTTAAAGTTATCGCAGGATCCAGAAAAGTGTGACAGACTGACAGACAGACTGACTGACAGACAGAATGACAGACTGACGCAAAGAGCCCAACCATAAGTCCCATCTGTATTCACCGGTAGGGGACAACAAGTATTTCAGTATGGCGAATACCTCTCTACTGAGCTCGTCTCTCTCCTTGCACACGTTCTGATGGGAGGCCTCGAGAGCGCTCAACTGTCGGTGAACATCCAGACTGTCCTTCTCCATAGTATCACGCTCGCTGTCAACATTCAGATATATGGATTAATTCTTATTAAATGATTAAATGTAGTCTGTGCAGTCTTATCAGAAACAACCTTTTCCCACTATTTGGTGTGTTTTGTTTAAATGCAATCCACTTTAGGCAGATTGCACGGCCTATTTAATGCGACACTTTCCGCACATGAATTTAACCCCATTTCTAAGGGTGAGGCTCAAACTTCAAAATGTGCACTTTTTTAGCACTTGACTGTGTCTCATTCTTGGGAGACAAAAAAACATTTGAGTCGTGCTCTATGAAGAGCAGGTTTAATGCATGTGCGTAAAGTGTTGTCCCAGATTAGCTTTTATAATATTTTTTGTTCACAGAGTCTATCTTTAGCAAAAATCCAGTTTAGGCGAAAAGTGTCGTCCCTGATTAGACTATGCGGACAGGGGTGTGATTCAACAGAGACATTATGGGAGGAAAACATTCCAACACCTTATTGATTTAACCAAAACAAAATGAAAATGAAATGAATGCTTCAGTTTTTGCAGATTCATTCATACGCCACAGACACAAATTTTAGTTTTGCATCTTTTACGACTAGACTCGTCGTCTTTTTTAACTTTTCTTTATGAATTAAATTTCAGGGAACAATGTTTTATTTTTGGTACCATCAAAATAGTCAAATTATTTTATTTAACACTTTCATGCATAAGTTTCTTAAGTTTCAACAATAATATATTAACATTACCATTGTGTATTCTTGCTTTCATCTTTGCCTTTCAAAAAGAAAAAAGAAAAACCATAATATAGATTGGATACAAAGGTTCAAACCTTTTCACCCTGTCATAGTTCTCCACTTTGTAGTTGTCTGTTTTCACCTGAGACTTGAGGTCGGCTGCAGACAGCGTCATCTTCTGAAACTTCACTCTCAGCTCACCATGGTCCCTCCTCTCCTCCTCCAGTTGCTATAAACACCCAGGGACTTCAATTGAGTTGTGTTCTGAGAAAACTGGGCATAATGCATGTGCGTAAAGTGTCGTCCCAGATTAGCCTGTGCAGTCTGCACAGGCTAATCAGGGATGACACTTTCTGCTTTTTTTTATATTTTTAGTTTGAAGGAAGTCCCTCCTTACCAAAAATCAAGTTTAGACGGAAAGTGTCGTCCCTGATTAGCCTGTGCGGACTGCACAGGCTAATCTTGGACAACACTTCACACACATGCATTATGCCCAGTTTTCTCAGAACACGGCTCAATTCAACCCTTTACCACTAAGATATGTATGTAGATGTGTTTGTAGTCTCTTAGAAAGTTATATTTAATTGAAGACCTTTCACACTAGATTCAAGTGTTCAAGGCTTTATCTACGAACATTAGATGCTGATGAGCAGCAAACAGCAGAAAACCTGAACACAAAATTGTGTACCACCACTACAATTTTAAGCACGGGGAAATGTTTGACTCCTGATTTGAAAATCTATTCAAATCTCAGCACATAAATCAAGGTTCAGTGGTTTTTTTTCACCGTTTTGGAAATGGGGCTGGGTCCCCTTGGATTGCGAAATTTTGATTAAAATTGGGAAATTAGTGTTGTTGTTTTGCTAAAAAAAAAAATGCTTCAAAATTGAGAATACATATGTTTTCAGTATTATATTTACTAAGGTTAACTTGTATGGGAGATGAACACAATATTGGGATCTAAAAAAGAATGGTTTTTTATTGTTCCATTGGTAATTTTTAGCTGTCCATTGGGAAAGGGGCCGATTACTGGACCCGATTTTGAATGAAAAAAAGTACTGATACCATAATCAAATGCCAAGAATTAAGTTTCCTGTACCTCTTGCAGCTCAATCACCTGCTTGGACTGAGCTTTATCAGTGTCTTCTAATGTCTTGACTTTCAGACGAAGTTGTTCTATTTCAGTCTCCAGTGGTCTAGTCCTTTCAAACAGACGAACCTGCAGACATTTTGAAAATTTGTAGGATTAACAAAAATTGAGTAACAGGCATATAAATCAAATTCAAAATGGAACAGCAAATTTTATGGAAAAGTGAGTGATCATAAAGCATTTTTTATTGGGAATAATGCGTTATTTTAACACCATGTTATATGAGAAACACTAATTTCTATTAAATGTGTACTGATATTCACATTTTATTTCATTTTGTACAATTCTTGTCAATCAAGCTAAGCAGTTTTTTTAGTCGCTGAAAAGTGATGCTTTAATAAGATCTATAATAATTAATTATCATGTCCAAGAAGTACCAAAAGTTACAGAGATCAGGGCTTGCGCTGCCATTCGCCTAATTAGCAAATGGCTACAAATAAGCAAATTTGGCTACATCTTTTTCTTCATAAAACCTCATAAGATCACCAAAATAAAAATAAGTATACTGTCTTAAGGTAATTTTGGCTCAATTTTTTTTCTCCAGCCAATGGGAGCCCTGAATAGATATTTGTAAAACGTGTCCTCAGTCTGCCCCCCTTCCCCAAACTTGCTTTGAACATGTTATCATGGGTATTAATGGTACTCAAACAGACCTTCACCTATAACATTTTACAATACAAGCCACTGTGACCATGACCTTTAACCTGCTGACCTTTCTTTCATCCTATGTAACCAGCCTATCAATTTGGATGATGTTAGGTCAAATGGTTTTCAAGTTTTTGTACAGAAACAACACGGTCCCGACCAAACAACCAACAGATGCAAAGCAATATACCCAAGCTTTTTCTTCTTGAACTAAAATAATGTACACCTCTTTTTTTAGAAAACTATTCTCAATGGCATAATGGACATGCATAGTGTCATCTCAGATTAGCCTGTGCATTCCAAACAGGCACATCAGGGACAAAACTTTCTATTTTTTAAGGTAGCTTTTGTTTTAAGGTAGCCTCTTTTTAGCCCAAATTAAGTTGATGTGGAAAATTTCGTCCCTGTTTAGCCTTTGTGGACTGCACAGGCTAATCTGGGATTACATTTTACACCCATACACTGAGCCCAGTTTTGTGAGAACCAGGCTCATATTGTTAGTAAATTTTTCATACCGCTACATAATCCCTGAGTGACAGGTCATCATCAGTTGTTGTTTTAAGCTCAAAAAACTTCTCCTCTGTGAGGTCTAAATCTCTTAGCGTCCTCCGCACATTACCAGCTTTCTCTTGCAACCTTAAATATTACAAATTATTGAAATGATTTTAAACAAAAAGGAATTATTTTATAAAGATAATTATTGATATTATACAGCTAAATCTTTAAGAAGAAGCAATAAAAATATTAGATTAAATATGTATTTATTACATAAAAATTGGATCCTGATTTTCTTTCTATTAACAAAGAATTAAGGGTTGGTTGGGTTATCAGAAACAACCTTTTATTCGAGCATTAAATTGCAGCAATGTTTGCAATGAATTTTCATTCATGTTGATATTAAAACAGAAATGAAGATAATGCATTAAAGTAGCATGCCTCTCATTTGTTGCTTCTAACTGTTTCTGTTTTTGTCTCACTTCCTCCAACTCAGACTTGATCAGCTCCTGCCTCCGGCGCGATTCTTCTTGTTGAATGGTCAACTGTGATTCTAGACGTGCCTGCAATATCTGTTTCTGGTGTCTTTCATCATTCAGGTGTTCTTCTAAATCATCGACTCTCTGCAGATACTCGGCTTTCATGTTCTCGATCTGCAGATGCTTCTGCGACAACTCAATTCGCACCAGCTGAAGATCATGGGAAAGCTGTTTGCGCTCGATAAGCTGCCTCGTTATTTAGATTTCTTCTCTTTTCTGTCTCCATGAGTCTCAGTTCTGTCTGGTGACAGAGTCAAGTCAGTGGGAACAGACGTTTCGAATCCGCTGCTGAAATCCTCGGATTCAAATTCGTCGAACGCATTTGACAGATCTCTGGCTGCCATATTTGAAGCTTTTATTTACCGATAACAACCAATGTTTTACTAATAAAATTTACACATACATAAAAAGTCTTTTTTATTTTTACTGACATGCATTAAAACTGACTGTGACACCTGATAATACAAGAAATGAGGGGTTTAGAATTTCAAATTTTCGTGCTGCAACTTGCTGTCGGTGCGAATACAAACATAATCTCGTTGTAATCGTCCGGTTTAGTAATCGAACCCAACGCAAATGTACATGGAAGTTGCACTTTAATATAGTTTTGTAGTTGCGCGAGGGTTCCAAGTCGAGTGGTTGAAAATAAAAAAAAATAAAAAAATCGCTAATAATATCGCATCATCCAATAATATAGCGATGTAACGAATTTCAAAACAAATAAAATGAAATTCTCAGTATCATATTTAATCAAGACGGCGGTCTTTAACTCGTAAGCGTGTTTGTAACAAAGGCCAGTAATTTTCACTAATTGTTTACTATATAAATTAACGAAAACTTAAGGTTCAAACTTGCTTATATGTGTGAACAATCAACTGTTCATACCCCGATATGCAAATGATAATATAGGGCGAACGAACTCAGGGCGAACGGACCCAGGGCGAACGTGTAAATAGGGCGAACGGACCCGATACCTTTATAAATGACAATTGGTTTTTAAAGGGATCTTTTCATGTTTTGGTAAATTGACAAAATAAAAAAAAAATGTTTTAGATTCGCAAATTTTCGTTTCAGTTACGATATTACAGTGAAAAATCCTCAGCCCCGACGGGCGATTGAACCCGCGACCTTCAGGGTATTAGCCAGATACTAGAACCGCGTCGCTAAAGAGCTAGCCCAACTGCAAAGCTGTTGCGAGTGACCTTATTTCACTACCCCCCCCCCCACACCACCCTTACTGTTTCTGTTGTTGTCGTTATATTCTGCGATACTACGAGTATTGCTTATATAAAGTATCAAATACATCACTCATGGTATGAGCACGAATGCCGAGTGGTCTAAGTGATAGACTTTTACTCCAGGGGTCAGTGGTTCGAGCCCAGTTGAGGGTTACTTTTTTTTCTTTCTTTAATTTTATTTATTTTTATTTTTATTGGAGCTTTTTATATCCAATGTTTAAATTTATCAATATAAAGCATTTAAAAACTGCAATACATACCATGATTCTGTTTAGGACCTCCTCGTTGGTGATGCGGTTTTTGTAGGAGATCCCGAGAAGTCTTCGGAGGCATCTCATTTCCATCGCCTGTATCCTTCTCTCAGTATCCATGACTGACAGGCGTAAACTAATATGGACATGACTAGGGCGTGCATCTTTCTGAGCTTTGATCTGATGGCAATGTTTTTGTCTGTCCACATATCATATACACGGCCGTTAATCCGGATGTTTTGTAATTTCATGGATAATTTTACAGGGTGATTAGGTTTACCGTAATTACTCTATGTTTTCGGACACATAAAAATAATTATTTTTTTTTCGTGTCCGAAAACTTAGATACGAAAAATATTCACAAAATACCGGTGTCCGAAAACTTAGAGTCGAAAATTAAAGTGTCCGAAAATAGCGTCAATTGTATCGACGACTACCGATATTATCACGTGCTTGTAAAAAAACCGTGCCGTATAGTATAAATTACATTCATATATGTTTGCACTGCATTTTAAATTATTTTAAATGCTTAATTTATTTTACAGAAAGTTACTACAAGGTTGTACAGTACAGCTCACGCAAAACCAACAAAGTCCGCGGCTATGCCGCGGACAGATTCTTCTGTTAACGTATTTTCGCCGCGTATATACTCGGCATGATGCCGAGGCACTCGGCGAAATTTCGCGGAGTGACGCCGCGTCTGTTTTTGCCTCGGCATCGATTCGCGGAGTAACGCCGCGTAGATGCGGCGATTCGCCGAGTATAACTATTTACAAATATTGATTGTATACTAATCTATAACACATGTTATCGAAATATAGAAACATACACAGAAAATACGCTGTGCGATTGTTAACATTTCTCTATATCTGCATACATTTAATTAAATTATCAATCGGACGTCATCTGTCAAAACAATTATTGTGTATGTCGATAACTAGATCTATATTGAGTTAAAGTTAACACAGTTAAATCCCGTAGATTATTTCGGAAACGAGACTTGCTTTAAACGTCTGTCATGTCGCCAAAATTGTTGCTCAATAATTTAAAGAAAATAAATGTAGTATTAGATACACATTTTACAACATGTACATGATTCTAGGCTTGTTATTCTTTAGCAAGGCAACCAAAATTCTAAAGATGGCTGCCAGTGCAGCAACCATCTGCGAAAAACGAGAGACATATTGTTGTTGCTTTGTCTAAGTTATCTCTATAACATTAATATGAGGATAAACAGTGCACCCACATCTCAACCTGTGCTTTGCGACACACTCTTTATAAATTTGAATGGGTTGTGTGCATTTCAAACTTGCGGTATAAAAAGCTATAACATAATTTTGAAAACTAAGATTATGCAATAGCGAACAACTTCAGTGCCTTCAGCGATTTGATATAATGTTTTATTTGACCGTACGATTATTAAACCTTTAACATAACATATTTTTATAAATCTTAAACTTGTAAAAATTCCAAAGTATGTATGTTATGTTCAAATACCCGTTATAATATAAAAATGGAGCTTGCACACTGGTATATATTGTTGGGACGCATTGGCCATGGCATGTATTACTAGTATGTATTTGTCTATTGTTGAAGATCGTGTACCTTAAACATGATGAACGGGAGGGCTTGTGCGCTTGATATTTCGTTTATGTTAATACACCCAATATTTATAAGACCCATGGCGAACGCCTCATAAGTTTACATTGTACTTGTGAAATCTGATACGGCTTTGGAAAATCCCGGTCTGTTGCAATCGATACCCCTGCAAAGCTTGTTTTTGTATATGATAAAATAGGTTTGCAAGTACGTCCTTTTATTTTGGGCTTGCTGTCTTAAGATTTTGTGAAATGGGAAGAACATATTTGCAATGCCAATTATTTTCAATGAATAACTTAAGTCGGGCAGATATAGCTGATATCTTATTAACTACTTTTATGTATAAAACTTCCGTGTGTAACGCAAATGCTTGATATATATTTGTTATTCAAATTTTCGGAACTGGACATACCGATCGTTAAACTGATACTAGATTTGCACACTCTTAAATAAAGAAAAGAAAATTCCCCTTCAAGCTGGCCATTATTTACGTTATTGATAATACACTTAAAGTTTTTAGATGTGTATTTATATTCTTTTCCTACGAGACATGGTTTACTGGGATATACACGTAATAGGATGAGTTATTTTATTAAGTGCGATCAGTTATCATTTTCTGTTTGAAACAAGCATCATAAAATCGATTAATTGTATAATAGAAACACATAACATATTTTTATTATATATATTTATGGTTTTGAATTCATGTTGCATTTTATTATGTTTGTTTTTTTAATAAAAAAAGTGTATATCCTATGTACTGCAAATGACATTAAGTCTCGTCTTATTATCTACCATGTTGTACTTTATATAATCGTCTTTTCCATAAACTAATTATAAGTATTATGGATATGTGAATAATAAAGCACAAAAATATAGTACCACATATAAATGGGGGACACACCTTCATATATTGGCAATACACCTCATTCGTTTTCTTATTTCATTCAAAAGTGTAAGCTCCCTTTAACAGGCCTACTTTTATCCCCGCATCATATTACAAGCTTAATGTTTACAGCACACAGCGGTAACATGTTACGAAACTGCAACTAAATTGCATGTTAAAACCCTCTTAAAAATGCAATAATTTATGTCAAGGCCTCAATTTCATTGTGGAAAAGTATACCGTACTTAAGCATGGCTTACGTGCATGTTAGCGCTGAAAACATGACAGTGCGCCGTTAGTTTTCAAACAAACATTTGAATACGTATTGTATCTTTGCAATCTGATACAACGCCCGGGAATGGCGGTCTGATAAAATCA
This sequence comes from Dreissena polymorpha, assembly GCF_020536995.1. Classification (NCBI taxonomy): domain Eukaryota; kingdom Metazoa; phylum Mollusca; class Bivalvia; order Myida; family Dreissenidae; genus Dreissena; species Dreissena polymorpha. Next base: position 80,974,052 of record NC_068359.1, read on the forward strand.
ATATCCCAGCCAAGCCTGCTCTACATTAATATATTTTGCATACCAGCAGGCTGAATATAGTTTCTAAATGTCCATGACAACAGGAAGATAAGTATCGAATGTGTAGAATTTCCAACGACTAACCAAGAGAGTATTAACACTTAAGAACAATTAAACAGGTGCATGCCATGGTGTCTGATGTGTCATTATGCAAGGATATTTAATACGTGTTTCTTCCGATCATATTATTTTCCTGCCATTGTAAATGTTTTGCAATATGCATTGTATTATACATCAAGCCTTTCCAGACAACTATTTGTATGATCAAGAATAAGGAACATTCATGAACAACATGCTTTACATTGTAGTTAAGATCTTTAATCCTGTTACGTGCAAACGCCTATGCGCCATAGTGTGGTTTTCAGTAGTTATGTGAATCACATTATATTACATGTTAACTTGTATAAACAGCCATTGTATTTAAGTAGGTCATGGTTGTATTGATTGCTGAATATTTGCTTGGAGAGGCTTCTTAAGTTACAGGCGCGATTATGTAAATTGATTATTGAAGTCTAAAATAGTGTTCGGGTGATCATTTTCGTCGTAATTTTAAAGCTTTTTGGTAATGCGATCATTTTAAAGGGATCTTTTCACGCTTTGGTAAATTGACAAAATTGAAAAAAGTTGTTTCAGATTCGCAAATTTTCGTGTTAGTTATGATATTTGTGAGGAAACAGTAATACTGAACATTTACCATGCTTTAATATAGCCATTATATGCACCTTTTGACGATTATAAAACCTAAAATTTTTAAAGCGTTGCAACGCGAAACGATTGAATAATTTGGAGAGTTCTGTTTTTGTCGTTAAATTTTGTATAACTACGAAGATTGCCTATATAAGGTATAAAATACGTGCAGTAAGTATACACGGCGGAATAGCTCAGTAGGTTAAAGCGTTTTTACTTCAGGACTCTGGCAGGACTCCAGGGGTTACTGGTTCGAAACCTGCTCCGGGCAATGTTCTTTTCCTTTTTTTAATTTTATTCTTGATTTTTTTACTGGAGCTTTTACGATCCAATGTTTACATTTATCAATATAAAGCATTTAATGAATAAGTTAAAAAATGCCAAAATCTGTGAAAAGGCCCCTTTAAGTGTGGCAGTTAGAGCAGGTATAAATACCAAATGTTTCAATGCATATTTTGCCAAAAATCATGATAAAGGTTTACCACTGAAAACTTCAAGTATAATTGCCTTCGATACGTGTATGTAAGGCAAACGTATAATGGTGTTACGATTACAACCTTTTGGTAATTCATGACACGCAAGGAATTTTGTAAGAATAATGTAATGGCAGTGTTCTTATTTTCTTAACGTAATGTTCAACACATGAATTTGCGGGGTACAGAATTCGCGCTATTTCGATTGCCAATGTGCTCCTGCGGTCTTTATCTTTAATACCCAGTCCATGTGAAGAAAAGCTACTTATTTTTAATCAGAACACTCGTGAAGCCTATTATGCTTGTTCGATGTACATGTATACACGTCAGTTCTAATGTTTAGCGGTCCACTTCTACATCTATGTTCAAATGCGGTCGTGATATTGAACATAATCAGCATCATCATCATCAGCAGCAGCAGCAGCATCGGCGGCGGTGGCAGGACGGCGGCGGCGTCGTGGTCGTCGTTGTCATTTTCATCACCATCATCATCATCATTTGCATATGATACTTCACGTGTCTGAGATATATGTGGTTCCATTAGCTGAAATACAATAATGTCCTGTGAACAGCAGTATTTGGCATACGTACGTGTTTTTTATGCCCCCCGAAGAGTGGCATGAAGTTATCGAACTGTCCGTTAAGCCGTCCGTCTGTCTGTATGTCTGTCCGTCAGTCCGTCCGTCCGTCCGAACACTTTATCATTGGTCATAACTTTTGCAATATTGAAGATAGAAACTTGATATTTGGCATGCATGTGTATCTCATGGAGCTGCACATTTTGTGTGGTCAAAGGTCAAGGTCATCCTTCAAGGTCAAAGATCAAATATATGGCTTCAAAGCGGCGCAGAAGGGGGCATTTTGTTTTTAACAAACACCTCTCTTGTTAGTTGTTCGCTTGCGAACAATTAAGATTAAGAGCTAGTTTTGCAAGTCGGTCTGCTCTTAACTACCCTAAGAACGATGACCACCGCATCTGCTTGTGCACACTGATTAGCCTGTTTATGTTTCACCACTGGTACACTGCAGACAGTGAGTGTGTGTATGTAATCAATAGTGTTTAACAGCCTGTGCGACGACATTGGCCAGTTTGTCATTGAAATCTGTACATATTGGCTGCGTTCAGGGAAAACGGGGCCTTATGTATGTCCAATAAGTGGTGTCCTGTGCACACTGATTAGCCAGTGCAGTTCGCACAAGCTAATCAAGGACGACACTTTCTGATTCTATGGTGTTTTTCGTTTAAAGACAGTCTCTGGTACCGGGTTGACAATTTATGCATATGCATTAAGCCCTGTTTTCCCAAGAAGCTGCAGTCAGTATACAATACACTAATTGTTTCAGTGATGAAGGAACTGAAACAGCGTAACGGTAACGATACAGTGTGTTTAAATTATATTTTATTTAGAGGAGTTGTCCGAACGTAGTTAATCTACATTTAATAAACATCATGATTTCGGAACTTGTAATCAGTTTCTATCCCAGGTAAATTATAGTTTATAAGATTTTTCGCCGAGTGACTCAGCGTCATATCACCAACAATTTCCTCGGCATCATGCCGAGGCGTGCCGCGGCGTGTCTCGGCGAACAGACACGGCGACTCGGCGACTCGGCGACCAGATGGTCGATGCCGAGTCGACTCCGCGAACAATTGATGTCGTCAAACTCCGCGGGTCGCGGAATTTGTTGGTTTTACGTGAGCTGTACTGTACTTTGACCAACGATGAGCATATGGTGTACCGATACTCGCTAGTATGAACCTGTAATTTACGCAATAAAAAAAGGAAAATATAAATTCTTTGTTTGTTCATTTCCGATAGTTGTTGTCTAACACCTTCCATTGTTCGTAAAACTTGTAATAGGGTGCATCACACTTTGAAGCGTTAAGTATATTTATCACAGTTATTTTACTGAGAAAGGGGTAGTACCATTGCGGTAGATAATTGAACTGTTAATTGGCACTACGCCTGGTAATTGTCATAACGCTTATTTTCAAAAGAAAGTTGTTTAAGATTATCATAATTGGCACTAATTGACATTATTCCGTTGTTCCACTATGGCTTTTAACGTTTAATTACTGATTTCTTTAATCTGATTGGTGAATTATAACGATCCAATCGACGTTCAAGCTGCATTATCGGTATATTAGCTTTAATCTGTTTGATAAATTCCATCATTCAAATTACCCTGAGACTTCGAATGTTATTTTAGCAATATAATTGTTCACTTTTAATTATGGATAAGTTTGTGAAAATGAAAAAGAAACGGGGCTCTGAGTTTAGGAAAAGACTCATTCAATCCTTCAAAAGAATTGTTCTTACATGTTCCGGTAATCGTAACACGCGTTTTTATTTCAATACAACCTTTTTTCAGAAGTTGTAATGTTCATAAGGAATTTGTTTTATCTATAAATGTCATTCATCAATAATTATGCCTAACATGAATGAAAATGAATGTCATTACCGGTATGAACCGGGTGTGTTGTGTTTGTTGGTCTTATATTACCGGTAAATTGAAATAAAAGCAATAAATCCATGTGCAATAATTTATTGTGTTGTACTCTTCGTTCTCTGCTTTTCAATAAATACAACCACACAGCTTTGCTACCTGAAATTATATGGAACAAAGATATATAATATTAAACATACTGCTTCCTTAAAACGGCATCAATTCAAATGCAATCGGGCGAAACCATTGTTTAATACCGGTTTACAAGGTTATCCACCCAAAACGCAAATGTAATGGTCCGTTGCCCTCAGCATGCACCTGCTGTGTTTTATGATGTTAATCTGGTTGTAAAACCCCATGATCGATGTCATGAGATATCGAACAGGACCGAAATTTGGCAAAATAGCGCTGTAAAATATGCTGTCCGAAAACTTAGAGACATTAATTATGGACGAAAACTCGTGTGTCCGAAAATTAAGAGTCACGAAAAATAATTATTTTTGCTAAAAAAGGGGTGTCCGAAAACTTAGAGTGTCCGAAAACATAGAGTTATTACGGTAATATGTTTTTCAACGTATTGCGCAACCTTTTTAAAATCGGGCGATATAGTGCTATTCAGCGAAGATTAAATAATCCAAAAATGTACAGAAACATATATTCTTAACCCATTTAAGAACGCGAGAACCTTTATAAGTTGTGGCATGGTGAAGTTTTAAAAAGCATTTGGATAAGTTAATCCTGTTTGACGAGGAAATTTCCACCCAATTTAATCATTAACGGCATAAAACGATTGCGTACAACAAACATTAGATGCTGCATGCACAAAAATATCGGCTTCTTGCCGACGTCGTAGATAATTTTGAATTTTTCCAAAAGAGATTTAGCAAATGCTTAAGAGGTGGCGCTAATGATAGGGGATGGTGCCAATGCAGGATGTATAAATTAACAGTCGTATCACAATGAAATATTGTTTGTATAGGTCCCTGAATTATCACATGACGTACATTTGATAAAAAATGCTATTTGTTATATTTTATTTATTTTTCAACGTAAATACTAAGGCCAAAATCTTTATAGAACATAAACGCATTCTATAATAAATAAGATGTAGTTTTTTTAGATGGTCGCTTTAGTGACCGTTCAAAGTGCTTTGTGTAAAATTCAGGTCGGTACGACCTAGCTACAAGGAGCCCAATACCCGTTTACTACGCGTATCCGCGCAAGAAAGAGTTGTATGATTTATGCAAGAGGTTTGAGTTCTCCAATTATGTTTATTCACAAATGGAAACAATGCAATGACCCAAATGATATTATGAAATCATATATAACTGGTCAATAAAGCAATGACCGACATGATATTATGTAATCATATATAACTGGTCAACAAAGCAATGACCCACATGATATTATGTAATCATATATAACAGGTCAACAAAGCAATGACCCACATGTGGTCAACAAAGCAATGAGCCACATGATATTATGTAATCATATATAACTGGTCGACAAAGCAATGACCCACATGATATTATGTAATCATATATAACTGGTCAACAAAGCAATGACACACATGATATTATGCAATCATATATAACAGTTTAACAAAGCAATGACCCACTATATTATGTTATCATATATAACTGGTCAACAAAGCAATGACCCACATGATATTATGTAATTATGTATAACTGGTCAACAAAGCAGTGACCCACATGATATTATGTAATCATGTATAACTGGTCAACAAAGCAATGACCCACATTATATTATGTAATCATATATTACAGGTCAACAAAGCAATGACCAACATGTAATATGCAATCAGGAACGGTTATCTATTACAGTATTTTTTAAAATCACGACTGACTGTGTTAAAGTTTAGCATGGATATTGCTTGACTTTTGCCTAAGATTGAACGATGGACCGATTTTCTTATAGTTTTGATACAATAGCAATACATCAAATTTCGTTTCAAAAAATCATTTAAGTTTATAAACAGATAAAAACAAATAAATATAGAATTTGCATTCACTGTCAATAAAGCTGACTTTAAACGAAAATAATAACATCAAGATACAATAATTGTGCTCTTAACATTCAATATTTGACAGTAATGATAATGAATAACAGTTTACAAAACTACATATTGGATATAATATCAATGATTCACGTTTTGTTTCAAAATTCATTTAAATGTGTTAACAGATTAAAGAAAAACAGTGTTATATAATATTGGTATTTCCATTTCGCTGAATCTGAAATTAAAACATATAGATGCAATAATTTATTTCTTAAATTTCCTCATTTTACAATTATCTTAAAGGGATCTTTTCACGCTTTGGTAAATTGACAAAATTGAAAAAAGTTGTTTCAGATTCGTAAGTTTTCGTTTTAGTTATGATATTTGTGAGGAAACAGTAATACTGAACATTAACCATGCTCTAATATAGCCATTATATGCATCTTTTGACGATTTTAAAACCTAAAAATTATAAAGCGTTGCAACGCGAAACGATTGAATAATTTGGAGAGTTCTGTTTTTGTCGTTAAATTTTGTGAAACTACGAAGATTGCTTATATAAGGTATAAAATACGTCAAGAATGTATACTCGGCGGAATAGCTCAGTAGGCTAAAGCGTTTTTACTTCAGGACTCTGGCAGGACTCCAGGGGTCACTGGTTCGAAATCTGCTCCGGGCAATGTTCTTTTCCTTTTTTTAATTTTTTTTCGTGATTTTTTACTGGAGCTTTAATGATCCAATGTTTACATTTATCAATATAAAGCATTTAATGAATAAGTTAAAAAAAATGCCAAAATCTGTGAAAAGGCCCCTTTAAACTATAACATTGTACCAATCAATTGCATGCTTAGTTAAAACAGATTGAAAAGACTGAGTCGTTTTAACCAAAGAGACTTTGAAGAATACTATCAAACACACAACGGGAAGATTCAGTTGCATCATCTGGAGAGGAAACTTAACCCTTTGCATGCTGGGAAATTTGTCGTCTGCTTAAATGTCGTCTGTTGAATTTCTAAAATTAGCATTTTCTTCGATTTTTTTTCAAAGAATACTATCAGAATAGCAAACAGTTTGGATCCTGATGAGACGCCACGTTCTGTGGCGTCTCATCTGGATCCAAACTGTTTGCAAAGGCCTTTAAAATTCAGCTCCAGCGCTTTAAGGGTTAAAAAACAATGCAGTCCTTTAGTTCACTAGGAACCTAGTGCTGAAACAAAAGTTAGTGAAACCATATAATTAATGAATACCAAATTTCGTTACATCGATGGTCAAGTTGTGTACTTTTAACTCAGATTGCATTGTGACCCAATACAACTATACATCATTAATATAATTCCAGTTGACATCAATCAGATTATTAATATTATAAGGATGCTTAGATACATGTGTGAGATAATATCCGGTTGATAGGAAAGCCTTGGTACATCCATATTTTCATGAAAATCTATTTCTTCATCACTTAATTCAGACACACTTTGAAATGGTTATTTACTTGTTTCAAACTCTAAATGCACGAACAAATACAAGCCATTCTCTATGTTTTTACGTTTAACGTGATCTTAATTGCTTTTACACACGTTTATAGAAAATGATAAATTCTGGATATGCTTGCCAGTTATCATACACAACAAATTCCTTATATAATCCACCAGTGTAGACGACTGAATCGAATCTCGGATGCGGAGTGTCCGTCTTGTCGTTACACAAGGTGGTCATGCATTCCTTGCATGGCGGCTGAAGGCTTGTCGACGGAATGTCGGATGACTTCGGGGCAACTACAAAGTCTCCGAGAAGAACTCTTGCCATTATTACGCAACACATCCCGCTTTCGTCTATGAAATACAAAAAGAACACATAGGTTAGTTGATGCAGAAGTGCATATTGTAGTGGCACATTTATTGACATTCATTTCTGGGGTAAAATATACTTCCATCATATCTGCATTATTTGAGTAGGATATGGCTTACCTGGTTTTGTGTACTGATCGGCTTTTACGAGGCTATCTGTGAAATAAATCCCTCTTCCGAGCATTGAAGATGTCTTACATTCATTGACGTTAAATCCATTCTTTGCAATATAATCTGCGTTTAAAGAAAGTGTACCATGGAACAGATAATATTCATTAATTTTTTTATCAACATTGTTCGACAATTTTTCTTTCACCAAAGCACACTTTTCTTGAAAAACGGTGTCAGTGTGAATGACATGTGATCTAGAACATTCGTTTTTGTATTCATGAATGTTTTTCAATAAACCACCAACTGATGCAGCAAAATCACAGATTGCCTGCCTTCGACAGCTGTATTTCCATAAAGCGCCCTGATTATCAACAGGTCTAATACTTTGAATATCCATGTAAGAATGTGTAAGTCCTTTAGCATCTTTGCCAATTCCGATTAAGTGTGCATGCTCATTCCAGCATTGTTGTAATACTTGCGAAAATTCATATTGGCAATCTGTTTTCCATACGGAAATGTTTTCGATCTTCATGATTGTTGGCAGTTTAGCGCGTTTACTGTCTTTTCTAACTGCTTTCTCATATTCGACACGAATCAGTGCAAGTGGTTGTTGTTCCATGTTGGTTATGGGTTGAGTCAGTGTAGATTTGCGTTGTCGAGATCGGCGGTATGTTACTGTTGCAAGCAGATAGAAATCAAGGTCAGTACTGTTTAAATTATAAATAAGAAATTGGTAATTAATGAGGTGAACATTATTAAATTAGAATAATCTTGTGCAATATATATGCATTATGAAAACCAATATCGGACAGTTGGCTTCTGTAATGGAATGGAAATCTATGCCATTACGTAAAGTGGATTTGTTTGATTTGTTGGAATAACAATTTTAAATTTTAAATTAAAATCGATATTTCACCGATATCAACAAATTGTATTTTTATTGTATGCTTACAAATTATTATATAAATGTATTTCTTTGAAAACAGTTTAAATAATACGATGAAAATTATCATTATTATAATTTTCACGTTTTATTTCAACTGGTTGGAATAGTAAATAATCAGTATAACTTACTGTTATTTCTCTATAAACCACCGGAAATCATGTAAAGTGCATTTATACGAGGATATTAATCATGCCGTATATACCTGGGGTTATTACTAAAGCCAAGTTTATACAAGTCAGGAGTCCATCAACACTGGCAACAACACGGAAGTAGATAGTTGTGTTGGCCGCCATAAGCCCGTTCGCCGGGCCAACCAAGGTGAGTAATAGCACGTAGTTCGAACACTGCATTGTCTCTGAATTACAATTGTGAGTTAAACATATGATAAAATACCACTCAAGAACTGTAGCACAGATATTTTACGAATTGTTTTTATGTTACCATGTTATCTGTCTAATCCGGTTCAAGAAGAGGAATTATCTATGGACTGTAATATTATAGGAATAAACACATGACAGAAACATACAATACTTAAATTGTCTTATTACAGGTAAAGCAAATATATTGTATTATGTCCATTTGCAACCAGATATTCTGTTGTGTCTTTCAGAATGACATCTTTTATAGGTTTCACTACGAACCTATGAGGGAATCGTTAATCGAATCTTAACTACTTAATTAGTTTGCTTATATTTTTTTTTTCATTTATTTCATCTTAAAGGGGCCTTTTCACGTTTTGTAAATTTGACAAAATTAAAACAAAATGTTTCAGATTCGCAAATTTTCGTTTAAGTTATGATAATTGTGAGGAAACAGTAGTTCTGAACATTTACCGTGCTAAAAAAAAATCCATTATATGCATTTTTTGACGATTTAAAAACCTGAAAATTATAAAGCGTTACAACGCGATACGATTGAACAATTTGGAGAGTTCTGTTGTTGTCGTTATATTTTGGGATCCTACGAGGATTGCTTATATAAAGTATAAAATACATCACTCATTGTATGAGCACGGGTGGACGAGTGGTCTAAGTATAGATTTTTACTCCAGGGGACAGTGGTTGTATCCATGTTGAGGGTTACTTTTTTCGTTCTTTAATTTTATTCTTGTTTTTTTTTACTGGAGCTTTTAAGATCAAATGTTTACATATTTCAATATAAAGCATTTAATGACAAACTTCAACAAATGCCAAAATCTGTAAAATCGCCATTTTAACATGTAAAAAATGTTTTTGTTTTCAGTATTTCCCATTCTTTGGGAAGTTGTTAATTCAACAATTTTGATCATAAGATCAAACCGTAACATGCATTAAAACTTTTCACAACGTTGCTTAAACATTTGTTTTAGTATTAAGGACCTGTTTATATATTTGTTGTGAATTTTCACTTCACAGAGCTATCTGAGAAATAACAACAAAACACAAAAAGCATGTTTGCAGCGAGTTTGGGCAAACCTCGCCGTTGTTATTCTAAGCCTTTCCTGAAATATTAAACAAAAAAACAGCAAGTAACCTGTTATTGTCTATACACTAATTGTCGGAACATAAAATTGCCAAGATCTGGAAGCCTGTTTATTGATGTATTACATTCACTTTGGTTTTAATCCATATGTGAACCCCTCTTTGTGTCAAAAGCTTATACAGCTTCTAGTCTTATTTTCCTCGGTAGTTGCTCTTATGTGTTTGTTAATGCTACAATGTGGGTGTCCAAATACCACGGATACTGCAGAACAATCGATGTCAAGAACAACAACTGGTATTTATCTACCATTCATGTTTGGTCTCTTTAGTAATGTGTTTGATCTGATCTGTTCTGTTGTTATCTACTCAAACTCTGTAGTAAACGACTGCCGGTTTCTCTTGAAAAAAATATCAGATATCGTGAGAAACATAATTTATTAATTGACTAAGACCTTGCCAACCAATTTTGATCAAAAGCATTGTAATGCAATCAGGTTTGAAAGGTTTTATTTTTTAATTGAATTTAAATACTTTTGTCATCAGAGGCGTGGACCTACACACTGAAAGTCAGCTAATACCTCCATTTAAACTCACTTTATTGCGTATATAACATTTTTTGTCTATTATAATTACTATTGAAGTTGACCTTACTAGTCAAAATGTATGATAATCGAGGTCTGCATGTAAGCTATCATAATACATATTTTCAGAACAATACCCGCATACATATTCAAGATATAAAGAAGAAATAGTTGATCTATATGTCGACCTGCCGCTGAGCTTCGTGTTAACCAAAAAGTCCCCAGATGGAACCCCAACGAGGTATACATGTACGCTACTTATACACTGAATCTCACCATTCAAACTCATGCTATTGAGAGGAAACTTGTGTCCTATTTACATCAATTATAACATTAAACTTTTCCAACATACTTCAATGAAATTCCATGGTAGGTCTCATAGGGGGGAGTATCACGGGATAGTCAAGATTGCAACATCCATACCGAGACAATTAATTTTCACCGGTTAAAACCCATTATTACTTTGGTTTTATTTTTAAATAATGCTCACTTTCCAGCCATAGCCGTGAAAAAGGTGATTAGCGTTTATTTCGTATTAAAATTTGCTTTATATCTCGACTTTACTCCCCGAAAATTGCCTTAGTGGAGCTGTCATTAGGTCATCCCGCAAGTAAATTTAGCAGGTGGTAAAGTCGAGATATATAGCGGATATTAACGCGAAACAAACGCTTGTAACTTTCTTGCTAATATGACTGGAAAATTAGCGGCATTTGAAACATAAATGCAAGTAATTAAGGGTATAAAACGGCGAAAAATAACTGCATCGGCATTGATATCGCCATCTTGACTATCACGTGATCACCTCTTTTGGGTCTGAATATAAGCAACCAACACATACCATATAAATACACTACCCTACTCAAAACTAAAGTTATTGAGCTTATGCAATTTTTGTACTTGAAGAACCAGTGACCTTGGCCTTAACCAGATACTCTCTAAGTACAACTCTAAGCTCAGTCTCTATACAAACTTGCCGAATCAAAGTCAAACTAAAGTTATTGACCGTTTCACCCCGCCCTCCATATTTTACTATCTTCCAAATCAAATATAAACGAAATAATTTAATAAATAAGATGTCAAGTGATTAGGGAGCCTTTTTTTCTTTGACAATATGGAAATCTGGTTTTGTCACACGTAATCATGATATAGTAATACATAAAATACAGTAAGCCAATGCTTTGAGTTTATTAAGAGAGAATAATAACACATTAGAGAGAATAATAACACATTATCGTTTCAATCAAACAAAGCATAACAATAGTTTATTTCAGACATAACAGCAGTGGTTACAGGGTTAAAGCTGGCGGATTAAGACCACGATATCTAAGTTTCATAAACCTAGCTTAAGTACTATTGAGCTATGGAATATTGCATATTTTAGTTTTCAGCTGTTTCCGGAGCCGTAGCAACCACAGTTTTGATATGTCGAAGAAACTGGAATAACGATATGGAACTCTTTTCAGATACCAAGTCACATCCAACTATCATGCATACTTTTTATAAGCGAAAGATTCATATTCGGACGGATAGACGGACGCACGGACGGACCGACACGAGTACACACGGACGGACAGGGGGGGGGTAATTATTTTCTACATTTGTTACACCGGTGAAAGACTAAACATGGCGTATGTTCTCTTTCAAAAGGAACATTGGATCAGAAAAGCCCTTATACTATTTCCAACGTTGGTTAAGCGATTTCAATCGATGATAAGAAACATTATAGCTCACTGTATGCATTTTACATTTGTAATCAATTATTCACTACTCATGTCAAGCCATTGTGATAATGCCGCCATTTAAAAAGAATTCGGAACAAATTCAGTTATCGCATATATTCATAACACGTATTATTTTACCTCATGCGACTTACCCATTTAAGATTTACACATATTTAGCGTGGGGCAATTTTCAACATGTCCTTATAAATTATAATCAACTTCACTATATAATTCTTAATGATGCAGTTCGTATTGTTCACCAATTTGTTGAAACAAACGGGCAACATTATGGGATGGTATATGGTTTTGATTTGTTACGGTAGGTTCAACCGGGTAATTACGGAGAGTCGAGAAACTTCTATTATAGCATATTTATATATATATATATATATATATATATATATATATATATATATATATATATATATATATATATATATATATATATATATATATATATATATATATATATATATATATATATATATATATATATAACATGGGCTTCCCTTCTGTGATAAATCATGCCGTAAATACCTGGGGCTATTCTACAGTCAGGTTTATACAAGTCAGGAGTCCATCAATACTGGCAATAACACGGAAATAGGTAGTTGTGTTGGCCGCCATAAATCCGTTCGCTGGTCCAATTAAGGTAAGTATAAACACGTAGTTCCAAAACTGAATTGCCTCTGAATAATAATTTGGCGCGAAATTAAAAAAAAAAGGTTTCAACAACTATATAACGGATATTCAACAAGTTTTTTTTATTTTACCATGTAATCTATCTTATCCGGTTCAAAAAATCTTACATTCAAGAATGAACATTTTCATCTGTCTCAGGGAAGAGATTTTCGGTGTAACTTTATACACAAGACAAGGCAAAGCATTCATTGTATGTGTGTGTTTAAGGAAATATCCATCGACATGTTTTATTATACGAATAAGCACATGTTATAAACATTTTCATTAAAACAATACCTGTAATTAATCCAACACAAGCAACTACGCGTAGCGGAACCTCCTCAAAATCCAATTTGTAGCATACGAACTTCGCAATACTGAGGCCGACCACCATCATCACAACGTGCAGCATTCTGTTCCACTTTATAAATGACATAACCGAAATGTATTCTAAAAATGAAAAAAAAAAACGTTCGTAAGTGCACAGTTTATATGTTTCTTCGTTCTTCCGTCAGACTGTTGTGTCGCATGTAACCCACAGAGAAATGCTTATATTAAAATGATGTTACTTTGTACACATATTAATCAGCACGTGATCGCGCTCATCTTGGTATTGTGGAAAATTGAGTAATTGCATAATAATGACCGAATGAATTATAAGGTTGTCATAGGTCACTCGAAAATTTGCATTCCTGGATTGCTTGTACGAATGTTCTATGTACAAGTTCAATTCATTAACTTTAAAATGTGTTGTCCAGAAGAAAATGAAATAAGAAATGGGATCACAGATGTTTTAATATTCTTTTTGCACGAATCTTAGCACATTTGACATCATTTAAATTTTACTGACGAAAAGAGGGGTGCATCAATAAAAAAAGAGAAACATTAAGAAAATGAATAAATATAAATTATGTTTATTGTGATGCCATTTCGTAATACATACGTTAATAGCACCAAATCATTTTATAATGGTGAGCTTTCTCCTCAAATTCAAATAACTCGGGAAAAATAAATGATAACTGCATGACGATGTGAGGATTGCACAATTTAATACAAATTACAATATTCAATCGGATATTAAAGCGGGTATATACGATTTTTTATATGTGTTTAATTGTAATATATTGATAAAGTATGTTACAATAACACAAAATAGGCAAGAAAAATTATACATTAAAGCCGAATTTCATAAAATGCAGCAAAGACAAATTAGCGCCCCGAGCCGATAATGACGTACATATTTTCCTACAATAACCGAAGCATTCGTCTTTGTATTAGGATCGGAGATAGTGTTCGTGTGTCGTATGAATAGATATCGTTGCAGGAATTCAAATAAACCGTTAAACTAAGTTTAGATGCACATCGTACATGTATTGTATACATGCTGGCGAATTCGGCTGTACAGCCGTTTTCAATTTCAGAATTAAATATCTGGCTTATTTCGCATTGTTCAACACATGTTCTTCTTAACTTTTATTTTAATTTATATTGAAATATATATATAATTCGTTTTTTACACAGTTTATATAAATTCATAAATATTTGACAAAATCGTATATACCCGCTTTAAAACAACATTTGTATGTGATTTAGGTTGGTTTCTAAAGACAAGTTTATACTTACCCATTGTCAGAGTTTCTGAGCAATTATTTCTAAACTGTACGTCGCATGTTTGTATTCCACTGTAGAACGTTGCACATTTGAAAGAAACGTTATCGAAAGATTCTCCCCAACACATGGGATAAAAAAACGGAACAAACCTTTCAGTACTTAATATATAGAATCCTAAAAGAAAAGATAAACAAAAGAGAATACCGTAACACTCCATTTTTGTTTATTGAAAATTATAGTGTTCGCGTTTTATTCGCACGTCGATCGTGTTTGCATTAATATTGGCTATTTTTATAACGAAATTCACAGGTAAAGAGCAGTGAAGCGGTGAGGCAGAAACAGGTAGTAAGGCGGTGTTAAATAGTTGATAAGTTGCTTGAACAAATCCGTGGCATAGGTATATATTGATTCGTGATACATGAATAATGAGTCACACGGTATTGATTGCACTGACACTGTTGGATAATATTATGTTATTACGTTGTATAAGTGTATGGCAATGGAGGAGCACATGCGTTAAATGAAACACGTCTTTGTGTCTACAAAAACTTTTGGCCTGAAAATGTTCTTCGAGTTTCATGTCTTCATTTAAAGTACATGGTTTGTAAATATATTAAAACAACTTAAGTTTAACATTTCGGATTCTCGATTTGTAATATCTTCATGCCACAATAATAAATTTCATTTTTAGCTCGGAATAGGAGGAGCTCGCTTGTATTTATTATATTTGATCAACCACGGTTATATTTAAGTACTGTTCATTTGTATGGAATGTAGCAGTCACGTTTTTTAAGGAGCAGTAAATGTATCGATAACACGTAAACCACCGTTTCATCATATGCAACTTTCCGTTGAAGACTGTAACCAAACCGAAGCATTATACTCAGCATGCCAATACTACGCCTGTGGATTTTGGAGGGAAATTCCCTGAAATACCAAGATGACTCAGAATGCAGTCGATCAATGAAATGTAAACCGGACGAAAACATGTTTATCAATCGTGTAGATGTGGGGTGTATTTCGTATAAATAATATTAACCAGAATGGGTTATTTTGATTGTATTACGAACGTATACGAAGGCTACGTTTAATGCAAATTTAATGTAACTGTAACACCGGTTGCAATAGGTGTATGATTTTGTGAAAATTTAATTAAATAACGGGATGGACATAACAAATACAATAATATGAAGCTAAGAAACAAATGGTGAGGCAATGTGTGTCGCTTAGACCTCAGAATAACAATCGACCATTATTCCCTATTCTACACAAGCATACCACGTGATATCATTAAATACCGAAAATGAAGTCGATAAATCCCTATAATTGACGCTATGTGTTTCGTCCGTTTGACTTGTTTGAAACGAATAGCTTTTCTTATCACAAAGCATCTTTGTTATTGGATATATTTAAATCATGTCTTCAAAGTTAAGTAAAAAAATACATCCATTATAATAAAGTCGTACATTTAATATTATGCTTAATACTCAATCGTGCTTGTATCGCAACACGTTTATACTTTCATTGTCTAAAACAACATCTAATGATAACTAGTTTCTTGTGGATTTGTCAGAGATCAACTACTTCATAAATTCACTGAAATCAGTCATCCACAGCGTTCATATACTTGTGGTTACGTGGCGGTGTTGGTTCATCGCGCTGCTTGTGCACAAAGATGTATGCAAATTGTATTGGCTTTTGTTCGTAAATTGTTTTTCTCTTTGAAAACTATTATTATAAATAATCTTTTGTTTTGTTTGCATTTGATTTGAAACATGGATGTTCAATGCATTTTAAGACATACATATACAAGCCTGTCTATCGTTAAGTTTCGTATTTGATCAAATGCTCGTTCCACACGCCTAACACATGTATACTACACATAATACATCAGAAAAAAACGAAAGTTATGCTATCTTAATCACTCTTACATAATATTTTATAAATGTACTTATTTAATGAGACAGCAAGGTACGTCCATATTTTCATAAAACTCCATAACCAAAATACTTAATTTAGACACACTTTGGAATGTTTATTTACTTGTTTCCCACTCTCAATGCACGAACAAATACAAACCTATATATGATTTGACGTTCATCGTGATCTTAATTGCTTTTACAGACGTTTATAGAAAATGATAAATTCTGGATATGCTTGCCAGTTATCATAAACAACAAATTCCTTGTACAATCCACCAGTATAGTCGACTGAATCAAATCACGGATGTCTGTTTTCTGACTCCTTTTTACACACGGTGGTCATGCATTCCTTGCATGGCGGCTGAAGGCTTGTCGACGGAATTTGGGATGAGTTCGGGGCAATTACAAAGTCTCCGAGAAGAACTCGTGCCATTATAACGCAGGATAACCCGCTTTCATCTATAAAATACTAGAAAAATACAAGAAGAAAATATTGGTGAGTTGATGCAGAAGTGCACTTTATACCAAAGTGGAAAAATATACATAAATGCATGTGAATTCATGTCTGCTATAATATCTTCTTTCAACATAGCTGCTTTATTTGAGTAGGACATATCTGTACGTGGTCGTGTGTACTGATAGGCTTTTACGAGGATATCTGTGAAATAAATCCCTATTCCGAGCATTGCATTGCATCGGCATTTATAGACGTTAAATCCATTGTTTGCAATACAATCTGCGTTTAAAGAAAGTGTCCCGTGGAATAGATAATATTCATTTATTCTGTTATCAACATTCTTCGACAATTTTTCTTTTACCAGAGTACAACTTTCTTGAAAAACGATGTCAGTGTTAACAACATGTGTTTTAGAGCATTCGTTTTTGTATTCATGAAGGTTTTTCAAATAACCACCAACCGATGCAGCAAAATCACAGACTGTCTGCCTTCTAATAATTTAATTCCATAAAGCGAACTGATTATCAACAGGTCTTATACATTGAATATCCATGTTAGAATGTGTAAGTCCTTTAGCATCTTTGCCAATTCCGAAGTGCGCATGCTCATTCCATTATTGTTGAAATGCTTGCGAAAATTCATATTGGTAATCTGTTTTACTTGATCCGAGAATGTTTTCGATCTTCATAATTGTTGGCATTTTAGCGCGTTTACTGTCTTTTCCAACTGCTTTCTCATACTCGACAGGAATTAGTGCAAGTGGTTGTTGTTCCAAGTTGGTTATCGGTTGAGTCGGTGGTACGTTTGATGTGGCTTTAGGTTGTGAACATCAGGATCGGCAATATGTTACTGCTACAAGCGGATATAAATCGATGTCAGTAATGATGAAGTTTTAAGTGATGAATATATTCATGAGGTGAACATTATTAAATTAGAATCATCTTGTGCAATATATATGCATTATGATAACCAATATCGGACAGTTGGCTTCTGAAATGGAATGGAAATCTAGGCCATAACATACAGGGGAAGTGTTGGAATAGGTGGAATTACAATTTGAACTCATGAAAGATCATAGAAAAAAAGTTTTTTCTATGATCACGAGTAAATTAAAATCGATAATCCATCGATATCAACAAATTTTCTTTTTATTGTATGCTTAAACATTATTATGTATGTATTTCTTTGAACGTTGAAAATTATCATTATTATAGTTTTCACTGTTTATTTCAACTGGTTGGAATAGTAAATAATCAGTTTAACTTACTGTTATTTCTTTATAAACCACCGGAAATCATGTCAATTGCATTTATACGAGGATAGTATTAATCACGCCGTATATACCTGGGGTTATTACTGAAGCCAAGTTTATACAAGTCAGGAGTCCATCAATATTGGCAACAACACGGAAGGAGGTAGTTGTGTTGGCCGCCATAAACCCGTTCGCCGGGCCAACCAAGGTGAGTATTAGCACGTAGTTCGAACACTGCATTGTCTCTGAATTACAATTGTGAGTTAAACATATGATAAAATACCACTCAAGAACTGTAGCACAGATATTTTACGAATTGTTTTTATGTTACCATGTTATCTGTCTAATCCGGTTCAAGAAGAGGAATTATCTATGGACTTGAAATATTATAAGAATAAACACATGTTATAAACATATTCATTGTTTTTTATGTCAGCATGTTATCTGTCTAATCCGGTTCAAAAAGAGGAATTATCTATGGACTGTAATATTATAAGAATAAACACATGTTATAAACATATTCATTGTTTTTTTATGTTACCATGTTATCTATCTAATCCGGTTCATAAAGAGGAAATATCTATGGACTGTAATGTTATTAGAATAAACACATGTTATAAACATACTAATAAATACAATACCTGAAAATAACACAAAAAGCAACTATGTATCCAAAATGCTTCGTCTTATCCAATGGAATAGCTGCAGCATATCCAATAAAAATGAGCACATATTGCGTAAAGGTGTTCAACTTTATATATGACATAACCGAAGAGTGTTCTAAAAAAAAATTAACACATTCGTAAGTGCACAGTTCATATGTTTGGTCGTTCGTCCGTCAGACTGTTGTGTCGCATGTAACCCACAGAGAATCGCTATTGGGTTGATGCTACTTTGTACATATCTAATCAGCACGTGAACTCCCTCACCTTAATATTGAAGTAAAGTGAGTCATTGCATAATAACGCCCAACAGAATTGTAAGGATGTCGTAAGTCACTCGAAAATTAGTATTCTTGGATTGATTCTGTAAATGGTCTATGTAAAAGTTGATGCCAAATTCATTAAATTTAAAATATAAGAAATGTATTGTCCAGAAGAAAATGAAATAAACAATGTGGATCTTTTTTTGCACGAATGTTGGCACATTTGACATAATTCAATTTTTACTGACGAAAAGGGCTGCATCACCAAAACAAAGAGTAATGTTAAGAAAATTAAATAAATATAAATGACGTTTATTGTGAAGTCATTTCGTATAACATACATTAATATCGCTAATATCGCCAAATCATTTAATAATGGTGAGTTTCCCTTCTAATTCAAATAATTCGGCAAATAAATAATAACTGCATAGATAAGTGAGGATTTTACAATTTTATTTAAAAAAATACAATTTTCAAATGGAAATAAAACACGTGATTAAGGTTGGTTTACTAAAGTCAAGGTTAATATTGCTTCATATATTCAAAGAGTTTCACAGTTCAAGATGTATACATACCCATTAGAGTTTCTGAGCAATTTTCCCTAAACTGTATGTCGCATGTTTTATAGTGCTGTTTAACGTTGCACATTTGTAAGAAACATCATCGAAAGATTCACACCAACATTCGTTAAGTGTAACACAAAACTTTACAATCGGCAATACAAAGTATATGCAAGCGAGAATACCGGCAAAACAAAAGGTAAAAAAATCTAGATACATTTCTGTTTAATAAGAATGATAGTGATCGTGTTTCATTAAAGTCGACCGTGTTTGCACTCAAATTGGCTATTGAGTTAACGACATTCAAAGTGAAAGAGCACTGACGTGGTGAGGCGGAAACAGGAAGTAGGGTGATGTAAAATAGTTGATAAGTTACGTGAACAAATCCCTTTCTTAGGTTTATATTGATTCGTAATACATGAATGATAAGACAGATATTGATTGCAGTGACACTGTTGAATATGTTATTACGTTGTATAAGTGTATAGCAATTGAGGGTGACTTGCGTTAAATGAAACAGTCCTTTGGGTTTACAAGAACGTCTTGCCTGAAAATGTTCTTTGAGTTTCATGTCTTCATTTAAAGTTCATGGTTTGTAAATTTATTAAAACAACTTAAGTTTTACATTTCGCAGTCTCGAATCGTAATATCGTCATGTCACAATAATTAATTTCATTTTTGGCTCGAAATAGGTGAAGCTCTCTTTTATTTATTAAATTTAATCAGGAACAAGAAATAAAGCATAATTATATTTAAGTATTGTTTCCACTAAAAAAACAACCGGACCTTTCGTGTCAATAATATGCACACGTCCCTTGGTATGGAATGTAGAAGATACGGTTGGTGGGCAGCATTGAATATAACGATGACACTTAAACCATCATTTCATCATATTTGACGTTCAGTTGATGACTGCTGGCATACCGAAGTGTTATAAACACCTTATAAACAACTTAATCATATTACGCGTGTGGATTTGGTGGGGAAATTCCCTTCAACATAAGATAAATCAGAACGAAGTCGATCAACTAAAAAATGTCTATTTCAAACCAATCGATGTTTATTCATCATGTGGATTTGATGGAAATTCCCTTGTTAATAAGATTAAATAAGTTGTTGTATTTTTATTAAGAACCTACGCGGGGGTTGGTTTCACGCAAAGTTGATGCCACTGTAACAACGTTTGCTTAAAAGGTGTATTCCGTATTTGTATATTCGATTATAAAACGAGATTGACATAATCAATCGTGAAAACAACAAGAAATACAATTAAATGAAGCAAATAAACAAGGTAAGACAATGTGTGTCCAATAGCTTACACGAAAACAATCGATTCTTATTCCCAAGATCACAAAGGTTTTTTAAATCATGTGATGTCTTGATACACGTCAAAACAGTCAATATATATACCTATACATGAAGACATGTGGTTCACATGTAAGACTTGTTTGAAACGGAAAGCTTTTCGTATCATTAAGCGTATGTGTAATGGATCATCATTTATTTTAAACTCAGTTAGATTTAAATCGCAATGTACATCCAATGTAATACTCAACTCTGAATCGTGCTTGTAGCGCAACATTTTTACAATTTTAATATCTTCACCAACGGCTAAGGATCACTAGTGATTTTATCAGAGATCAATTACTTCATAAATTCACTGAAATCAGTCATCCACAACGTTCATATACTTGTGGACCACGTGCGATTGTTGTTGCAAAATAAAAGAAATCTTATCAATAAATCAATAAATCCCAATGTATTTCACACACACACACACACACACACACACACACACACACACACACACACACACACACACACACACACACACACACACACACACACACACACACACACACACACACACACACACACACACACACACACACACACACACACACACACACACACACACACACACACACACACACACACACACACACACACACACACACACACACACACACACACACACACACACACACACACACACACACACACAACACACACACACACACACACACACACACACACACACACACACACACACACACACACACACACACACACACACACACACACACACACACACACACACACACACACACACACACACACACACACACACACACACACACACACACACACACACGCGCAGATATAGATAGGAAAGAAAAATTTCTATTCAAAAATATGATACACGCAGTAGTTACCACAGAAAACACTTCGAGGTCCTCTCTCACTTAGCTATATTTATGAGGACATCAAAGCGAGGACATCCTTCATTTGCATATATCACACACTGGACAACTACATACAACACGAGGACCCTTATTTGCATATATCACACACTGGACAACTACATGCAACATGAGGACCTTCATTTGCATATATCACACACTGGAAAAGTTCGGACAATTTAAGGACTTCCAACGCGAGGACCTTCATACATACAATGTGCAGATTTTAAAGGACAACACATACATTTAGTCGCAGACACCTGGATCAAAGTTTCCAATTAATTAATCGATATTATTTAACAGTGTGCTTCATTTGTTACATCGCCATTGATGCTTGACATCAGCTCATAATCGAGCTTTAAAATAATATTGCTAAAATCAGTCTTTTACCTCCAGGTTTCCATGGGTTCAACCATTCTTATCCCGAAAGAAATCAAAATTGTTGTTGTAAACGATTCCCAATATCAGTAATAGTGTGTCAATACATGCGTAAATCTGCATGTCATAGTTCTAAGACAATAATGAGCAGAAGTGGTGTGTACCATAAATAGATATTCAAAACACACTTTTATAGGTCGTTAGAAATATTCAGATTCGCTCACAACTGTTGACATATTGGAACTCATAATCCACCTCCTTTATGCCTTAGTCACAAATTATCCGGTCGCCGGCCGTTGTGTCCGATCTCCATGCATCGGGAAGACTGGACACGTCGGAGCCGTCCGCCGTTCGATGAGTGACAAAGTTTAAAACCTCAGTCACAAATAGACACCGATCACCGTCCGATTAGCGGCCGACGTTTTTTTCCGCTCATCGGGCTGGCGCCGAATTTATATTTTTTTATAAACAACTGGTAGCAAGATGAGTTGCAGATACTTGGACTCTTTTGACCAGTTAATTCTTTTCAGCTCAATTCATCAGTGAAAAATGCCCATAATATCACTTTAAAGAACACACTGATAATGTCGTCGTCAGAGATGCGAAACTAACGACCGCGTTGTAGAACATCGGGCCAAGACTCACCCATGGAAACCATTCGGCAAACCCATTTTGCTTTTCGAGTTAAAACTCGAAACACCTGCATAAGATATGAGTCTCAAAATGTTTCCTATCATGCGACCCTCGTATATCTATATATCAGCTGTCAAGAAATCCTTATCAGTAAGTACTGCATCAGCACAATTCATTTGAAAGACAAAATGTATGGGATACCAAAGGGGTCGAAACTTTAACTTCTGCTCGAGCAGAAAAAAATGCTGCTCGAGCAGCATTTAAATGCTGCTCGACCAGCAAAATGCTGCTCGAGCAGCAAATTTACTGCTCGACAAGCATTTTTTCTGCTCGTGCAGAAAAATCCTGCTCGACCAGCATTTATTTTTAGATTATGGCATTAGCCAATCAGAACTCTTGTTATATTTGCCTTTTGGTGCGAAACTGGTTTGTTTGGAAAAAATGGCTGCCGCCATGATGGTGCCTTTTTCACATCTTCTGCAAGTTTATGTGACGACCTGTTTAAAATTTTAACATTGACACGCGGTAAGTGCTTTATATTTTGGCTGCAAACTAGTCGATTAAAAATTGTTGCCATTCGCTTAATAAGAAAATCGATCATAAATGTCTAACGGCTGTTAAAACTTTTGCGACGCTGACTGATAAGAATTGCTCAATGGGTGCGCAAGTGTAGGTTCTCTGTTTCTATCGATTTACTTTCTTAATGATTCTTAAAAATTGCTTCCGTCACAGGTGCCGATTGCCTGTGATTGTGCCTTTCTGGTTAACATTCTGGTGATGAAGAAGTTAAATTATTAGGTGTCACAATCGATTTTCAACTTAAATTTAATAGCCATATATCTAACATATGTAAAAAAGCCTCAAGGCAATTAAATGTTTTGAAAAGAATTGGAAAACACCTTTGTAAATTAGGTAAACTAACCATCTATCATTCTTTTATCCTATCTAGTTTTAACTATTGTCCTGTAGTATGGCATTACTGTGGGGAAGTAAATACAAAGAAAATGGAAAAAATTCAAGAGAGAGCATTAAGATTTATTTATGACGATTATGTTTCAACTTATGACGATTTATTGAATAAGTCAAAGTTGCCTTCATTAAAAATTAGGAGACTAAGATCAATTATTTTGGAAACATTTAAAATAGTCAATAATCAAACTCCAATTTATCTTAATGACCTTGTAAATCTTAAATCTAATTCCTATTCTTTTAGATACACCAGAACTGCTGAAATCCCCCAAGTAAGAACATCAAGTTACGGCATCAACTCTTTCCGTTTCGGAGCTGCCAAACTGTGGAACTCTCTCCCCCAACATTTCAGGGACCAATTACAATTCAACCAGTTCTCCAGTTTGGTTAGCTCATGGGACGGTGAGAGCTGCCGCTGCTCCTATTGCATGTATCAAACATAGTTGCTAAATTTTGCTTTTTGTTGTTGCTTGCATGCTCTATGTTTTCATGCATACTGTGATATAAGCTTGTTCATGCAACGAAACTGATTATTATTAAATATGTTAGTTGCTTAAAAAATCTTTTTATTTGGCTTTTTGTTGCTAGCTCGTTTAAGGTGCTACATTTTTTTAGATTTTGTTGCTTGCTTGCTTTTGTGTTGCATGCACACTGTGATATACGCTTTTCTTTTTACTCATGCAACGAACCTGATTTTAATATAAATATGTAAGTTAAATCATTATAAGTAAAATATACTTTCATTAAATATGTAAGTGTTTAAATTTTGGCTTTTTGTTGCTTGCTTGTTTAGGTTGCTAAAATTTTGGCTGCTTGTTGCTTGCATGTTTCTTATGTTTCATGCACACTGTGATATATGCTTTTTTATAAATAAGCTTAATCAATATTAAGTAAATATTCTTTCATCACAACTATTGTAAATCCTTTAAGTAAATAATTATGTTTTAATTACAAGCTTACTTTTTTATGTGTTTATATCTTTTATATAGCTGCTAAATTATATTATATAGTTGCTTAGTTATTTTATAGTTGCTAAGTTATTATCATGTGCTTTGTTAGTAAACTAAATATGCCTTTGATATTTTAACAAGAAATATGAAAATTTATTTATTTATTTATGCCTTGTACATAACCATATTACTATTTATATGTGTCGGTCAATAGCTATACATAGCTAATGTTATACTGTTATTTATTGTTAACCGACTTGACATAAAAGTTTGTATCTTGTATCTAACATTGTTTACGTTTCTCGTTCTCCCCATACATGTATATTTGCTGTCCTAACTTTTACAATTATCCAAAATATCATGTCTGTTAACCAGTTCTCAGTGCCCCAGATAAGCTGGGTATCTGCGTCTTTCACCCTATTAAAATGTTTAAAAATGCAAAGAAATACAATATCATGAGTATTGAAAACGCAACCAATTTGACTTTTACGCAAATTCGTCAAATTAACGATACAAAACTTCGATTAAAAATGATTTGCTCATTTTAGGTATTTTCTCTTTGGAATTATTATCGTAACGCGGTGACGCTTACATTCAGCAAGCTCAGCAAACGGTCATTGTTATTCAAACGCTATGCGTTTTCAATCTGACATAATTTGTCGCTCATTGTGCATGTATTTGTAAAGCGTCTGTACTTTCAGTTTCTATTACGATGCGAAATAAAAATAGCTAAGAGAGGTCGAAAGACGTCCGAGAATGTTGCGCCAAAATATCAGCCGATCGCAAGTTTTTTCGAATCAAGAAAGCAAGAGCCAATAAGTGCCGAATCATTCGTGTTATCGATTTTGTTAGAAACTGTGTATACAGCAGTTGAGTTGACATCCAAAAAAATTATGGAAAGTCTGTGACTTAACAAACCTGTCAAAAGTATAAAAAGGCATGCCATTGGTTAGAAATTGTCGACATTTTTTAAAAGTTTATATCATGGACAGTTTCAAGGATTAAAGATATTAGGAAACATCAGTTTATTAAAATTTATGATGATAGTTTACAGTTCTATTCCAGTGTGCAGCGTCAACGGAAGTAAATCAGCAATTTTTTTAAGGTATGCATTTTTATTACTCATTTCACTCTATATGAAGAATGAAATCACCCTATTTTTCAAAATCAATGGTTGAAAACCCTATTTCCCAAATTATTATCTGGGGCACTGAGTTCTTGAGGACTTTTCTCAATTTCAATGTAAATTATTTTTCACCGAGGCCAATTAGGCCAAAAAGAAAAATAGTTGTGTTTCAGGTCACCTCCTGAAAAAAAGTAGGGTCGGTAGGTAGGAAAAACTTATTATTATTTAAAATTCTTTTTATTTTTCATGTTTTCCATAAATCAGTGTAAAGTGTTGAACACTGTTCTAATATCTAAATAACAACTTTTGAATGACCCACGTACATTTGTTCAAAACATATTAAATTAAAAATTAATATTTATTATAATGTGATACATTGTAATGGTTTAATTATACTCTTAGCATTGAAGTGCAATTTTATGCCTGGGACTTCCAAAATTTAATGCTTACAAATGGCTAACATGAGGAGGCTGAACTCAAAGGTCAAAGTCGCACTTACAGGTCAATAGTAAAATATGGCTATTAACAGGTTGTGTTTGACATGAGCGTAGTTTTGAGACAAAAGTGGAATGTGGGGGCAACTGTGCCTTATGAACACGTCTTTTTTTTTAGGTCTATCATATTTTTCTTTTACTAAGTTCATGCCTTCTATCAGGTAAATTTGTGTCCGTGAACTCATATGAGCTCTTAAGGGCCATCTTGGCCTGCTTGTTATGTTAAATAGCTACTTTATTTCAAAAATCTGTAAAATTGATAATTTTTAAATGTGTGAAAACAACACAGACTTCAATTGGTATTAGTCTAATTAAGTCTACAACAAACATTTGACATTTTGCAATACATGTATAGCAAAACCATAATTTATATTTAATGAAATTTTATATAATACAGTTCAGAAAATGTCAATATGTGTGTCACACAAATAATAGAACATACATTATGCCACAGTGGATGATTGGTGTTTGAGACGCAGTTCGGAAGACGCGCAAAAGCAACTCACAAAGTGTTGATTATTTTAGTGTTTATTTTCATAAAGTACTCAAATAACAGCAATAATAACAATTATCTTTAGATAACACGGTTCTGACACACAGTATTAATTGTTTAGTTAAATTAATGTTTGTTTAGAAGCAATGTTTTCTTGTTATGTTTAATGCAATTTATATATGTATCACAGAATAACACAAAGTCAAGTAAACAAGGACTTGACACATTTTTATCCCCCGCCAAAGGCGGAGGGATATAGTTTTGGTGTTGTCCGTCAGTCTGTCATCTGTTAGTCCGTCCATCACAAACTTTTCAGGTCTATATCTCAGAAACTATAATTATAAGATTGCATCATGAAACTTAATGAATTTATAGATATCAATGAGGAGAAGTGCCGTGCAGAAGAACCATAACCCTACACTTTCTTAAATAAGGGTTATTGCTCTTTGTTGTTTTTGTATGATGTAACTTTTCAGGGCTATATCTCAGACACGATACAAGATTTCAACATGAAACTTCATGGATGTATAGATATTAATGAGGAGAAGTGCCATTCACAAGAACCATAACCCTTTACTTTCTTAAATGAGAGTTATTGCCATTTGTTGTTTTTGTATGATGTAACTTTTCAGGGCTATATCTCAGATATGATACAAGTTTTCAACATGAAACTTCATGGGCGTATAGATATTAATAAGGAGAAGCTCCATGCACAAGAACCATACTCCTACACTTTCTTAAATAAGAGATATTGCCCTTTGTTTTTTTGTATGATGTAACTACAAAAAAGTAAGAAAAGGCACAACCCTACAAATAAGCTTTCTTTTAGTTATTCACCCATCAATAAACAAAATTTATTTGGTGGGGGATATCAATTAAACGAATTTTCTTGTTGTTTATATTATAAAAGTGAGGACTTCATATAAAATTTATTTATCAAAATGAAGACTTGCCCTAAATTAGTTGTTTGCAAATAAGAATTTTCCCCAAAAATCTTTATATAATTTAAAGTGAGGACTTAAGACACACAATTCATTTGATGAAAATAAAGACTTGTCCTACAATTTATTTTTTTTGAAAATAATAATTTTCTCAAATAAATGTGAGAACTTGATACACAATTCATTTGATCAAAATAATACTTTTCCTTCAATTACAATGTAGTTTTTTTTTGTTAAATAAGATTTTTCTCAAAAACATTCTAATCAATCAAAATGAGGACTTTACACAGAACTTATTTTATTATAAAAGTGAGGACTTGACACACAGATTGATTTATCATAAAAGTGAGGACTTAATGCACACTTCATTTTATCAAAATGATGATTTCCCCTTTAATTAGTTTTTTTCAAAATAAGATCTTTCTTAAAAAAAGTATTTGCAATCAAAATGGGGACTTTACACAAAACTTATTTTATTATAAAAGTAAGGACTTGACACACATATTGATTTATCATAAAAGTGAGGACTTAATGCACACTTCTTTTTATCAAAATGATGACTTGCCCTTCAATTAGGTTTTTTTAAAATAAGAACTTTCTCAAAAAAATTATTTGCAATCAAAATAAGGACTTTACACAAAACTTATTTTATTATAAAAGTGAGGACTTGACATACAATTGATTTATCATAAAAGTGAGGACTTGATACACACTTCATTTTATCAAAATGATAACTCCAGTTTTTTAAAATAAGAACTTTCTCAAAAAAAATCTTATCAATCAAAATGAGGACTTTACACAAAACTTATTTTATTATAAAAGTGAGGACTTGACATACAATTGATTTATCATAAAAGTGAGGACTTGATACACAATTCATTTTATCAAAATGATGACTTGCCCTTCAAATAGGGTTTTTGAAAATAAGAATTAACCTCCAAAAACTCTTTATTTCATCAAAATGAGGACTTAACATACAATTCTTGGCAAGCATGTCTTATGAATCATTTCCTGAATACAATAATTAGATGGACACTGGACAGTTATGTAGATTGATGTTGTGATTAAACATGGCTTTCGATTTTGTGATGCAGGAGATCATGCCAATGATTCACCATTAGAAGACATGACGGTAACAGTGGTCCAGAACTTGGCTCAACCAGAGTTCCACCAACATTGCAACATGCACACAACCAGCAAAACATACCAAGGTACTTGGGAGAGAAAATATTTGGTGCTCATATTCAACCATTCTTGTAAAACTTCAACGCGGACAAGTTTATGGAAGTTGTGACAAAGGATTGCTCTCTTTCTTGTGAAACAGCTGGTAAGGCTGGTGATGCCCCATTGCACTAGAAGACATTAATTTTTAGCTTGACTATTGTATATGAAATATATATAGTGGAGCTATCCTACTTAACCCGGGATCGGCTTCCCGTAAGCGTAAGAGTGCAAATGTTAAAGTTTGCGTACTACCCCAAATATTTCCTATGTCCCTTGACAAATTTCTTAAATATTTTGCATACTTCTTTACCAACATGACCCCAACTTACAAACAAGAGCAGACAACTGTATCAATCATTTTGTAAGAATAATGGCCTTTTTTCCACTTAGAATATGCATATTATTAATAACTCTATGTAAAAGTTTGCGAACCACCCCAAATATTTCCTATGTCCCTTGACATATTGCTTTAATATTGTGCATACTTTTTTACCAACATGACTCAAATTTGACCCTGCCTTGGGGGGTCAAAAAATTGAAAATTTGCTTATTATATAAAGCCTATTTTGTGAAAACTTTAAAAATCTTTACATCCATAACCATTGTGCCTAGGGCTACCAAATTTGGTATGTAGTGACATCTAATAGTCCTCTACCAAGCTTGTTCAAATTATGCCCCTGCGGTCAAATTTGACCCTGCCCCGGGGGTGTCAAAAATCGAAAATTTGCTTATATAAGGCCTATTTTGTGCAAACTTTAAAAATCCTCTTGTCCTAACCGTATGGCATAGGGCTACCAAATTTGGTATGTAATGACATCTTATGGTCCTCTTCCAAGTTTGTTCAAATTAAGCCCCTGGGATCAAATTTGACCGTTCCCCAGGGGTCACAAAATTGAACATATGCTTATATTGGGCCCATTTTGTGCAAACTATAAAAATCTTCTTGTCCATAAGCATTGGGCCTATTTCTACTAGATTCGGTAGGTAGTGAAATATATTAGTTCTCTACCTAGTTTGTTCAAATTATGCCCCTGGGAACAAATTTGACCTTGCTCCAGGGGTCACACAAATGAACATATGCTTAAATAAGGCCTATTGTGTGCAAACTTTAAAAATCTTCTTGTTCTCAATTATAGAGCCTAGGGCTGCTAAATTTGGCATGTAGTGATATCTAATAGTCCTCTACCAAATTTGTTCAAATTATTTCCCTGGGCTTAAATTTGACCCGGCCCGGGGGGTCACAAAACTGAACAAATGACGTTTACCAGTGGAGATTACTGCGGCCGTTTGGCTGTGACCAACAACAACATCAACATCTTGTAAACATGAGATAAAACCCTGTAATTTAGTGCCATTTTAGGTCAGATGGTGACTGCTTACAAAGGCATTGAAGTAAGAACATGTGTTATGAATGTTTTTCTTACAAACTGAAAAAAGTCGGGTTTTATTTAAATATGTTGAAAGTGACCATATATCCGGATGAAAATATTTTGGATGACATGTTAATTTCATGTCTTTTTTTGTAGTGTTAAAACCAGTTTAATAATATATTATTGATTTTAAAAACACAACTTCCATGAACATAATAATTTCAAGAAAAGTCAATATATGATACTGCACGGTAAACTCAAACTTTGTATCCAAGAGAAGGTGTTGAAATTAATGAAGTGCAATGTTCTTAACTATCATATATGCTGCTTTTTAATAACTAATGATTCATTGTTCCATTTGTGAATCGTGTTTCATGAATTGTGGATATGATTGTCAATTGCTCAACAATCCATATATATTTCTGACCATTTTATAATTTTCTTAATATAAGTTATGAATTGATCTTAGAAGTCAAATGTATTACTTTATTAAAAACATTTATAAATATAAAGAAATAATCTTTAGATTATCATAATATTCTCAGGCCTGTTGGTCTAAGGGATGTGTGGGTTGATGAGCAATTTCTCCTTTTATCACAATTATTTCTACCCTACCTGATCATTTCCTTCATATTCCATTTTAATTTAATTGACATCTGCAACCTCTTTCAAATTGGGAAAGTCCAAAATGTGTCATTTGGTAAAGGTTGAAGGCATTTTGATTCCTATGGGTCTTGAGAATCTGTTTCAAATCAAATGCGTAGATTTGATCGTCAGCGTCTAAAAATATGTGAAATAGAAAGAACGACAATATCTTTTGGAGAGATAAATGTACCTACGTTATAAGCAAAGGACCTGTGCAACAATTCCCGGGCTTTTAAGTCTGTTTAGTTAACACGGTAGTAACTTTTTCCATTTATAAAAATGCTCACCCTTCCAACTTTAAACCCCCAGTGGGACGAGGGATAGAAAGAGAAAGTCACATGCTTGAGTACATTTCAACCCATGCGCATTGCACGTTTTTTTTCGCAAAGAAAAAACAGTGGAGCCATACAGGGCCATCATGGCCCTCTTGTTTTGAATATACAGTTATTATATATGACTTATTACTTATTAAAGATCTTTGCTAAAAGAATATACAAACAAGGGTAGACTTAATATCTCGGCCATCAAAACTGATTTATATAGTTATCATTATAGTATTCAGATATTACATACTGATATCCATACACAAATTCTGGCATTCATTTATTTTCATTGTCTTGACACATTCTTCCAACAAATAACCACTTACTGTTAGATCAGCAATATTCGGACAGGTAAACTCTATCAAAAACCATGGTAAAGTCTAACCCCATTATTGCAGTTTATGGTTTATGTATAAATATGTGAAGTACATGTATGATTATAAAATTAAGAAATTTAGAAGCACAAGATAATGTATCACTTGTGACCAACTCAATAGCTTTACAATAATTTTGCAAAACAGAAATGTACATGGAGTATCAAATTTAACTTAGATTGATTGGAATGTGAAATACATTTTTAAAAGCTGAATAACAGATCTATTAACATATTTCTCTCTGACAATACTAATGGCACAAACTTGGCATTGCTTATTTGATGACTTGAATTGATAACACTCTTAAATAATTATAATGGACATGCTATGCCTTAAAAATGTTCTTTGGTCCAATTATGACATTTAAAAATTATTCAGTACCCATGCTTCAATAGCTTGTATAATCAGATTACCCTACCCATTGAATACCTGAACATTGTAATATATTTATAAGATATAATCGCTCCGCAAATTTCTTTGTGTGAGTGTAGTGTCCGGCAATTTGAAAAAGATCTACAATAAATTGAATTTCTTTCATATCATACCTGCCAAATCACTCGAAGCCTTTGACTAGTAATGGCTGCAATATGAGAACCATAGCTGAAACTTTCAATTTAAAATCCACTGGTGATCAGCAATTTAACGAACTTGTTCGAACATTTGGCCATTATTGAGGAGGGCATATATTAGTCACACCTTACCTCTAATTCTGAGTTCTTGTGTGTGTATGTGTGTGAGTATTCTGTATGAAATTAGTATCATCTCTGTAATTTGTGCATTCTTAGAAGGATTTCAATGTCATTTCATATTTATGCCCCCCTTCGAAGAAGAGGGGGTATATTGCTTTGCACATGTCGGTTGGTCGGTCGGTCTGTCTGTCGGTCGGTCCGTCCACCAGGTGGTTTCCGGATGATAACTCAAGAATGCTTAGGCCTAGGATCATGAAACTTCATAGGTACATTGATCATGACTTGCAGATGACCCTTATTGATTTTGAGGTCACTAGGTCAAAGGTCAAGGTCACTGTGACCCGAAATAGTAAAATGGTTTCCGGATGATAATTCAAGAACGCTTATGCCTAGGATCATGAAACTTGATAGGTAGATTGATCATGACTCACATATGACCCCTATTGATTTTCAGGTCACTAGGTCAAAGGTCAAGGTCACAGTGTCCCGAAATAGTCAAATGGTTTCCGGATGATAACTCAAGAATGCTTATGCCTAGGATTATGAAACTTGATAGGTACATTGATCGTGACTCGCAGATGACCCCTATAGATTTTGAGGTCACTGGGTCAAAGGTCAAGGTCACTGTGACCCGAAATAGTAAAATGGTTTCCGGATGATAACTCAAACGCTTATGCCTAGGATCATGAAACTTGATAGGTAGATTGATCATGACTCGCAGATGACCCCTATTGATTTTCAGGTCACTAGGTCAAAGGTCACGGTCACAGTGACCCGAAATAGTAAAATGGTTTCCGGATGATAACTCAAGAACGCTTATGCCTAGGATCATGAAACTTCATAGGTAGATTGATCATGACTCGCAGATGACCCCTATTGATTTTGAGGTCACTCGGTCAAAGGTCAAGGTCACGGTGACCCGAAATAGTAAAATGGTTTCCGGATAATAACTCACGAACGCTTATGCCTAGGATCATGAAACTTGATAGGTACATTGATCATGACTGGCAGATGACCCCTATTGATTTTGAGGTCACTAGGTCAAAGGTCAAGGTCACAGTGACTCGAAATAGTAAAATGGTTTCCCGATGATAACTCAAGAAAGCTTATGGCTAGGATCATGAAACTTCATAGGTACATTGATCATGACTCGCAGATGACCCCTATTGATTTTCAGGTCACTAGGTCAAAGGTCAAACATTTTTACAAAATGGCTGTCACTACAACTGAGAGCCCATATTTTATATTTGCCTGACTACAGTACAGACACAGTGTACTTAAACAAAAAAGCCCGTCTCGATGGGTGACACTTCCCGGGGGATGGACACGCTACTTACCGCGTTGTTTGGCCGTCATTCACCTTGTTTCGCGATGGAAAGGAGTCTGCAACATGGGAATCGTAAATATGCATTCCGCAAACTAGGATACATTGTAAATAACCGAAATAATAAATATTCGGCCGATGGGGAAATGGCAAAAAATGACTTCGCAAACTGGAAATCTGAAATTCAAAATTCAGCAATCCGGTACAAAGATAGCGACGATCACAGCTTCATTGCTTTATTTGTCCGTTTCACTGATTTTAGATTTTTAACTGTGTAGAGGTTAAACCACTTTCGACAGCTAATTGGTGTTTATCTGTTGTGTAATGTCAATAAAGTTGTGAAAAACTAAAGAGTCAGTGTTTATTACATGTATTCCCTATCAGGGCTGTATGTATAAGAAAAATAAATGAAATTATGAAGATGATTTATATACATGCTAACTCAGTGTAACTGTTAACAGATATTCATTTTCATTTTTACCCGTTACGGTTATCAGAAAGTCCCCAGGAAGCACTTTTTTTTCATAATTTGTATGACACAATAAAACATTTTTTGTACATGATCGTATTGCATGTAATCTAAATAAAATTTGCTCGTCCAATGAAAGTTGTGTCCCATAATGCATTGTACTCTTTACACTTCTGATGAATGGTGTAGGCCTCAGATTTTGGCTCTTTGAGAAAAAAAACTGTTGAAAACATGCCCCCGGGGTTAATTTTTGGCCATGCCCCATTACCCAGGTGAGTGATAAAGGGCATTTTTTCAATCTTGTCTAAAAAAATTCATAAATATAACAATGTTTCATTATAAATTTCTGCTTGAAAAGAGAGAATATGTATTGCTTAAATAAGGTTTATAATATATTAAAAACAGCGTTATTACATGTATACCCCTTTAAGCTACTGTAATCATTTAGTTCAGAAACATTTCAAACAGCTTTATGGGGAACAAAATAATGTTCTATGGTCCAACCAGTTTGTATAATGTTTTAAAACTATTCAATATTCCCCACAGGATTTTGAAAAGCTCAACAAATGAGATATTTGACACCTAAAGAAGATTCCATTGTCTGAAATAGACATGCTCAAATATCCACAAATTTTTTTTATGCTCCCCCAAAATTTATTTTGGGGGGAGCATATTGTCGCCGCTTCTTCTGTTCGTCTGTGTGTCCGTCCGTGCACAATTTTTGTCCGGGCTATTTCTCAGCAACTCATGACTGGAATTCAATGAAACTTTATGGGAAGTTTCACTACCAAGAGGAGATGTGCATATTATCAGCAGGTTCTGGTCGGATGATTTTTCACAGAGTTATGGCCCTTTGAAATTTTCCATTAACTGTACATATAGTGCAATTCTTGTCCGGGCTATTTCTCAGCAACTAATGACCGGAATTCAATGAAACTTTATGGGATGCTTCAATACCAAGAAGAGATGTGCTTATTATTAGCCGGATCTGGTCGGATGTATATTCACAGAGTTATGGCCCTTTGAAATTTTCTATAAAGCAATTATTGTCCCCCCAACTACTGTGCCCTCAAGATGTTTCCTTTTATCTGAATATATAGTGCAATATTGTGACAAAAAAAACCTTTGGGGAGCATTGATCACCGGTCTCCGACGGTTTCTTGTTTTATTATGGTTCCTTTAAGCTGAATAATGTTCAATATGATATTTAAGCAAATTAGCCAATGGTTTATTTAACCCATTCCAATAAGAATTGGAAACTTATCAACATTTTATTTGTATAACTTTATGTGCAATTTGCATATCAGATTTTTGTGAATTAGTAGCTTTGATATTGCATTTGTTTAATTACTGTAATTTAAATCATACTTACAAAACCTTTAAAATCAATGCTATTAAGTTTCTATATATGAAGAAGACGACGCAGAAGAAGAGGACAAGGATGCATTCTACATGTACGACGCCTTCAAAGTGTTTCAAAGGACATCCCCCAACACGACATGCTGATGTTGCTCGGCGACTTCAATGCTAAGGTTTGCTGCGACAACAAAGACAAAAAAAGGACCATGGGAAGACATGGAGTGGATGTGATCACCAACAACGGGGAGAGACTAGTCAATTCTGCCAACAGAACGACTTGGTCATAGGAGGGACCCTGTCTGCGCACAAGGAGATCCACAAACTTACATGGACATCACCAGACAGCAGGACCCAGAACCAGATCGACCACATCATCATCACCTACACAAGGTCGATATATCGTATTAAATATATCATGCGTCGCTGCGACTGTCAAGAAAAATATTGTGCGTCGCCGCGACTTTTAAGAAAACAGCACACTTACAGGTCGAAGGTAAAATTTGTCCAAACTGTTACTTTGTCATTAATGGAGCAATAACTGACAACAAATGTTCACCAGTTTGTGTTAAGACCCATGTTCCCGGCTCAAAGTCAGACTAAGAGGTCAATGGTCAATCCAAACAGATACTTTAATAGTAATTATGCACTTCTTAAATAACTTGCCAAATGTGTTTAACAGTTACATGTAGAAACCTCTTTCATGTTCCCTTAAAGGTTAAGGTAACACTTAGATGTCAGTTGTCATATTTGAGCATTATACAGCTTGGCGAAACTTAAAAATGGTCACGCATAAGGCATGTCTCCCTAATAATAATTACAGCGTATTATTTTCAGGTTTGCAGAAATGATATATTTTGATGTCAGATAGATCATGTGTTATTGCTTATTTAAACAAATTCATTTCAACATGCAATTTCAGCTAAGTAACCAGTTTATGTGATTTGCATAATAATAGCGTGTTCATGTCAACTTGTCAGTGTTATAGTTTATTGTACGTGTATTTCATATTCTTTTTTATTCACTTGTTTGAGAAATGGCTGAAATAAGGAAACATCAGACTTAATCCAAAGCATAAAGTTGTCCACCAAAAATGGACTGAATACAATTTTACATTTATGCTAACTTAATGGCAGTAATAAAAAGCTTGATGGGACAGTCAAGGTCACAAAGATGGCTTGGGACAGCTCTGGTTTGTTTACACCCCTTTTCAGTGTTTACATCCTGTATGCCAAGTAATAATTACTCTACCTTATTATTGCACATAGCTTTTTAAAGGAGTTCATGGAAAGGGGTTTTATCCTCTGTATAACACTTGCTTTTTTCTTAATATTTTGTTATGTATTTCATTTTCATTTTATGTGATTCAATTGAAAGATGGAATTAACAAATTCCAAAGCAGGGTATTAATCATACAAAGAAACATGATATTCCCGTGGTAACTAAATTTACATTTATAATGATATAAAAATTTAACATTTCGTAACCATATCAGCTATAATCTCTTTTCAGTCGAATAAAACTTTACTGCCATGTCATGTGGTGAAATAAAAAATAACATTTTTTTGGTGTTAATATGATACCATTAACAACTCTGTCAGATAATTTTAACTCTGTCATATAATTTTGATATCACATACCACATCAATTATGTTAATTTGTTTAGGATAGGTGGGTTTATTTCAGTTGGATAGCATATATTCAGGTGTTCAGTAGCCAGGTAGGCGCCTTGTATATCATTAAAAGCGGGATACATGTAGCATCTTAAAATGTCACATTCAAATGAAATATCACTTTTCACATAGTTTATAGTCACAATGAAACATGTTTGTCTATATTTGTGTATTTGGTATTGCAGGGTATGTTTGTATCACCTGTAGTGATAGCTCTATTCTGTTTACCCTCTGTATACAAAAAACGATCTTGATGAGAAAAGACAGAAACAAACATGTACCGGTATTATTTCTGTAATGCCTTTCTATAATGGACAAAGAAATCTTGATATAATACTCTTAACTTTCTTTTTTGTTTGTATTCAGTGTACTTATTGCAAATGCTAAACCAGGAAATATGAATAAAAGTATGTTTTCATATAACCTTGAAACCTGTGTTGAAAAAGCGAATGTTTTTTTTTAATTTAGGACAATTTTTAGGTCTGTGTAGCCCTTATTTCACTAAAATGGACATGTTTTATTTTCAATAATCAGATTTTTCTTGTGATCAGATCGCATCAAAGAGTCGAAAAATTGTCAATAGGTCAAACTAAGGATATCTGAGCTGAGATTCAATTTGTTAACTTATAATATGATTTGAAAAAATCTCAACAAGATGCTATGCAAACTATGTGTAATTTACTGATATTTTAGTCATAAAGCACAGTGTATTAGAATTTATCATACCACCACATTTATATCTGCCTGATAAAACGTTGCATGATATATTTTTAGCTCACTTGAGCACAACGTGCTCACGGTGAGCTATTGTGATCACCTTTTGTCCGTCGTGCGTCCGTCGTCATCATTTGCCTTGTGAACACTATAGAGGCCACATTTATTGTCCGATCTTCATGAAACTTGATGAGAACATTTGCACCGGGGATGAACAACTTTTGTCACGTGACCACAAAAGTCAACGCAGGTTGTTGAATTACATCAGGAATCCCGCTCCGTCAGGTAATTTTCATCTTTTTATAGAGAATATGTTAAAATTTCTGGACAATACAAAGCTTATGACATGCTTCATACCTTTTCGCATATTAAGACGCATTGCACTTGTTTCGAAGCTTTGCAGTTTTTAAGAACACTTCGACACAAACTTTAGATTTTCGATGCAAACGCAGTTTGATTTTATATTTTTTTACTTTCCATTCACGAATAAATCATATTTCTAGAAAAATGAGAGCACACGATGCTTAATTTTTGATGATTTATTGTATTTGCGATATAAGTTGTTGTTGTTATATTTAATTTGGGCAGTTCTTGCTATTTCAAAAATTTACAAACGCGGGTTGGTTGAGCAAACGCAGTTTGCTGAAGCTGGATTATGGCAAACGCAGGTTGGTTAAGATTACGGAATCCGGATAGTGACATCTATATTCTTGCCCTTCTTTCATCAAGGGCGACACACGACACACGAAGCGATACACGATATTTTGCGCGACAGTCGCGGCGACGCGCGATATTTTATTATTCAAATATCGCCCATATTATCCGAATTTCGTGTAACGCGGTCTAATTTCAGACCGCGACACACGACACACGAAGCGATACTCGATATGTACTGTTCAAATCAAATCATCATCAACATCTTCATCATCATCATCTCCATCTTCATCGCCATTATCATCATAAAATAAATCGCGATTCGGAGCGGAGTATTGTAAAATGAAGATCTCAAAAGAATTGAAAAATAATTTGTCGGAATGTTATTTTTCTCATGCTGTTTTGTTAGTTGTCCAAATATATTTAATATTAAATATTATCTTAATATTAAGATTTGGTAGTTAAAGAATGCAATTTGAATGAACACAATTGTATGCATATGTTTTGCTCAGCTGTGAAGATTGAGGGAACAATTTATAGAAGAACTGTGAGAATCATCTCTACAGTGTTGCTACTGTTCCGCAATTAATCTAAATCAAATTTTATGATTTCAGGAAGTTTTTTTACCGTACTAGTCGCTCCCATGTGTATGGCTTGACTGGATCAACTGAGAGCAGCACTGCACAGCCGACCAACAGTGACGGATGCAATACGCAACAGCAGAATGACATCATTCGAAAAATAAGATTAAAGTAAGCCAAGATCCTGTGATTTAAAATTATTTAAAAACGTTTTAGGTTTAGAGATGTCTACAACAAAAGTCTTTTTAAAATGAATCATTATTTAATTGCCAGGAGACAGTCAACATTTATTTTATTTTAAAGGTATGCTTTGTACACTGAGGCACGTGCTCAGAAAATGCATTGTAATGAAGAGGATTATATGTGTCTAATGCAGATGTTTCCTAAAATGTGAAATTCGTTATATAAACTTATCAATACGTAATATTCAACAGGATTAATTTGCATCTGTCGTCAAAAAGGTTAATTGCCAAGTTGAAGAAGATCAATTTCATGTATTCACTAAGAGTCTAGGACACGGGTTCGAACCGTCGACGAGTACAGGGGTCATAATTGCCTGAAAATGATACTCAGTACTGTTAATAATTCATGATTCGACATAAAATGTGATTACATTTTATTGTCTTTGCTTCGGATGATGTCAAGCTGAAAAACTCGCTCTCAGTAAATAAGATGGTAAATGTTGTAAAATAAATAGTTTTCGATAACAAATATCATGTTTCAGGGACCACGAATTTGACATTCCAAAACGGAAGGAACCTAAACGAAAATTTGACACCGTGTCAACAAGCAGAAACGCTCTCCAGAAGGGAACGTTGGGTGTCCGATGGGAGAGGGCAAGACGAAATGACAGCAAAATGCTTCTAACATCAAAAATGGGAATTGACATTGACCCGTAAAAGGAAATCATAATATCATACGACAGTTTGTAGTTCTTTAAAAGACAGCTGTCATTTTTGATATTCGTTAACCAACGTTACCTATATTGATTCCGTGTAATGCTACTGAATTTGATTTTGTGTTGCTCTTTCTATGTTTATGCATTGAGGAGCTACCAATATTGGGGCCGTATAATATGCTGCCTATATTGACGCTGTGGGATGCTTCATTTAACGAGGCCTACCGGTATATTCAACCTTTTTGGGGGATTTGAAACAACAACAGACATATTGGATCTAACTTTATTTTGTTTGCTGTTATTTGTTTCAAGTTTTAAAATTACAGTTTCTAAAAAATGCCATGTATCTTGTATCTTGTTAATTAAAAAAAAGGTATCTTTCTTTTAGTTGCATAATGATAAATAATGTGGACCTATAAGGAGAGAGGTATCATGAAGCAAATAAAACAATCGATTCCTCTTATTCTGCAAGACATAGTTTTCATTTTAGGTGTATACCATTATCTTTTGATCCGAAACTTTAAATATAATAATAACTATTGACCTTTACATGGGCGCCTTGCAAATCACTAGTGTCTTCATATTGGTCATACAATATAATGTCTTTATGTGTAACGTGAGAATCCTGACAATCTTACAATATGATTGTTGGAGATAATACTTAAAATAAAGCTGAAGGCATACTACATCCATGACAAAGTACACTTCACCGAGATAAGTCTAACTATACTGTGAAAAACATTGAAAAACCCAGCGGTTGAACGCAAACAAGATCAGTGTCTTTAACAACAAAACGAACCAAACATATGCAGATTAATTGTTTTATTGCTGCAAAGAATATCCCGTATCGCAATAATAGCTTATACGCAAAACATTAAACTGGCCTATGTGCAACTTGAGAAGGAATTACAGATTTACATGTAATTGTTGACAATTCGCACAATGATTCCAATGAGACAAAAAGCTAACTCACCAAAAATATATTTTAATCATATTGATTCGAAATAGATAAACAAAAATCGCAGATTACAAATGAGTCTCGCTCTGTGAAAAGGGGGTTTAATGCATGTGCGTAAGGTGTCGTCACATATTAGCCTGTGCATTCCGTACAGGCTAATTAGGGACAAACCTTTCCGATAAACTCGATTTTTGCTCAGAAGAGACTTTCTTTTAACAAAACATATCATAAAAGCGGAAAGTGCCGTCCCTGATTAGCCTATGTGGACTGCACTTTACGCACATGCATTAAACCCCCTTTTCACAGAGCGCGGCTCAAATGTATATTCCAGCGGATATGGTGAGATCAACAATAATCACAGATAATCAACATAAATTACAATGATTTTGAAAAGATCAACAATAATCACAGATAATCAACATTAATTACAATGATTTTGAAAAGATCAACAATAATCACAGATAATCAACATAGATTACAATGATTTTGAAAAGATCAACAATAATCACAGATAATCAACATAAATTACAATGATTTCGAAAAGATCAACAATAATCACAGATAATCAACATAAATTACAATGATTTTGAAAAGATCAACAATAATCACTGGTTATATAAATCACAATTAATCGGTTGAGATCAACAATAATCACAGATAATCAACATAAATCACAATGATTTTGATAAGATCAACAATAATCACAGATAATATAAATCACTATTAATAGGTTAAGATAAAAAATTCACAGATAATCAACATAAATTACAATTATTTTGATAAGATCAACAATAATCACAGATAATCAATATAAATCACAATTCATGGGCTGAGATCAACAGTAATCACAGATGAGCAATAATGAACACAATAATTTGTATGAGATCAACCATTATCATAATCATTTTAAATTAGAATGATAAATATTACAACAATAATCTTATTAAAAACAGGAATATCAAACAAAACAACACAAGATAAACGATATGTAACACAATGTTTAAGACGCAAAAACACGCGTAATACTATATATTATTGTATGACAGTCTGTATTTTCAATAATTAAGAAAATAACCACGGCACATTGGTAAGAATTAAAAATAATTCTTGGTCTTATCATCGTCATGCAACAGATGACTAGGCCCGGTGCTTTGCAGATCTGTGCTTTGATAGACTACTGCGGTGCCTGTACCTCTTTTCACACATATCACAAGCAAAGTTTTTCTCTCCATTGTGGGTGGCAAGGTGGGCCTGAAGGTCAATTTTCTCCCGGAGCGTTGCATTGCAAATTGAGCAGGTAAATTGCTTTGCAGCAACCTCCCTCCGGACGTGACGATTCAGGTCATCTTTGGTTGAAAACTTTTTGCCGCATTGTTCACAGGGGAACGGCTTTTCAACACCATGAATGCTGCATCTATATAACAAAAACAAATGGAACTGTTGAATTATTATTCAATACAGAAAAATACACACAGAATATTATCCATAACAATGTGGAACTTAACAAAATGATGGTCGTCAGAAGCGCTCCAGATAAGGCGCGTTAACGCGTATTTACGCATTTCAAAATCCAAAATACGCATTAAATAATATGTTTAAGGGTCCAATTACATACGTGAAGTATCGGAACGCGTACATTCTGGATTTATACGGTGTAAATTCCAATTGTTCAGTGACAATTTGCATTGAAATTTATCTGGACAATTATGGTCGTTAAAAACTAAATACTATAATGAGCACACCAATATGCACCACACTAGTAATAATGTGTTAAGTGTTTTAAAGCCGGCTTTTTTCGAAAACACCATTCAAAACATTTTAAATAGTGCTTTGCAACTAGGTTATAAAAACATACTTTCGCTCAGAATGCAATGACCTATGTTGAATTGTATCTTGATTTTTAAACCGACAGAACCTAGCATTGTACTAAAAACAAAAAAAATACAAACCTGTGTCTGTTGAACGCCTGTTTTGTGTAAAATGTTTTTCCACAACAGGCGAATCGTCCAGTCCCTCTGTGGCGCTTATCATGAAGCTTTAACCCCCACTTCGATTTAAATGTCTTTCCACAGATTTCACACACGAGCGTCATGTTTCTGTAATGAAAGAATTACTTTTTGTTAAAATATATTTCTAAAATGTTTTTATAAAGTTTTAAAGACTACACCAAAAGAGATATGAAACGCAAGTGATTGGATGTGACACACTATCTGCTATTCTTTTCGTCACAGTTCAATAAACATGCGTGTTTACTAATGCACGGGATTTTCGTGAGTTTTGGCGCGTTTAGCGTCATTCGAGGTCCGCTTAAAGGAGGCAACGCACGTTGTGGTTCAATATACTTGTAACAGTACTTAATGTGTTGATAAGCATATTTCCGCTCTGTTTAAATGTCCTCAATTGAAGTTCCGTAGTCATATATTGTGTTGAATAGTTAATATTTTCGTATTTGTAACCATATCATATTTTAGAAGACTTTCAAAAATGTGTACAGTGTGCGTTTCATTATCCTTTGAATATTCTCG
Organism: Dreissena polymorpha; assembly: GCF_020536995.1. Classification (NCBI taxonomy): domain Eukaryota; kingdom Metazoa; phylum Mollusca; class Bivalvia; order Myida; family Dreissenidae; genus Dreissena; species Dreissena polymorpha. Next base: position 81,017,797 of record NC_068359.1, read on the forward strand.
CAACCTGCGTTTGCCATTTCCTATTGCTCAAGAAATACCAACCTGCGTTTGCAAAACAAAACAAAACAAAAAAATAAGATATTTTTCAATTTGCACCGCTATTTTTGTCATGAATCTTATTAAATATATTAAAATGAAGTGTAAAATCATACTAATTCAGTCGTTAAACCAATATTGTTGAAAGAAAATCATCAACACCACATAAACAAACAGCGTTTGCAATGCATTTCAGAATTTTGTGTCGAAGTGTTCTCGGAAAGTGGAAACAGTAAAGGCAATGGAATCATTTCAAATAAAAGTTTATTTAGTATACTGTGTCATAGGCTATCACTTGTTAAAAACTGAAATTTTGATTATATGAAAAAACAACAAAACTTACCTTAATGTACAAGATTACAATCTGTTTCTGCAACCGGCGTTGACTTTTGCGGTCACGTGACAAAAGTTGTTCATCCCCGGTGAATTTGCTTTCACACATATGGGTCTTTTATGAACACAGTGTGAAACTGGTGTTAATCTGTGTTCAATATAAGGAGGCAACAAAGATCAATGATATATTATGCGACACATACATCAATTATGCAACCGTTAACCCATATTTGGTATTAAACTCCATTGCGAGTACTTTATGGACAGGTATATTCTGACATTGTATCTATGTAAAAGGGAACGTATAATTTTGTGCTTTTCCTTTCTATACAGACAATTACTACACGTTTCTGGTGTTGTTTCAGATGGTTGTTAAAATGTCCCTCTTGAATGATGTATTTTCATAGGAAAAATATTCTGTGATATTCTGTACATAAATTGTTATTATTATTGTGTAAGATAAATCGTATTTTAGAAATATTTCAAAATAATAAAATATTTTAATGTTGTTCTATGACTTAATTGATTTATTTAAATCAAGTTTATCATGTAATGTTGTATGAAACACTGACTGCATGGTTAACAAGAGGGCCAAAGGCCCTGGTGTGCTCACCTGAAACCAAAGAAACTTAACTGATCTGCTTCTAAAAAAAGATAATTGGTTTACAGTGAATAACTTAAAATTTGATACAGGTACGTTATTGAAATTATCTATGCAGGTTGCAAAGATGCAGACCTAGCAAGTTAAATGATTTAAATTAATATGGTCAACAAGACTCCGTGATTTCACTTCAAGCAGAATCCTGCATTTTGATGCAAGCAAGTTGAAATTATATAATTTTAACTCCTGCGAAACATTAGCCTTGCATCATTTTGACAAAAAAAAATTCACACAGTTGGAACTAGAAAAAAAAGGACTGGAAATAATATTTTATGGAATTAATAAAGATTTTGTGAAAATGTTGTATTCATTATTATGATAAATAATAAGCCATTACAAAACCTTAAACATGCATTTAGGAACATTTTAAATTACTTTAGTATTTTGACCAGAATCATTTTTAATTTGACCTCTCGTAATTTTTAGACCTTGGGGCACTTTGACTCCTGAACTCCCTGAGACTGGCTGCATTTTCGGACTATGCCAAGATGTCATTAGAACATTGTTCTGTGCAAGTTTCACTAAAACTGATTTCACTATTTTTTAAGCCGGAAAAGGAAATATGACTGGCATCTTGGTGGCCATGTTTCTCAATGTACCATAATCATTTTCGAACATGTTTGAAATTTCATTAAAGTATATTTTGACCAAGTTTCACGAAGAAATATGACTAATCATTTGACTTTCACTTTTCACAAGGTTTATCTGAAGACATAAAAAAACAAGATGTGTTTGTGAAACATTCTGTCCCCCCATATATTTGACCTTTGACCTGGAAGGATGACCTTGACCTTTAAACACTCAAAATGTGCAGCTCCATGAGATACACATGCATGCCAAATATAAAGTTGCTATCTTTAATATTGCAAAAGTTATGGCCAATGTTAAAGTTTGATGCAAATAAACCTACAAACAGACAGGGCAAAAACAATATGTCCCCCAGTACCAACTAGGGGACATAAAAACAACCCTGCCCCTTAGCGGACACCAGTGCCCTTTAAACTCAGTTGAGATATAATTTCGACAAATGTGCTGACCACGTCTCATAAAAACTGGAAAATAACTCCGTTATCTAGGTAAATATTGGGGATTCAACATTTTATTCACTTATGTTATACATAAATCAACAATTAATTTACAATACAAAACAGCACTTAAATTACACAACACCAGACGACATCAATTCTGACATGATGATACACTATTTTTTTCATAAACAAGTGTCCGTTATTTTTCTTGACAAATGTGAATGCTTTCCAAACATTAACAAACACCACGAGTTAACAACAATTATTGTTTAAAAAAAGGAGGCACATATAATGACAACTTTCTTTCCCTCAGCAAGGGTGTTTGACCTTGCATAACACTTGCCGTTTAAAGGTGCCCCCCCAGGTGGTAAACTATTCTGAGTTACAACAAGAACATTCATTATGAGGTCGGTGCATTTTTGTTTTGCGGTCCAATCAAGCCTTAAGTAAACAATACACTGTGAATTATAACACAGTGATTTACAGTAATAATTTTTTTGGTTAGCTTGTGTGAGACCCAGCAGATGAACAAGGTTTTCCATTATGGTTCAAGTACATAACAAGGGACAAAATTGTCACAAAACCAGGTTTTCATTGTGAAAAAAAATCTGATAAAGGGAGACAACTCAAACTGAACTTTTGAAATGAACAAACAAAATTAACCCCCTTTGTAAGTTTGTTTTAAAATAAATCTATTTTTAGTCGTGGCGACCTTGACATTGGAGATATTGACGTGATTCTTTCATGCGACACACCGTCCCATGATGGTGAACAAATGTGCCAAATGATTTTAAAATCTCATAATGAATGACATAGTTATAGCCCAGACAAGCTCATTTATGGCTATTTTTTACCTTTGAATTTTAATTCGTAATTTTTTCGGACGGTCAAAATTTGTGTGCGTATGGAAAGGCGTTGTCCATATACACATGCATACCAAATATGAAGGTTATATCTCAAGGGGCATAGAAGTTACGAGCATTTTTCGAAACCTAAACGCAGATTTTGAAACCTAAACGCAGACCCCTACTTCAATGTCAAGGTCACAGGGGTCAAAATTGTTGTGCGTATGGAAAGGCCTTGTACATATACACATGCATACCAAATATGAAGGTTATATCTCAAGGGACATTTATGGCCATTTTTGACCTTTGAACTCAAACTGTGACCTTGACCTTGGAGATATCGACGTAATTATTTCGCGCGACACACCGTCCAATGATGGTGAACAAATGTGCCAAATGATTTTAAAATCTGACAATGAACGACATAGTTATGGCTCGGACAAGCTCATTTATGGCCATTTTTGACCTTTGAACTCAAAGTGTGACCTTGACCTTGGAGATATCGACGTTATTATTTCGCGCGACACACCGTCCAATGATGGTGAACAAATGTGCCAAATGATTTTAAAATCTGACAATGAACGACATAGTTATGGCCCGGACAAGCTTGTTCCGCCAGCCCGCCAGCCAGCCTTCGGAAAACCTGGTTTAAAATGAACATACTCGAATATTTCTTGCATCACAATTTTCCTTTTCATGGGTAAAAATGCCATTTTTTACCCCAAAAAGCAACATCACATACTTTAAAGGGCAACAGGCCGCGTTCCCCCGATTGTGAAAAAACTCATGACATTACTTATGAACTTTATATTATGATGATATCATAAAATGAAGATGCATTTAACATTTCAGCTATGTCAGGGAATTTTTTTTTATTGTAGTAAAGAATATAATAACAAAAGGGTCATAATGGCCTTGACACTCACCTGTTCAAATGTACACAAATTGATGACCTAATTTTAGTAACTGACAAGGAGAATATATAAAGAATATTTTGAATTCATCTTAATAAATGAATACTTAGTTTCTTTAAATATATATCCTTATCTAAAACAATCACAGACAATGATTTTATAGCATTTTATCAAAATTAACTAAATTTCATAAAAAATCACTATTTAATTGGTTTTTATTTCAATGGAAATTATTTGTTATTTTTGGTGACAAATATATACTTTTTAATTATTTTGCTGGGGGGGCAAAGGGGACGAATTTCTGACACCAAATTCGACAAAATACGCCCTCAGTAGAAAATAACTTAGTCCTGCAGTCAATAACTAGTTGCTGAAGTCAGCGTACATCAGTCCTGCGTGTACTGGGCGCCAGGCCCTGTGTTGCTACGGAGAACATTGAGCTGGTCAAGAGCCTTTGTCAGGAAGGGACGTACGGTGTTCAGCTCCATCAAGGTCAGGTGGTTCAACTACGAGACAGACAAACATAGATATGATTTACCCTTTACCACTTAGATTAGTATTTTGACGCATCTGTAATCCCTTTAGAAAGTTATACTTAATTTAAGACTTTTCTTACTAGATTCAAATTTTAAAGGCTTCATTTCAAACCCTTAAGTACCGGTACTGATGAGCAGCAAACAGCATTAAACCTGAACAGACTGTGATTACTGGCAGGCTGTTCTGGCTTTATGCTGTTTGCACATAGCCATTTTCACTTTGCTTCTATGTGGGAATGGGTTAACACAGGGCCAGTAACCACACAGATGATCGAAGAAATCTTAACCCTTTTGCGCTCAGAAGCAAAAATGAAAATGGCTATATGCTACACGCAACCACAGGGCTTTTTTAAGCAGAGGCCCACTCGCCCGTGCCAGGTTAAAATCATCGCCGGCAAGTGATTTTCCAAAGTAGATAGTCCACCAGGCAAGTCCGTTCCATATTAGCATAATTGCGTGCTTTTTTTTACCTTTTCCCTATTATATATTTATTTTCTTTGGGTCAATATATTTACTTCTCACGTACAAGTGAAACGAGATTTGATTGGTCGCTTGCGTTGTATAAGCCAATCTAAACGCTCAAAACAAGTTCTACTCTGCAGACGTTTCAACATGGCAGACGGTAGTGTCCAGCCGATCTTTTCAAAACCAAAACATCCGAGAAAGAAAGGAAGAGAAAATATGAAAATGAATCACGAAAGCATAACTTTCAAACATCGTGGCTTGATGAATTTCCATGGCTTGAATTTGATAAAGAGACGCTATTGATGAAATGCAAGATTTGTGTCAGTACTATTTTAAGCCCTCCCCCCTTTAAATCTATGCCATAACTTGATTAGATATAGTGACAAGTATACCGTTTAAAAATTTCAATAGTAATAAACTTTTCATATGTATTGTATTCAAAAGTGACTATTCAATGAAATAAAACTGTCCAGATTTTGTTTTGTTGACAACTTTATATTATAAAAACGATTAATATTTTATTTTTGATACATTGATTTATAGTTGAAATTAAATCAAGCATAATAATGCATGTGAATCAATGCTTTAAAGATCAAATGACAATAAAAAATTGACTTCAAAATAGGGCTACCAGTTTTTAATGAGGGCAAGTAGATGTTCAAAGTAACTTGCCCCCCGGGCATGTGTCAATTTCTTACGTTAACCCCTGTAACCAGCATAAAACCTGAATAAGCTGCATGTTACTCGCAGTCAGTTAAGGTTTTATGCTGTTTGCTTCTCATCCGTATCTAAGAGATGGAAATGAAGCCTTTAAAACATGAATCTATTAAAAACAGGTCTAAAATTTAATCAGATTTTCAGAGGGCCAACAAATGTATTAAAATGCCTAACTGAGTGGTAGAGGGTTAAGTGTGGCACAGGCAGATAAAAATATGTACATGTTCTCAAGACTTGGCATGGAAATTCATCCATGGCTCTTGCATTTTCATTCACAGTTGCCATGGACTGGTTTCATATTTCATCATTATTTATGGGACTGGTTGATTTTGGTTGATTTCTTGGGTTAAGAGATCTACAAATTTAACACAAACACATCAGACATTTTCCCCAAATTGGAAATCCATGAATTTGTGTGTCTACCAAATACCCATTTTTTGAAAAACTACACATTTTTATACAGACCAATGTAGGCGATGTTACATTTTTTTAAAAATGGAAAAAATATCTAATGTTTATTAAAAATTCAAACTATGACAACAATATAAGCCAGTCAACCCATAATAAATCAGAGTCCTCACATATCCACAAATTGTTACCTTTGCATGTGTTGCATCGCTTTTCACAAACGTGTCGATGCTGCTGCGTAGCTTGGCCATACGGAGATCCCAGATATCCTTAATTAACGTTCGAGTCTCATCAGCATGGGGAATGTCATCCACAGCACTGCGAAAAAACAAGAGGACCGCAGGGGTAACAATTGAGGCAGAATCCTGCTTTTTAACCCTTTGCATGCTGGGAAATTTGTCGTCTGCTTAAAATTTGTCTGCTGAATTTCTAAAATTAGCATTTTCTTCGATTTTTTATCAAAGAATATTATAAGAAAAGCAAACAGTTTGGATCCTGAGGAGACGCCACGTTTTGTGGCGTCTCATCTGGATCCAAACTGTTTGCAAAGGCCTTCAAAATTCAGTTCCAGCACTGAAGGAGTTAATAAAAGCATTTTGCAATTACCTCCCTTTTGACTCCTGCTAATTATCTGCCTTTCAAATGATGCAAATGTTACCAGAAAGTAAATCAACAATATCTATTTAAATCAAATAATATTTGACTAAAATGTATACTAAGAAACAGTTTACAGATAATTTAGCAAGAACGAACAAACTAAATAACTCTGTGGGTCATTTCACTCGTGTTTTTCAAAATCTGTTTAAATCCTTTAGGCCAAAGGCCCTGGTGAGCCCATATGAGACCCTTAACCCATTTATGCCTTGCGTCTAGAAAAAAAGCCTTGGCAAACAGAGTAGACCCAGATGAGACGCCGCATGATGTGGCCAGGGTCTGCGCTGTTTGCTTCAAGGAATTTCTGTAAGAAATATTCTTAATATAGAAAAAAGTATAATAGACTTCCCTAATTTTGGAAATAAATTGATCCAATTTAGAAGGATGGGAGAGTCCACTAGGCATAAATGGGTTAATGAACTAAACTGACCTGATGTGCTTTTTGTGATGTTTTTAATAACTGTGACTTTTCACAAAGCTTTTATCCCCTTATTACACTGATTTCATGTGGGTCAAGACATTATTGGAACCAATCTTCTCACAAAGTTTGAACATTTCGGCGAAGAAGAAGACTCTTGGATGACCCTTTTGGAACAATTGACATGACGCCTTATCAGTGATCGCTCCGCCCACTTAATCACGTGGCTCAGCGGGAAGAAAACCTAGACAAGCTAACACCAAAATGGCTTCTTTGCCTATAGACTGCATATAGATTTACGATATTCCGGATGATTTTATGGAGTTGTTTAACACCATATTACACTTGTAAAGGGGTTGATGCCATTTAGTTATTCTGCAAATGCAAAAAATATACGATTAAAGAGAACATCAGCTATTTATAACGGGTATATCGGTACATTAAACCCGCTCTCAAACGCTTGCGCGCTTACCGAAATCGAACCCGTTATTACGTGTAATCGTGGTATTTGCAATAAATTAACACTTCACCGGTATTTACCCGTGTTATTAACAAAATTATTACCGAAACATTCCCCCCTACCCGTGTATTTGACACGAAATAGCGCTTTATAACTGGGAATTCGGTGAAGTTTTACACGCTTTCTGACGCCGGGTGGGTACCTCAATCCCACATGTTATTGTGTATAAAAGTGATATTAATCATATTAAACATTGCTTATGGGACATTTATCAATCACTATAATTTAAAGCGCAAAAACAACACAATAAGTTTGGACATTGTCTGATATAAAATTAGCGTTGTACGAAATGGAATACGGTCAGGCTATTATAAATTAATAAGGCTACCAATATCAGACGCTCGCGCAGGTACCGACTTCCCCGAAGTTACCGCATTTATTGGTTAACTAATATCAGTAATAATAACTCTTTTACAATAGCATTTATAAGTCTTTATTAAAATAATAACAAAATGGTTTTCACCTGTTTCTGACACACACAGAAACGCGATTTTTAACGGGGATTTCGTAAAGTTACACGAATTGGGTACCAAAATTCTCAATTATTTTACATGCACACGTGACATAATACATACTTAATAATGCTTAGTTATTGCTTATATGACATTTCAAGTTTGTGAAATAAATTAATGTTCTATAAAGGGGATCTCCGTAATTCTTGAAGCTTCCACTCGCTCTTGTCAAGACCGCATTGCCGCGTTGGAAATGGTATAAATTTAATTCATCTAACTTATCTTTCTGGATACCAAATGTCAGAGTTGCATTAACCCTTTTTACACCGATTTTGCCATATTTCATTTCCGTTTCTTAATCCGAACAAAATAAACGAAACTCGTTTAAAAAATGAGATCTAGGCATTCGAGCTCCTAGTGTGGATTAAAAGCGTTTATTGGTGACTTCACATGAGTGCAAATGTGTAGATACCGTTAATAAGATAATATATCACATGTCACCTTCAAATAACATGTATGATGTCAATTAAGTGCATTACTATCAGAGTAATAAAACACAGCATGAATTAGGCTTCATGCTGGGGTTTTATTTCTCTTTAAGTAATGCAGATGAACCTCGCTTCTGTTTATTAATGACCTAGTAACTGATAAAACTATTTTTTTTAAACGTGAAATATTATGTGATAATCAGATCGATAACATAAACTATTTAAATATGCTAGTATATCCGATAAAAATATATTATAATTGTCTTTGACAGTGTTGACATTCAGTTGTTCGTGGTGACGACCGCATGTATTTATACATCTCTTACACTTCTCAAGATCTCTTTTCGGCTTTGGAAACGATATAAATTAAATGTCACCAACTAATCTTTCAGGATATCGATTGTCCGAGTTACATAATCCCCATTGACACCGTTTAACCATTTTTAATCGTTTTTTAAAGAGGAAAACAAAAGAAACTCGTTGGAATAAAAGTGAACCTAAACATGTAGCTTGTCTAGAAAATGGCGGACAGGTCGTTGCTAACGTTGCTTGTGGTATCCCTTTCTGATTAATATCCACTTTGTTTCTTCCCTTTCCTATTTAAATGTGTCAATCAATAATTGTTCAATCTGTGAGATTATGTGAAATTTGTTCGTTCTTTGAATAATCTTTATTTTTGCTTCACAAAGACCCCACTTGCGAACAAATCAGCAATTTAAAAGAGCGATTTTAATTGGAAGATTGGGAAACGACAGCCAATGACATCGCTTATTAAAAAAAAATGCTCAGGAAGAATTTACCAGTGTAATACGCGGAGAGGTTTCCTGATCCGCGGATTTTTTGCACCACTTATGAATAACGCCCGCAAAATAGGTCGTATCCCCCTCATCCATTTTTTTACGAATTTACACAAATCACAGAAATGACCCCGGACAACCCGATCCGCGGAAATCTACAGAAAAATCACACTCCTGATTTACTTATGTTCTGTACATAATTAAGCCATTAACATTTCCTGCACATAATATGGAAGACCAACTAACATCTACCATTATATATAAGCTTTGCCAAGAAATTAACACATGAGCAAGTCACAAATTCTGGATCGTATATATTTCCTCCTTCACAATTATAAAAATAAATAAAACTACACAGCAATAGTTCCTGACTCGATTCCCATAACAATTTTGTTGTTATGCACTTGAAAAGTTTTGGAATTAACATGTCATTTCTCTCGTCGCTACAAATTGTTTTGGGTTTAAATTCACACATGCTTTGACTGTGTTAAAGTCCTGGCCCTGAACAAAATCAAATTATGAAGTCATGATTTCGTAAATGCATCTAATTTAACAATGTATTATTTTTACGGCTGTAACAATACATTCGAAAATTCGAATTACTCGAATACGACTGTGGACAAATCGTATTCGTTATTCGCCACCTCCCAAACCCAATATTTAACAAATACAAACAACGTGGTTTCGAGTATGAAAGTTAAATCATCTTATCTTACCTTACAAATAAATGTTCATACAATAAACCCCTATATTTAAATGTT